>NC_053024.1:12097973-12258808 GCF_003073215.2 Triticum urartu
ATGTATACTTGTAACATAGGCATAGTAAGGGCTATCAATGCCACTTTTATTGAAATAAAAGATGCAGAACATTGTTCTGAATAACAGCAAGCAAATCCTAACAAAATAAATTGGCACCCCAGGCTTTACACTTTATGCTTCCGGCTCGTATGTTGTGTGGAATTGTGAGCGGATAACAATTTCACACAGGAAACAGCTATGACCATGATTACGCCAAGCTATTTAGGTGAGACTATAGAATACTCAAGCTTAGGCTCTTGGTTGTCCTTGAATATTACCTTGGGGTGCCTCGGGCATCCCCAATCTTAGGCTCTTGCCACTCCTTATTCCATAGTACATCGAATCCTTACCCAAAACTTGAAAACTTCACAACACAAAACTTAAAGTAGAAAACTCGTAAGCTACGTTAGTATAAGAAAGCAAATCACCATCATCAGGTACTGTAATGAACTCATTCTAAATTCATATTGGTGTAATATCTACTGTATTCCAACTTCTCTATGGTTCATACCCTCCCATACTACTCATAGATTCATCAAAATAAGCAAACAACACATCGAAAACAGAATCTGTCCAAAACAGAACAGTCTGTAGTAATCTGTATCAAACGTATACTTCTGGAACTCATAAAATTCTCAAATAAATTGCTGGACCTGAGAAATTTATCTATTAATCTCTTCAAAAAGAATTAACTAAATAGCACTCTCCAAATAAAAATGGCAGCAATTCTCGTGAGCGCTAAAGTTTCTGTTTTTTACAGCATGATCAACAAGACTTTCCCCAAGTCTTCCCAAAGGTTCTACTTGGCACAAAAACTAACTAAAATCATAAAACCACATCTAAACAGAGTATAGATGAATTATTTATTACTAAACAGGAGGAAAAATCAAGGAACAAAAATAAAATTGGGTTGCCTCCCAACAAGCGCTATCGTTTAACGCCCCTAGCTAGGCACGATGATTTCAGTGATGCTCATATAAAAGATAAGAATCGTAACATAAAGAAAGCATCATGAAGAATATGACTAGCACATTTAAGTCTAACCCACTTCCTATGCATAAGGATTTTGTGATCAAACAACTTATGGAAACAAGAATCAACTTGCATAGGAAGGTAAAACAAGCATAACTTCCAAACTTTACGCACATAGAGAGGAAACTTGATATTATTGCAATTCCTACAAGCATATGTTCCTCCCTCATAATAATTTTCAGTAGCATCATGAATGAATTCAACAATATAACCAGCACCTAAAGCATTCTTTTCATGATCTACAAGCATAGAAAATTTACTACTCTCCACATAAGCAAAATTCTTCTCATTCGGAATAGTGGGAGTATCATAGGAAACTTGAATACTATAAATTGTTTCCACATTAAAAGAGTAATGTTCAGAGAAGGGGTAATCATAACCATGACAAGTTTTATAAATATAATCACTACTTTTTATAGCATAAGTATCATCACAATAATCATCATAAGTAGGAGGCATGCTATCATCATTATAAACTTGCATATCAAAACTTGGGAGACTAAAAATATCATCTTCATTAATCATAGCTTCCCCAAGCTTGGGACAAACATTAATTGTAGCAAATATATTCTCAAAAACATCATCTTCATCAAACATAGCATCCCCAAGCTTGGGCCTTTTTATATCATAAGCATAATCGCTCTCATCATTAATAGTATGGATAACACCAATAGTATAGCAATTATCATATTCGTCCAAGCAAGTGCCAAAAAGATTTTCAAGATCATAAGAAGTATCATTATCTTCCACAATTATATTTCCATAAGGCACAATATTAATAGGAGCAGCACTATTTGGGTGAGATATCTTTTTACCTCTCTTCCTTTTTATTTTCTTCTTCTTCACCACATCATGTGTGGGTTCAATCCTCTTTTTCGAGCTCCTTATTAATGAGATTGGTTGAATAGGAGGCTCCTCCTCATTACCTGATTCATCATAAGAAATAATAGGAGGATATTGTGAAGTCTCTTCCCTTTCATTAGTATTCTCTTCATCCTCTATTTGTTTTCTTTTCTTTATGTAATTGGCAATATAAGGATTTTCGATGCAATTCACCGCACAATACATATAAATATTCTCTAGATCAAAATCAAGAACTCTATCAAGATTAAACTTTGGAATACCCTCAGTTAAACGTTTCATTTCTTCATAACCCAAAAGAAGGCTAATCTCTTTATGATGCTCAAGGGTAATCAAATTATCACAATGTTTGGACACGACTTGATCATGAAACAAATAACATTGGAGCTTTAAATGACCATGTTCATTGCAAAGTTCACAAGGGGCACGAAAAATATTGAATCTTTCAGCACATTCATCTAGCTCTTCTTGCAACAATTTGGTTTCTAAGTACTTATGCCTCTTGCAATATCTATCTTCCCTATTTGGTGTGTACTTGCAAACCCAGTCTACTCCACAAAAATTGACATATTTATAGGAGGCATTTTCATCATAACTAGTGCAATCATCATTAGCATCATGGATGTTCAAAGAATTCGTACTAACAACATTGCAATCATGCTCATCATTCAAATATTTAGTGCCAAACATTTTATAGATTTCTTCTTCTAGCACTTGAGCACAATTATCCTTTCCATCATACTCACGAAAGATATTAAAAAGGTGAAGCGTATGAGACAAACTCAATTCCATTTTTTGTAGTTTTCTTTTATAAACTAAACTAGTGATAAAACAAGAAACTAAAAGACTCGATTGCAAGATCTAAAGATATACCTTCAAGCACTCACCTCCCCGGCAACGGCGCCAGAAAAGAGCTTGATGTCTACTACACAACCTTCTTCTTGTAAACGTTGTTGGGCCTCCAAGTGCAGAGGTTTGTAGGACAGTAGCAAATTTCCCTCAAGTGGATGACCTAAGGTTTATCAATCCTTAGGAGGCGTAGGATGAAGATGGTCTCTCTCAAGCAAACCTGCAACCAAATAACAAAGAGTCTCTTGTGTCGCCAAAACACCCAATACAATGGTAAATTGTATAGGTGCACTAGTTCGGCGAAGAGATGGTGATAAAAGTGGTATATGGATGGTGGATAAAGGTATTTGTAATCTGAAAATATAAAAACAGTAAGGTAACTAAGGATAAAAGTGAGGGTAAACGGTATTGCAATGTGTTGAAATAAGGCCTAGGGTTCATACTTTCGCTAGTGCAAGTTCCCTCAACAATACTAACATAATTGGATCACATAACTATCCCTCAACATGCAACAAAGAGTCACTCCAAAGTCACTAATAGCGGAGAACGAACGAAGAGATTATGGTAGGGTACGAAACCACCTCAAAGTTATTCTTTCCAATCAATCCGTTGGGCTATTCCTATAAGTGTCACAAACAGCCCTAGAGTTCGTACTAGAATAACACCTTAAGACATAAATCAACCAAAACCCTAATGTCACCTAGATAATCCATTGTCACCTCAAGTATCCATGGGCATGATTATACGATATGCATCACACAATCTCAATTCATCTATTCAACCAACACATAGAACCTCAAAGAGTGCCCCAAAGTTCCTACCGGAGAATCACGACGAAAACGTGTGCCAACCCCTATGCATAGGTTCATGGGTGGAACCCGCAAGTTGGTCATCAAAACATACATCAAGTGGCACGTGGTATCCCATTGTCACCACAGATATCCACGACAAGACATACATCAAGTGTTCTCAAATCTTTAAAGACTCAATCCGATAAGATTACTTCAAAGGGGAACTCAATTCATTACAAGAGAGAAGAGGGCGAGGAGAAACATAAGATCCAACTATAATAGCAAAGCTCGCGATACATCAAGATCGTATCATCTCAAGAACACGAGAGAGAGAGAGAGAGAGAGAGATCAAACACATAGCTACTGGTACATACCCTCAGCCCCGAGGGAGGACTACTCCCTCCTCGTCATGGAGAGCACCGAGATGATGAATATGGCCACCGGAGAGGGATTGCCCCTCCGGCAGGGTGCCGGAACGGGTCTAGATTGGTTTTTGGTGGCTACGGAGGCTTCTGGCGGCGGAACTCCCGATCTATATTGAGTTCTGGAAGTTTTAGGGTATATCGAGTTATATAGGCAGAAGAAGCACGTCAGGGGAGCCACGAGGGCCCCACGAGGCAGGGGGGCACGCCCCCTACCCTCGTGAGCTCCTCCTTCCTTCCTTGACGTGGGGTCCAAGTCCATCGGGTGGCTTTCGTTCCAAAAATAACTTCTCTAGTTGATTTCGTTCCGTTTCGACTCCGTCTGATATTCCTTTTCTTCAAAACATTGAAATAGGCATAAAACAGCAAATCTGGTCTGGGCCTCTGGTTAATAGGTTAGTCCCGAAAGTAATATAAAAGTGGATAATAAAGCCCAATATTTCCCAAAACAGTAGATAATATAGCATGGAGCAATCAAAAATTATAGATACGTTGGAGACGTATCAGCCCCTACCTTGGCCGCCGCCTCCTCCTTTCCACTATGGCCCATTAAGGCCCATTGACTCCCCGGGGGGTTCCAGTAACACCCCGATACTCCGGTATATGCCCGAACTCTCTCGAAACCTTTCCGATGTCCAACCATAGTCATCCAATATATCGATCTTTATGTCTCAACCATTTCAAGACTCCTCGTCATGTCCGTGATCACATCCGAGACTCCAAACTACCTTCGGTACATCAAAACACATAAACTCATAATACTGATCATCACCAAACGTTAAGCGTGCGGACCCTACGGGTTCGAGAACTATGTAGACATGACCGAGACACGTCTCCGGTCAATAACCAATAGCGGAACCTGGATGTTCATATTGGTTCCCACATAATCTACGAAGATCTTTATCAGTCAAACCGCATAACAACATACATTGTTCCCTTTGTCATCGGTATGTTACTTGCCCGAGATTCGATCGTCGGTATTTCAATACCTAGTTCAATCTCGTTACCGGCAAGTCTCTGTACTCGTTCCGTAATGCATCATCCCGCAACTAACTCATTAGTCACATTGCTTGCAAGGCTTATAGTGATGTGCATTACCGAGAGGGCCCAGAGATACCTCTCCGATACTCGGAGTGACAAATCCTAATCTCGATCTTTGCCAACTCAACAAACACCATTGGAGACACCTGTAGAGCATCTTTATAGTCACCCAGTTACGTTGTGACGTTTGATAGCACACTAAGTGTTCCTCCGGTACTCGGGAGTTGCATGATCTCATAGTCATAGGAACATGTATAGGTTATGGAGAAAGTAATAGCAACAAACTAAATGATCATTGTGCTAAGCTAACGGATGGGTCAAGTCAATCACATCATTCTCTAATGATGTGATCCCGTTAATCAAATGACAACTCATGTCTATGGTCAGGAAAAATAACCATCATTGATTCAACGAGCTAGTCAAGTAGAGGCATACTAGTGACACTGTTTGTCTATGTATTCACACATGTACTAAGTTTCCGGTTAATACAATTCTAGCATGAATAATAAACATTTATCATGACATAAGGTAATATAAATAACAACTTTATTATTGCCTCTAGGGCATATTTCCTTCAGAAACGTCACATGTAACATGGTGATCGTAACGACAACTTCCGGGTTCATTAGAAAGTTTGACAAGTGGCCGGATAGCTTGACAGTGGGATTTGTTCCTCCGACGATGGAGAGATATTCTTAGGGCCTTCTCGGTGTGACGAAATTAGTCATCATCTGTCCTTACACACATGACTTCATCATGGGGATGTCGGAATACAATAACGAGAAAGAAGAACAAACCGGTAACCAGGATTTTAGTATAGTGAGCATGGTCATGACTCGGGAGGATACCGATGCATCCCAGGTTTTGTGAAGTATCGCGAAGCAAAGGGACAACCATGATAACGAAAGGTTCATTTGAATATCAATCATAGGGACCAATATGGACGTCCACGGTCCCTTTGTCGGTCATTGAACGAACGGTTTTGTCCATGTCTGTGAGTTACCGAACCGACGGGATCACAAGCTTAAGGCTACCACGATTTGCTGAGTCTTAGTAGGATGGGAGTCATGAGAATATATTTGTGGAATTATTTCATGAATATTCAGAATAGTTCCGAGTGGATCTGGAAGCCTGAAGAAAATTTTCTCTTTGGCCAGGCAAGCAGATTTCCATATCCATTGGAAAGGTTTTTCAGCATCGTGTGGATTTCCGATCAGTTGTAAATAGATTCTTTTGTTGGAGTATTTTCCATCCCAGGTAAAATTCCAAATATCAGTAGAGTCTGTCTTTGCTCCTCCAAATATCAGTAGAGTCTGTCTTTGCTCCCTGATTCAGATACTATAGTAGTAAGATGCTCTGTTCTACTACAATGTTGTACATGGGCAGTTGTTATGCAATAGAAAACCTTTTATTTTGAAATTTTCTTTATCTTTCCATACGGGTAACTATAGATAGCTACACATGAATTGGCACCAGCGATTCAGCCCGGCAGGGGCGTGCGGCATTGACAGGCACACCTGACCTTCCAATCATGCGCGGACTAGCGCGTATGGCGACACACGCGTTCACGACCGAAAATGCCACATGACGGTCCCCCCCCCTTCCCGGTCCACCTGTCATGGACCCCGGAGAAAAGACGCCTGGGTGTGCGCCGTTAGACAGATTGGGCGATGTGGAGAACCCAAGGGAACCGGCGACGGGATACCATTCCAAAGAGACGTTGTAGAGGGTCTCCTCTCCCATGGAGGCTCTCAGGGGCCGGGTACTCCGACATCCTTTATAGGATTATTATTAATTTCCCCTGCCCCATATAGTCTCTTTCTGAGGGAGTCCTGGATTAGGGGGTCTTCGGACAGCCGAACTATCTCCATTGGCCGGACTGATAGACTACGAAGATACAAGATTGAAGACTTCGCCTCATGTCCGGATGGGACTCTACTTGACGTGGAAGGCAAGCTAGGCAATACGTATATGGATATCTCCTCCTTTGTAACCGACCTTGTGTAACCCTAACCCTCTCCGATGTCTATATAAACCGAAGGGTTTTAGTCCGTAGGACAACAATCACAACATACAATCATACCATAGGCTAGCTTCTAGGGTTTAGCCTCTCTGATCTCGTGGTAGATCTACTCTTGTACTACCCATATCATCAATATTAATCAAGCAGGACGTAGGGTTTTACCTCCATCAAGAGGGCCCGAACCTGGGTAAAACTTCGTGTCCCCTGCCTCCTGTTACCATCCGGCCTAGACGCACAGTTCGGGACCCCCTACCCGAGATCCGCCGGTTTTGACACCGACACTTTCACTTTTTCTTTTATCATCAACGGGTACCCTTACGTGTGGCCCGAAATAGAGCCACGAGAGCTTAGAGGTGCGTTAAGAGAACCACACACTATCTGGCGTCGGTCGAGGGTGCTGGAATCGGCTTTCTTCACCGCTGCCGTGCCTGGGCGGTGGATCGCTTCAGGTAGTGTTTCGACTAATGAAGAAACAATGACGGTCGCATGAGGAGAAGGGTCGTGGCAATATCCATCATCGACAAACATCTAGCGTATTGCTCGGCATGAAGTCATAGTTGTAACTATGTGGGGCAACGTGAGGACAAAGATGCCATGTCATAGTCAAGTCGGTTCTGTTGGTGCAAGCCATGCTTATTTCTTATTCGAGGCTCGTTGCTGAAGTTGGAGTTGATTGGTCCTTGGCGTGTTTGGCCGATTGTTTGGTATTAGTCGGCAGGGTTTTTGTGCGTTGGACGCGCATGGTAAAGTCAGAGTCGCTTGCTCGTGAGAAGTGGTGACGATGGCACTTTGTAGACAACCTCAATGGTGTTACTTGTTTCATCAATGTCTGTGGGGTCTTATGGATAGGTAGGTCAACTGCCGTGCATTATCTTGCGGGTGTGTTAGAATAGTCTTCGCATGTATTCCATATATTAAAATGCAACTCTGTTCTAGATTCTTAATTAGAACGACTCCTTAGGGGAAAATTTCAAAAAAAGAAAGAATTCAACCCTCTCTTGAGATAGGGCCGCGTAATCTCTCCTTCTAATATATTCACATGCAGATCTGCCTGTTTCGAAAAAAAAGGGGGCTGCACGATATTTATTTGTAGGACGGAGCTTATCCCCTATGCACATACACTGTTTAGTTATGGGGTGATTAGCATGCTAATAAGAAGATAAAACATACTACATTATCGTATGCTAAAATCCGAACAACTTGTATTTTGCACATTCTCTGGAAGCCTCCTGAATATTCTAGATGACATCTTCAATAGATTTGGCTATACGCAACCCTCCCTAATTAAACTCTGTAAGACTGGTATTTAACTACTTCGGACAACATGGTATCGGAATGCGCCCAACATTATAAATAAAGCTGCAACAACTTTCTCTCAGTAGAAAAAGGAGCTTTGGCTATCTCCTGACTTGCATCCTTGCATGGTTGAGGTTTGTAACATGACCATGTAACCCTGGAGCAAGATTAACCCCTGTCTGGCTGGACCTGTGAAACAGCAGCCGATTTGACTGCCAATTCTAGTATAGATCATACATAAAGATGGCTCGATACAAATTCAAATACGGATTAAGAAACACTTTAGCGAATGTAGTTTCGTCATCCACTTGCTTGAACGATTTGAAGCTAAACTTCCAAGGGTACAAATATCATGAATTATCCTTAAAGTCAGGATCAAGCAGGGAAATGTAGTCTGTTCATCCACTTGGACGATTTGAAGACAGACTTTCATCGAGACAAAAACTATGCTCGTGCCTCCTCCAAAGCTGCACATGGATCCTATTCTGGCGTGATAGTCACAGGCACAATAGTTATGGCACGTCGAAGCAACCCCTTGGGCACAAGGAACATGAAGTCCTTGGGCATCCCATCATACAGATTAGTGATCCTCATTTGGAACTCGGCAGCCTGATAGTAGCCCGTTTCACTGCATGATATTGATAGCCTGCACTTGAACTTGGATCCAGTAATGTGAGGCTGAATGGAGCAAACTGAGATGACAATTCCGGCGGGCTCCATTTCCATATTGATCATGAAGATGTGCCCATCCTCGCCCACAAGAATGCATGAACCAGGAGTATCGCCGCGGATGCGGACCCCAAACGCCTCGTTGTATATAAATTTCGTGCTACGCCACTTGTACTCGCGTGAGAAATGCTCGAGGAGCATTGCCGTTGGCCCTTTGAAGCTGCAGCCGGTTACAGGGCAGAAGCATGGCGCGTGCGGGCAATCTTTCTCATGCTCTTCTTTTTGGTAGTATGTTATCCTCGCAGTGCATCCGTGTTCGCCATTGGAGCAAGCAAGTTTGATTGATTCAACCGCATCTTCTAGCTCGAGGCAGCGATTGTAGACTGTGGTATTGGAGCAGAAGAAACACTTGTCTGGGAACTTGTCATGGCAAGATAAACATATGGTATGGCGCATGGTGCACTGCGGAACAGAAGAAAAAAAATCAGTACATTGATATGAATCAGTAAATATGCTATATTAACTTTAGCAGAATAAAATACAAGCTAAAATGATGAACACAGCAACAACATAGGAATCAGTACGCATGAGATGCTATTTTCACACACTAAGTTCACTCCTAGGAATAACAGGAACAATGTACGGATCGGCATAGGAACGGAGATACACGAGCCACCCTGTTCTTAATATACTACTCCCTCGGTTCCACATAGTATAGTACTATCCGCAGTACAGTACTATAGTATATCAATGAATCAGATTTATTCATTGAATATACTATATACCGTAGTATAGTACTCCCTCCATCCCATAATATAAGACGTTTTTGCAAGCTAAAACAGCTTGCAGAAACATCTTATACTGTCTATGGAGGGACTACTACAGTATATATGTAGTTTGTGTTTCCCCATAGTGATGACACATACCGTCTAGCTAGTTTGCATAAGGTACACATACTTCCCCTATTGTAGCATAATTTTCCACAAATATAAATGGGGCGCATCTTCAATCTTCGTTACCATCTAAATCTATTCCACTCGCGGTTTTGGTTACCGCTCAAAATTTTGAGATTTACCACGGTTACCGCGTATTTCCATGCCCCTCGGTAAATGGGCATTTCAAGCAAAAAATCAATTTTTTTGAATATTATGAATTTAAACGCTCAATGTACAGTAAAGTACGGCAACATCTCAGGTATTTAAATATAGTTAGTTCTCGCATGGTTGTAACAACCTATTTCCATGTTCAAAAGGCAACTTGTGAATGTTGGAGAATATATATAGCATAGCTCTCACAGTTTGGGATTTCCACATGATAACGATCTGAATGACATTACAAATTTACAATTGAATGGACTCATACACGGATCTCACAGTTTGGGATTTCCACATGATAACGATCTGAATGACATTACAAATTTACAATTGAATGGACTCATACACGGATGGAAGACAACATATATAGCAGAAAATGCACCGATCAATTTTTTTTAGGCATTTGGACTATAATGTCTGCATCAGATGTCGTTCTTCAGACACGTCTACTACAAAATAACAAGTCCAAAAACATGCAATTGATGTGATGTCGTTCTTCACCCATCCAGCCATCCTACAGTTTGACAACAAAATTTAACTAGGCACCAGACGCATTGGTAATCACCCAACACCAGAATTTGGACTGATGTGTGCATTTGATGTGATGTCGTTCTGATTTCAGAGATTCAACATTGAGTTGCAATTTTGCAACTACAAAATTACAAGTCCAAAAACAGGCAATTAGGTAATCATCTACAGTTTGGCGAGAAAATTAAACTAGGCACCATACGCACTGCAATACTATTATAATTATAAACGAATCTAATAATAAACAGATTTCGAAATATTATACTCTCAGTCTAAGACACCCAGATAGTTCTTTAGATCCATTGGTGCTATCGTCTCTCAGGACTCAGGAGCTCGTAGGATTTGAGTTGTATCAGCAGATCAAACACAGGGGTTACCTGGAAAATAGGAGGGCGCAGGGGCTCGCGGCAGATGAGGCACTCGAGGTTGTCGAGGTTCTCGAGGTGATCTATGGTGTTGGTGGCGCCTGCCGCCGCGACCTCCCTCCTCTCGCTGACGCCGCCCTCATCTTTCTCCCGGTGCTGCCGCTTTTCCATCGCTTCCTTCCCTTCCTTTCACAGGATGGAGCGGCCGCGTGGCCAGCTGCCGGATCGCAGACGCAAAGGCTTCTCGTTGCACCACCGGAAGCGAGTCGTCTCTTCCTGGCGGCCGCCGCCCTCTTTATTCCATTTTCTGTCTGGCCGGATGGCGGCGATCGAAATTTGCAGACAAAACGAGAAGGAAACGCGAGACAGGTCGAAAGGTGGGCCGAGCAACAGCCCAGATACACCCAAATAGAAGACGCACACTAACCCTAAAAAAAAACTAGTTCAAAAATTTCTCAAAAAAAATATTACTAGTTCAAAAAATAAAATTAGTTTAAAAGAAATTCCGTCAAAAAAATTCAAAAGAAAAAGGTTAGCATACACACGTACATACACATGCTAAATATTCACTCCGTCCCAAAATTCTTGTCTTAAATTTGTCTACATACAAATGTGTCTAATCACGTTTTAGTTTTAGATACCTCTGTATCTAGACAAATCTAAAATAAGAATCTTCCGACGAGGTAATACTTCTTTTATAGGTTAAGGCACTAACTGATATTATTGTAAAAATGAAAACATACCAGGATTCAAGATGGTATACACTAAGAAAAGCCATTCAACCAATCTTTCATATTCTATCAAAGGAATATATTCCTTCCGATCCATATTACTTAACGCTGAAATAAATGTATTAGCACAAAAATACATCTAGCACATCCGTATGAGCAACAAGTGATATGGATTGGAGGAAGTACCGATACTCCTCTGTCCAGAAAAACATGTCGCACACGCAGTTGATTGGTAATTTTGCACACAAAAACCGTAATTTCAGAACTGTTTCAAAAAGGTTTCTCTGCATGTCTTCTTCCTTCGCCCTTCGCCATGGTAAAAAAAAACAAGTCTTAGGTAACAGTTGCATGTGGTGAATTTAAGGCATTCAAATGGGAATGATAGCTTAGCTTAATTCCATGCAGGAAATGTTTATCTTGTCCCAATTTTTTAAACTTTATGTGTATTGTTACCTCAAACTATGTCATGGTTATTCTAATAGTATGGTCCATGCAATATATATACTTTGCAATTCCTGTGTTGTATTTATAGTGCCGTCCCGGGCGCTCGAACCCTAGCTGCCGCCCCCAGCCCCCACCCTCCTTCCCTCCCCCCGCTGCTACCGGCGGGCGCCGCTGGGCAATGCCCGCGTGTTGTCGACGGCGGCGGGATCTCGTCTGCCCTCTCCTGGTGCGGGGCCGTGGGGGGCTCTCTTCCTCAACCGATGGCGGAGATCGGAGTCAGGCGCGTCGGGCGGGCCGCGCAGGCAGGTGGCGGTGGGCGGCGTACTGACTGGCCGGTGATGGTGCATAGCGGCGGAGCGCGCGAGCCGGTGTCGGCGCGGCGTGTCTTCTGGATGGAGCTGGTGGTTGGTCAGATCTTCACGCGCCGGAGTGGGGGCTGGCGGCCTGAGCTCGGCAGGGGGCCTTGTGGAGCGGCGGGCCTGGCTAGAGCAGGCAGCGACATGTTTGAGAGCGTGGGTGTCGGTGGCGCACTCCGGAGGCAGCGGTGCGAGTCCATGGCCAGACCGGTGGCGTCGACGCCGATGGCTCGGCCAAGATGGAGTCTTGGCGAGCAACGAGCGGCCGGCCACCTCTGTGTGGTGTGGTGAGCGGCAAGGCTCTCCCGGCGGTGCTGCTGGCTCTTCATGGAGATGCAGGTCCGACCATTGCAAGGTTGTCCCTTGGAGTGGGTGACGGCTATTGCGGGTGGTCCTGGACCTTGCTGGTGGTGCGGGATGGCTGCGGTTTTCTGTCCAAGCTGGATGTCGGTGGTGCAGCCGATTTTCCCCTTGTTGTGCGTCCGGTTGTAGACCCTCGGCTTGCAGCTGCGGTGGCGAAGTGCTGCGGTGGCGGCGGTGTGAAGCTTCTGGGACGGTGTTGCCCAACTCTAGGTGGCGTGGTGAGGTGCGACGCGCGGATGAAAATCTTGCTCGGCTTCCGTCGGGCCGGCGGTGATGGCACCCATGGATGTCATCCCCCTCATTGGAGGCGTCATCGAGGCGTGTTCGTCATGTCCCTTGCTCACTCAGAGTTGTGGTTGTCTGCTGGCGAAAGCCTCGATTCGGTGTTGGATCGGCACAATGGCGGCGTCCCCGACGTTGATCCTCTGCTGGGAGCATTGCGTGTGGAGACAAGTTCCTTGACGCTCTCCTCCAGTTTTCGTCGCTATCCTCTTTGTTCCATGACGGCGCTATGTAGATCTAGGAGGCTCCAAATTGAGCACGGTTTGCGGCCACATGATCGTGATCGAACGGCCTAGAAGATGGATGGGGTTTAGGTGGGTTTTGGACCACTTTGGAGAGGTGTTGGGCTGCAACACACACGAGGCCTTCTCGGTTCCTCGGTTAACCGTTGGAGTATCAAACGAAGTCTGAATGGCACGAAACTTGACAGGCGGTCTACCGGTAGCAAACCAAGGCCGCTTGGGAAGTCTCGGTCCAATCCGAGAATGTTTAACACCCGCACACGCAAAGAAGCAAAAGGGGACACCGGGTGACATAGGGGCGCCTGATTGCAAAACGGACAACGGGGAAAATGCTCGGATGCATGAGATGAACATGTATGCAAAGGCGATGCACATGATGACATGATATGAAATGCATGACACGCAAACAAATGACAAGGCAACAACAGCGAATAACTGGAAGACACCTGGCGCAACGGTCTCGGGGCGATACGACACTCCACCACTACGAGAGGATCTCGTCCCGAGATCTAGGATGGCACCGGAGGGAAAAACGGAGAGAAAGAGAAGAGGTAAAACTAGGTTGCTTCTTTGACAAACTAGTGAAACCAAAGAACCTTGCGAGGTTGAGCAAATTGAAAGAAAGAAAGCAACGGTGATGAATGAAGTTGAAAGCACTCCATTAAGAAAGAGGAAGAGAAAGAACCAATTCGGGTAGCACTCCGGTTGAAAAGAGATGCAAGACTTGATAAGATGAAAGAACTTGAGCAGCAAGCACACACTCCGGTTAAATGGGTAAGCACGAAAAGAACATGGTCCTGACAAACCGAGATGAAGAGTGAGGACAGCAACACCACAATGCCTCCAGAAAAGATAAAAGAATGGAATCAAAAGAATGGAGGAGAAAACAACATCTTGGGAGAGCACGCTTACAAGATATGCTAGAACGGAGTTGTTGGATTATCAACAACGAAAGGATAAGCTTAATGTGAGCTTATGGAGAACATCTCACAACTATGAGGTGAAATTCTGCCACTAACGGAAAAAGAATTGGATTGATATGAACAAGGAGACGAGAAACTATTTCACCGGGAGGATAAAAAGAAGAACTTGGGTCATTTATTAGCACCATAGATAGCAACAAACCTTAGAAAAGGCTTTAGGTGAAAACATGACACAAGATAACTACAACGAAGAGGTTGATGGATTTAAAATACCTCATTCTTAACAACATGTGAATCATGAAACATGAACTCAAATTATCAAGAATGACATAACACCACCTCAAAAGATAAGGTAGAAGGAATTGCACTTCGGAATGCAAGATGAAGAATACTTGATCTCCTCTGGAAAGAATCTCGATGAACACTTCGAGAATGAATTAAATCCTTGATGAACCATCATGTAGAACCTTCATGAAGAACTCCGGTAAAAAAGGATGATCACACGAAAGGAAAGAGAAGTTGAAAACGCAAGGTGAATCCTTGCAATGATTAGATGGATTTTCACGATGATGTAACCGAGAGAACTTGGAATTCCGGGAAAGAAAAAGATGAAACAATAGAAACTGAGAATTTTATGAGCCTCCGGAATAAGGAATTAATCACTTGGATGAAACAAGAATAAGGATTACGCTATGCTCATCCTTCATCAATTTAGATTGATGACAATCGACGGATTTGGCATACTACTTATTCTCGTAGCAAGGATGAAGATAGATATAGCGTCAACTTGGGAAGGTCTTCAACGATCCACCGGTAGGATTGGAAAGAACGAATAAATTGATATGATACCAATAGAAAAGGAATCTTGAATGAACCACCATGAGAATTGAATTTGAACGAAGAAAAGATAACGAAACACCGGGAAGAATTAGAGAATGAAAGAAGATACTTGTGGAAATTTAGATACAAGAGAATGAAGAGATCACGAGCTGATAAGATAATACTTGAATAATGCACCGGTAAGATTTGGAGAAAGAGAGTTGAAAGCTGGAATGAATAATTCTGAGATGATAGCCTCCGGAGAAACAAACTAAAAATACTCTAAATTACTCCGGATGGGTGAAAAGAATTCTCACAATCGAAAACAATGATGAGAGGATGGCATCAAGCTAGAACCCTGAATCTTGAAGATAATGGAGCAAGATATGGAGGAAAACTCTTCTTCGGTCTTCAAATGTTGAAAATGACGATGCGAAACACCAACATGGGTTGTTGAGATACTCCGGGATGAAAATTAGAAAGGTTGAACCAACGATGAAAATAATTTCAAAGATCTTGGGGAAAAACATTTGACTGATTATGATTCATTCTTACGTCAAACTTCAAAAGGAATTTAGGATAGCTCTAGGAAAATTAGAAGAGTCAGGTAAGATCCTGGGAAAAGACCTGTGGGTTAGGGCCCACTCAAAAGATACAATGTTGAATGATATAAAGGAAGATTGCGCCGGTTGAATTAAATGGCTTGAATGAGACAACAATCTTGAAATAGCTTGAACGGATTACGAATGGAAAGCACGAATCTTTGAGATAACTTGAACACTCCGGAACAATTGAATAGCAAGCGGGGAATGATTATGAGGTGCACCGGTATGGGAAAATATTTGAAACGAGGAAAAGGGATATGATCAACAAAGCTTGAATTAAATCCACCGGAGAAGAAAAAGAAACGAGGAATGATGAACTTGTAGAGCATCTTCATGAGAATCACCGGATAAGACCATTGAAAGAAAAGAATGGAGAGACTTCACATCCATAATTAAAATGGATACTTGATTAAGATATATGAGTCCTTAAAAAAAAAGGGGGGGGGGGGGGGAAAACAAAGGCAACTTGTAACGGATGAAGCAAACACCGTTGAGAAGAACTGATAATTGATCTTGCGAATGTTGGAGTGATCGGATCCACTTGAAGAGAGACACACCGGTTGAAAAGGATTGGCATGACAATCTCAATGATCAAGAAGGATTAGTATTCACATAGAAATGTGAGAACACCACTTAGGAAAGGTATGGAATCAACACTTGACTACGAAGCAACTGGAATACCACAACTGAAAACAAAAACAAAGGATTGGCTTGCAGAATAAGCCAGAAACAAACATATGATAGAAATTTCATCCAAAGTTTTCGTGGTGGGGCCCACACGGGCTCGATCGTACAGCACCATCATGTACAAGGCAGTGCACATGACATACGAAGCGTCCCCGAGTCAGCATAGCCAAGGACTCTTTAAGACACAACGAGACCACTGTAAAACCAACCATGGATAGGCGGACCACTAGACGTCGAACCCCAATTTCATATCATACATCTGTCGGAAAGATATCCAAAGAGCTACTTGAATTCCCACTTATAAACTCCCGAACCTTTGCGGTTATGCAATCAGGTGTTGGGGATACAGGGGAAGCATAATATCTCACCCAAAGCTAGCAAAACCTACATCCAGCTGTATCCATCCTTCAACACATAACCAAGAAACCTTCGGAAATCATTTACCTCAACCTTCGAAAAGCATCCGTTATACGAGTTATGGCAATACTCCCGAACTCCCGCCCCAGTACTGGGTGGCGTCGAGGTTATCTCACCAACAACTGCATAAAAGAGATTTTCGATGTCGGCGAAACTTAGGTATTCCAGAACTGCAATGATAAAATTGTGATGACAACACCTCGGAGCTCAACTCCCCGGGACACTGCCACAACCACTAAATGTCAGGAGACACCAAGAACAATTTTCTCGTCACAAAACCATCAGAACGATTCCAAGATACCCGCGTGATCCTAAAAAAAATTTAGTGAAAATTTGAGAAGAGAATAGTCAAAACTCTACGTCAGGATGCCTCACCAGAGCGACGGAGGGACTGAGGAGTAAAAAGAATTCTACTCTCCGATATATATAATCCTAAATGACTCAAAACATTTTTTTTCTAGACTCAACAACGCCAGCGATTCGATCAAGCAGGGGGATCCTAAGTCGGGGAAGGCTCTGATACCAACTTGTAATGCCCACGATGCGGCTATATCTCCCACGTGTCGGAGCACGACTTAGAGGCATAACCGCATTCTAAGCAATGTCGCAAGAGGGGTAATCATTACACATCTCATGTACTGAATAGGAAAGAGGTACATAGTTGGCTTACAATCGCCACTTCACACAATACATGAATAAAGCATTACATCATCTAGATACAATCAAGGTCCGACTACGGAACCAAAATAAAAGAAGACTACCCCTAGTGCTACAGATCCCCGATCGCCCCAACTGGGCTCCACTACTGATCAACTAAAACGAAACATCACAATGAACAAGATCTTCATCGAGCTCCTCCTTGAGCTCGGTTGGATCACCTGCACGGTTCAACGGCACTTGCAAACTGGTTTTGGAAGTAATCTGTGAGTCACGGGGACTCAGCAATCTCACACCCTCGCGATCAAGACTATTTAAGCTTATGGGTAGGTAAAAGGTATGTGAGGTGGAGCTGCAGCAAGCACTAGCATATATGGTGGCTAACTTACGCAAATGAGAGCGAGAAGAGAAGGCAAAGCATGATCGAGAATCTATGATCAAGAAGTGATCCAAGACTACTTACGTTCAAGCATAACTCCAACACGGTGTTCACTTCCCGGACTCCGCCGGAAAGAGACCATCACGGCTACACACGCGGTTGATGCGTTTTAGTTAAGTGTCAAGTTCTCTACAACCGGACATTAACAAATTTCCATCTGCCCATAACCGCGGGCACGTCTTTCAAAAGTTCAAAACCCTGTAGGGGTGTCCCAACTTAGCCCATCACAAGCTCTCGCGGTCAACGAAGGATATTCCTTGTCCCAGGAAGACCCGATCAGGCTCGGAATCCTGGTTACAAGACATCTCGACAATGGTAAAACTAAACCAGCAAAGCCGCTCGATGCACCGACAACCTAATAGGAGCTGCACATATCTCGTTCTCAGAGCAACACCGGATGAGCGCTACGTACAGCTAAAATCAGCCCTCAAGTTTCCCCGAGGTGGCGCCGGAAGTGACTCTGTTTCGGACCAACACTTAGAGAAGCACTGGCCCGGGGGGTTAAATAAAGATGACCCTTGAGTCTGCAGAACCCAAGGGAAGGTGGTAGGTTGTTAGTGCAAATGGTAAAACCAAGGTTGGGCCTTGCTGGAGGAGTTTTATTCAAGGCGAACTGTCAAGGGGTTCCCATTATAACCCAACCGTGTAAGGAACGCAAAATCAAGGAACATAACACCGGTATGACGGAAACTAGGGCGGCAAGAGTGGAACAAAACACCAGGCATAAGGCCAAGCCTTCCAACCTTTACCAAGTATATAGATGCATTAATTAAATAAGAGATATTGTGATATCCCAACAATAAACATGTTCCAACAAGGAACAAACTCCAATCTTCACCTGCAACTAGCAACACTATAAGAGGGGCTGAGCAAAGCGGTAACATAGCCAAACAATGGTTTGCTAGGACAAGGTGGGTTAGAGGCTTGACATGGTAATATAGGAGGCATGATATAGCAAGTGGTAGGTATCGCAGCACAGGCATAGCAAAAGAGCGAGCATCTAGCAAGCAAAGATAGAAGTGATTTCGAGGGTATGGTCATCTTGCCTGCAAAGATCTCCGAGAAGACGAAAGCTTGAACCTCGTAAGCGTACTCAACGGTTCCTCGATCACGTACTCGTATCCCAGCTCTACCCAAAGCAAGAACACAAGCAAAGGGAGACTCAATCAACCACGTGCAATGCACAATCAACATGATGCAAAACATGTCATGATATGCGGGATGTGATATGCGATGCATATGCATGTTTCAGAAGGAAAAGATTGAACCGGGACTCAACTTGGCAAACCAAGCGTGCCGCTGGAAAGATGGGTTGATTTCGGTCGAATTCGATATAAAGATCACTGGAATCGGATGCACGGTTTGGAAATGGCAAACAAAACAAATATGGCACCGATCTGCGATTAACAGCACAAGGCCATCTAAATGCATCAAGAACAACAAGCTACTGCACTCTAACATAGCAACAAAATACATGACAGGGATCCACTCAAGATGCTTGGCAAAAGATGAACACTGAGATACGGCTAAACCACTCAATAAAAGTGCAAAAGATAACAGGTTACATACTTAGTGAAAATAACAACATGTCAGGAATTTAACATCAGGAAGCAATGTTTAGAGCATGATAACAACATGCTACAGGAACATATCATGGCAAAGCAAGGCATGGCATGAAGCTACTCAAAGCATACAACAAAAGTCCCTTACTGACCATAAGCCAAAAGGGATCAGAAAATACAATGGCAACCATGTGAACATACCAATTATCGTTAACAGATTCAGACTTAGTAGAAAACTGGAACATGGCAAAACAGATATTAAGTAGGCATGTTTACAAACTTGATGCACTCACCACAAGGCATTGGATGATAAACTAAGCATACACCCAGCAAGTAGACATGGCATAGAAGTTAAACATGGCAAGAACAACAACATAGCATGCATGGATCAACTACAACAAGCTCGGCAAAAATGCTTAACACGTAAACATTCTGCCAGGAACATTTTATAGCAAAAGTAGAGCTCGATTGAGTCAAGCTAGGATGCTCTATAATTGCAAACAAAGACATGGATGGATAGAGCACCACAGTATGTACAAAACATCCTTACTGAACATGCTCAAAAGAGGCATGGATCACTCTGTAGCAACATGAATACATGGCATAAAAATAACAGCAGGAAAAGGACTTAGTGAAATTCCAAGTCCCTGAAATCAGCAACATCACGAGAGCTACTTTGCATGCTTGTGCTAGTCACCATAAAGATCACAAAAATACATGGCATACACCCTGTAAATATGGCATGGCATACTTCAAAACACATGTAGGGCTCAAGATCATAGGAGGCACACATTAAACATGGCAAAAATGACAAATGACCAATTACTGAAAACAGTCTGAAACTAACATGGCATAGCACTCTTGCAACAGCATTTAGGGCATCAAGATGAGCTCAAATGAACATGGTGCAATGGAATAAAATGAAGTACTCGTCGAGACGAACAATTTTATATGCTACACGCCCAAAACGGAGCCACGGTTGCAGGGTTATGATGTGATGAATGTGGCATGAAAATATGCAAATCTGGGGACTTAGACACTACTAGGAAAAGGGCTAAAGATAAGATTGACACTAATGGCGCACCAGAGAAGTGGTGCGCCACTACTATATACTAATGGCGCACCAGGTGGAGGTACGCCATTAGTGTGGAAGACACTAATGGCGCAACAGACAAAAGGTGTGCCACTAGTAACAAATTTTTTTCCATTTTTTCAAACATACTAATGGCGCATCTGGGCAAAGTGCGCCAGTAATTTGTTTTTTTTTTTACTTTTTGGCAAAACTACTAATGGCGCACCGTTGCACAGTGCGCCATTACTAGTTTAAACTAGTAATGACTTCTTTTTTCTAACTTGCAATTATAGAACTAATTTTTTCTAATTAATTTCTCCTTTACATTTTGAAAATTCTTTCAATACAATGAAAAAAATCCAAAAGGGTTTCTATTTAATGATGAAATTAAAATAAAATGGATAAATAGAAAAGGCTTTTTGGATTTTTTAAAAATTTCTAGAATGAAAGTCTTTATGCTCTTATTAATAAGATTTACTAACCTTATGATTTTGGAGAAGATAGGTGGAAG
Source organism: Triticum urartu (assembly GCF_003073215.2). Lineage (NCBI taxonomy): Eukaryota > Viridiplantae > Streptophyta > Magnoliopsida > Poales > Poaceae > Triticum > Triticum urartu. The sequence goes on from NC_053024.1 coordinate 12,119,055, forward strand.
TTGTAAGTCCTATTGTAAGAATACTCCACTTTTCATAATTAACTAGTAATGGCGCACTGTGCAACGGTGCGCCATTTGTATAAAAAATATTTTTTTACATTTTTGCAAAACTACTAATGGTGCACTGCATTAGAAAATCTTGTGTCCTTTGGATTTACCGCACGTGAAATACCATGTGTGCATGAACAATTGCATCATTTATTGGGACGAGCACGCAGAGTCTATCATATGTCCGGTGTGCGGCGTCACTCGATACAAGAAGAGGAAGAAAGCTCCTCGAAAATTGGTGTGGTACTTTCCGATCACTCCTCGTCTGCAGCGGTATTTCACGGACCCTAAGGTAGCAAAGCTCCTGCGTTGGCACGTGGATAGGGAGGAGAAGAAGCGGGAAGATGACAGAAATGATCCGGAGATAAATAAAAAAACAAGATGCTGAGTCACCCTAAGGATGCGAGCCAGTGGTGAAGACACTCGATCTCGATCCCCCTCCACCGCCGCCGACGAGCACCCGGCCACCCGCACCCCCCCCCGCTCCACCGCCGCCAACGGGCACCCCCCGCACCCTCCCCCGCTCCACCGCCGCCGCCGATGATATTTTCAAGTAACAAATTTGAACATATTTTTAGAAAAATTATTACTATTTTTATAAAAAATATTACCGTTATGATTTAAACAAGTTTGAACATATTTAAACACAAATAAATATCAAACAGCATTTAAAATGCAAAAAAATACTACGGAGCTTGGGAATCGAACCCCGGACCTCCTGCTGTTTGTGTTGCGTGCTGACCGGTCAAGCTAGTGGGCGGGTTCTGATGTGGATTGGGTTAGGTGCAATATAACCTGTGCTCGAACTATAATAAAAAAACATTCTAATGACGCACCGCTGCGGGGTGCGCCATTGCTATCTAAAAAAATCTCTAATGGCGCACCGAGGAGTGGTGCGCCATTAGTAAGCTATCCTCCCTCTCCCTCGCCAGATCCCCTTCGACCCTCTCTCCCTCGCCACCAGATCCACCCGCCCGCTGCCCCGACCCACGACGCCGCCGCCCCGACCCTCACAGGACTCCACCCCCGCCGCCCCCGCGCCCCCGCGCCCCCACCCTCGCCGCCCCGACCCTCGCGCTAGGGTTCCTTGCCCCGCCGGCCGCTCCTCTCCTCCACCTCAGACGAGCGAGCGCCTCTTCCGACCCCTGCAGCAGCCGGCGACCTCGGCCCCGACGGACGCGCCCACCCCGCCGGCCCCTGCCGTCCTTCGCCTCCGGTCTCCCCAGCAGCAGCCGGCGAACCAAGGATGGTGCCGTGACCATCGTCGCCACCTCCCGCCGTCTCTCCCTGTGCGTGGCCGGCGGCTGCTCTCCTTCGACGCGCTGCCCGTGGTGAGCCCCTCTTCCTTACTCACCTCCATGTTCCTTGTTCATCTCTCTGTTCCCTGTTCCTCTCTTGTCCATGCTGCTATTTACATGGATCAATGGATGTTGGATAGATGGATGTGTGTTGATGTTAGGTAGTAGATGGTTTGCTTGATGGTTGGTTGAATTGTGCTAGTTGCTTGCTAGATGGATGGACGAATGGTGCGAGTACGTAGACATCTTTTGCTACTGTGAAGGGTCAGTGCTAGTGTAAAGGGTAGTAGTAATTCGTTCCCTTTTGCTTCTGCCTGGTGCTAATTTGCTGCTGTTAGCTTTGTGTGGCTTCTTATTATTCTCTAAATCGTTCTTCAAAGCAGGCTTTGCATCTCCTTAGGTAGTTTTCTCCATGTTTTATCAAGTGACATGTTAACAGCTTGCTAGTTTAGGATACATAATTAATGCCTTTAAATGGTGCACTCTGTAAATGCCTTTAAATATAACCTTGCTAGTTTAGGATACATAATTGCAGAGAAATAATCACATCAATGCCTTTAAATGGTGCACTCTGTAAGAAATTAATAACCTAGCATCACAATTCAGAAATACTCCTGCTACTCATGTAGGTGCCGCATGAGTTTTTTTGGTTTTGTTACTGCTAGGTAGGTTGATAAGGAGAACTGCATATTTGACAGGCACAATGTCCTGTTTTTTTAGTAGGAGCACATTTTACATACAGTTTGGAGTACTAGCTCAGATACTGGTTCAGATTTTGATGTGCTTGCTTGTTATTGTAAGTGAGTTTATAATTGCACCCACTTGCTCGTCCTCATATTTTCTGTAGCCATGCAATTTATAATTGCACCCACTTGCAGCAACTAGCTGGAGTAGATTATGGCAAGTGAAAGCAACAAATTCTCTACAATTCGAAAGCTCAATATCCTTGCAGTAGGAAGAGCTTGCTTTAACTGAATTTGGACTTGGTGCACTAGCTTGGCAATTTTGCTTGCTTGCACCGCTTGAGTAGTTCTCCATCTAATGTAGTCAATAGATGTTGTCAAGTGATTGTGTCATGGTTTTGGTTCTATTTTTAAAAAGGAAAGCCACTTGTTCAGGCTTCAAGAAAATATTTTCTCAGAATATTACTGCTAAGCCCAAGCTTGTTAATCAGCATGTACATTTCTGTCATATATTGCTAATGTCTACTCAGATGTGTGCTTGCTATTGTCACCTATCTTTTTTTCTTCTACATGATATGGAACCTAATATTGCACCAATAGCCGTTGTGCATCCAAGTTATCAAACTATGTGAACTAGAAACAGAAATAGAGAGAATTGATCATTACTTTTCTGAACTGTCACAGAAGCCTCAGTAGTTCTTTCAAGTTCGTACATTGAAAGGCTTGTTTCACAATTTCTGAATTACTTGTGATGCCTCTGAATTACTTGTGATGCCTGTTATCATGCATGTTTTATGATCTGTTGTAAGGGTACTAATTGGTCTCTTCTGCTGCTTATCAGAGATAGCGGGAAGCAGCCACCGCCGCTCTGGGACACCGCAGTACGAGTTGGATGCTTCCGAGTTCTTCACTATCATACTTGGGACTTCAGTATCATCCATGACGTAGGTATATAAAACAAGAGATCTCCCCTTCACCCATCTCATTATGATATCTGTTGTTTGCTACAGCACTCATTGTCCCAAACTGCAGAGGCTGCCTGACAGTTTTATGAACATGCTGATGGGTGAAGATCCGCCAAATAATGTGAAGCTGCGACAGGCCGCCAGCGGGTTTCGCAGGCTATGGGATGTGGAGTTGGTGATCAAGGAGGGACACATGTACTTGTCTCATGGGTGGGAGAAGTTCTACCATGCCTATGACCTGCGGCTGGGGTACTTCCTTCTCTTCAGGTACGACGACGACGCCACCATGCTCATTGTGAAGGTGTTCAACGCGACTATGTGTCGCATGCGCTACGCTGAAGATTATGATGTCAGTACGTTCTGCCTCTTCTTATTCCTCTACATTTAGCTTTGTCTCACATCGATTGTTAACGGTCATTGTTGCATTTGGACAGGTAATGGGAGCAGCAGCAGCGACAATGGCTACAGCCAAGGCAGCAGCGACTATGGCTGTAGCGAAAGCAGCAGCGATTCTGGCTGTAGCGAAAGCAGCAGCGATTCTGGCAGCAGCATAGACAACAAGAAGGATGATTCGGACTGGAGTGCGGGAGAAGAGGAGCAGAGTGGGGATGAGGAGCTACAGGATGACGATGGGCATCAGGCTGAGGATGACCTAGCGCTGGTGGTGGCTGACCAAGGGCAAGAGATGGTGGTGGCTGACCATGGGCAAGAGATGGTGGTGGCTGACCATGGGCAAGAGATGGAGGTGGCTGAGGATGACCTAGCGATGGTCGTGCCTGAAGGTGGCCTCGCGATGGTGGTGTTGCCTGACAATGACCACGCACCGGTGGTGGCGCCGGCGATCCCACAGCTGGGCGACATGACCACGCCAATTGAGGTAGAAGACTACATCCCACTGCCTCCACCGCCTCCACCGCCTCGCCGCTCTTGGCGCATCAGGCTGAGGAAGGAGAAGGAGAAGAACAATGCATGAGAACTGAACTTTGTCAGGTATGTCAGATCTCCAAAATGATATATATACATATATATATATATATATATATATATATACTTAGTTACCTATGTTATCTCTAATATGCTTAGTTTCCTATAGGTTAGCTTCATTTTACCTAAGTTGGCTCTAATATGCTAACTTAGAGCTTATATGCTTAGTTTCCTATAGGTTAGCTCCAAAATAACTTATGTTAGCACAAAATGATCAAGTTTACATAATAAGCTTATAGTCTTTTTCTTATTCTTCTTCTTTTCCAAAATGACATAGGTTAGCTTCATTTTACCTAAGTTGGTCTCTAATATACTAACTTAGAGCTTATATGCTTAGTTTCCTATAGGTTAGCTCCAAAATAACTTATGTTAGCACAAAATGATCAAGTTTACATAATAAGCTTATAGTCTTTTTCTTATTCTTCTTCTTTTCCAAAATGACATAGGTTAGCTTCATTTTACCTAAGTTGGTCTCTAATATACTAACTTAGAGCTTATATGCTTAGTTTCCTATAGGTTAGCTCCAAAATAACTTATGTTAGCACAAAATGATCAAGTTTACATAATAATCTTATAGTCTTCTTCTTATTCTTCTTCTTTTCCAAAATTCTTCTTATTCTTCTTCTAGTGTTCTTCTTCTTCTAGTATTCTTCTAGTCTTCTTCTTTTTCTTCTTCTAACTTCTTGTTTATCATTTTGCAGATTTGATTTAATTCACGGAAGCTTGCATGGATGGAGTGCTTCTTTTTCATTTGTGTTTTTATTTTGTATCAATGTGAAACTTTTGTGAATTGATGGATAACGGTGTTGGATGAACAATGTGAAACTTTTGTAATATGTAACGATGGAACTATGTGTTAGCTATGTATGTATATATGATGGAACTTGTGTGTTGGCTATGGTTGTTATATGGATGCTTGTTGTATATATATGTGTTGGATATCTCATAGGTGAAATAGTGACCTGAGATTAAGAAAAAAAATTAAAAAAATTGTTACTAATGGCGCACTACCATGTGGTGCGCCATTAGTATAGCAGACACTAGTGGCGCACCGTGAGCAAAACTAATGGCGCACTGCCTGTTTACTGGATGGTGCGCCATTAGTATACCAGATACTAATGGCGCACTAGTGGTGCGCCATTAGTAAAAATTATTAGTGGCGTGCTACTAATGGCGCACCGGTGATGCGCCATTAGTAGGCAAAACCCGTGCGCCATTAGTAGGCCTTTTCCTAGTAGTGAGATAAATATACCCTCGCGAAAAGTCAACCCGGGACGGCGCGGTACGGAACGGGGACGAGGGTGTTTGGTTCGGGGGAGTGGTGGATCTCATCCCACTCCCCGGATCGAATCTGCCCGGCACGGATTCCGATGAAGGGCGGGTCGCCGGCGTGAGGAAGGACGGCGGCGGAGCGACCTCCGGCGGGGGGCCACCGGCGAGGTAGGAGGCGGCAGGGCACGGAAGTAGAGGCGTCAGCGAGGCGGCGGATGCGGTGGCCGGAGAAGAGCGCGGGGCGGCGCGGCGAGCGAGTCCACGGGCGGCGGCAGGAGGCGACCGGCGCGGCGACGACGAAGCGCGCCGGCGAACGGCGGCGCGAGGCATGGGGCGGCGAGGTGCTCGCCTGACCCGGCTCGGGATCGAGCAGGAAGGGGCGGCCCGACGAGATGGGCCCCGCGGGCCCGATCCGGGCCGCGCGGGCAGGCGGCGGGGAAATTTGTCCGGGCGCGAGGTGGAAGAGGATTAGGGTTAGACTGCGCAAATTTTCGGGGAGAGCCATATATATATATATATATATATATATATATATATATATATATATATATATATATATATAGGTTGAGGGAGCTAGGAGGCTCCAAATTGAGTATGGTTTGCGGCTACGCGATCGTGATCGTACGGCCTAGAAGATGGAGGGGGTTTAGGTGGGTTTTGGGCCACTTTGGAGAGGTGTTGGGCTGCACACACGAGGCCTTCTCGGTTCCTCGGTTAATCATTGGAGTATCAAACGAAGTCCGAATGGCACGAAACATGACAGTTGGTCTACGGGTAGTAAACCAAGGCCACTTGGCAAGTCTCGGTCCAATCCGAGAACGTTTAACACCCGCACACGCAAAGAGGCAAAAGGGGACACCGGGTGACATAGGAGCGCCGGATTGCAAAACGGACAACGGGGAAAATGTTCGGATGCATGAGACAAACATGTATGCAAATGCGATGTACATGATGACATGATATGAAATGCATGACACGCAAACAAATGACAAGGCAACAACGGTGAATAACTGGAAGACACCTGGCGCAACGGTCTCGGGGCGTTACAGTACGCCCATCGCCGGTGTGTCCAAGACGGCGTCTTTCTCGGAGCAGATCGAGTCCTGCCACCCACTTGCCAATTCCTCTTAGGCGATAAGAGTGGATGGTGCGTCGACAAGTGAAGTTCTGCGGAAGTTGGTGGTCTTCGGAGGTGTTCGGCGTTGGTTGAGACACGGTGTTGTGTTCCAGATTGGATAGGCTCTTCTGCGTTGTAGTTTGCTTTGCGGTGTTGTTTGTCTTTTGTGTGGTGTTTGCGCTACTCTCATTGTTCGCAGTGAGTGTAGTTTCTTGTAATTGAAAGCCTGCCTTCTATAAAGCTATGGTACGCCTAGGCGTACTCTCGAAGAAAAAAAGTAAGTCCTGTGTTGTTCATTATTATGGTTGTAGTTTAGCTAAATCATTAGCATATGTACTGATTTGTTGTTTCTCCTCCTTAGTGCACTGTGGGGCATACCATATGTTCGTCTTGCCATGACAAGCTCCCAGAGAAGTGTGCCACTTCTGCTCCCTTCCCACTGTCTACAGTCGATTGCTTCCCGTTCCTTGTGCCGAAGATGTTGCTTCGGGGTACCGGTGCAAGCACCACAGTCCACAGCCATGGTGGGGGTGACCGTGAGACCACAATAGGCCCCTTGTGCATTTGATGGTGCGCCTGTGTATGATTGTGTTTGGCAAATGACTACTTCTGGAAATCCTAGTTAGCTGTAGCTCTCAGTTTCTGGAGGAGGCACTGGTGTTCTTTTAATCTTGATTAGATAGTTCATCTGATTGTTCGTGGATCTGCAGAAGACGTCTGGCTGCTCCGAGGTAAGCCAGGCCGACCACCACACCGTTCTTGCGCTACATAGGCCTCAAAGTTTGATTACTACATATGAATTTTATAGCCATTAGTAGTTACTTCCATTTGTTTCATGAAGGACGTACAACAGAATGGCGTACAAAAGAACAGAAGGTTGGGTCCACCCGGTGTTACTGTCAAAACTAGCTTGCAGTCCTGTTACTCATGTACATTTGTAGTCCATAGTAGAAGAAACTGTACATTTCCTCGGTGTTTCAGTTCGTGTGTTGATGCCAATTATTACTGGAGCTTGTGTAATGGGAAATAGGTGTGATGAGTTTCTGCGAGTCGCATTTGAATGCCATTGTGGTGATTGGAGATGATTCTTTCGAATGGTTTGCTAAGGTTCAAGTTTGCCAAGGTAGTATATTCTCATGAGCTATTTGTGTTTGTCTGCTCCATAACGTACCATGTAATCTCTATTTGTGTTTCTCATGAGCTATTTTCCAATCTCATGTTCTGCGCTGCTATTGCATAACGTATTATTTTTTTTCTTCTATTTGCCCTCTACATAAGGCTGATGCATTCCAATGAGAATCCGCTAACGGGCCACCTCTTTGATTTGCAGGATTCTGAAAATACAGCAATGGAAAAAGTATATGATTGAAGTGGCACATCCACTTAAATCCAATAGTGTTTGATGCCACAGAAAAAAGAAAGATATTGTAAAAAGAAGTTGAAGCGGATGTTAGATTTTCTTTGAAATGTAGTACAAAAGATTTCATCGGAAAGATTTATATGGAATCCAATCCTATAGGTTAAGGGGTCAATTGTAGAAAATATTCATAAGAATTTTAATCCTCCATCTTTTTTATAGAATTTCTTCAAATGAAAGGAGCCCTACCAGTTGTGGTTTACGAACCTGCACCACGATCGGCATTAGCTTGCTTCTTACAGCCGTAGTCTTCCAAACAATATGCAAGTGCAAGACACATTTGAGATGACCTGACTTCTTACTTTAAGCCATGCAAATAAATGCCATGGAACTAAACTTTGAAACACAAACCATTTCCAGTTCAGTTAGTATTTTTGCCTTCATTTATATATAACACTCTTCAAAAACACATTCGAAACATGTGAACGAGTATTTGAAAAATGTTGAATAAGTATTAAAAAATATTGAAAAAGAATTGACAAAATGTTGAAAAAGTATTTGAAAATGTTGAACAAGTATTAAAAATGTTGAATAAATATATGACAAATGTTGAATAAGTATTAAAAATTATTGTACGAGTATTTAAAAAATGTTGAACAACTATTTTAAAATATTTAATAAGTATTAAAAATGTTAAACAAGTATTAGAAAATGTTAAATTAAGTATTAAAAAATATTGAACGGGTATTTGAAAAATGTTGAATAAGTATTAAAATGTTGAACAATTATTTTGCAAATGTTGAATAAGCGTTTGGAAAATGTTGAGCATGTATGCAAAAAATGTTGATCACTTATTATTATTTTTTGACATATATGAAAATGTAGAGTGAAAACAAAAACAAACATAAGAAAAAACAAAAATGGAGAAGAAGAAAAAAACCAACAAAAAATAGAGAACAAACAGTGAAAACCACGACTCATTTGGACTTAAGTTGCCTCATCCTACTACAATGTAGTGAACCAAAGGATGGTCTAGGCGTCAAACGCCATTGCTCCAAAGCCAGGGTTCGATTTCCTGATGCGCTCTATTTTCTCTTTGCACTTTTTCTTTTACTGTACATGTGCGTGAACAGTCGGACCAATTAGTGTCGAGCCTTCAGCGAGTTATCCTCTTTCAGCTTGGTTAAGGCGAGAAATAGATCCCGCGCGCATTCTGCAGCAAATACATGCCCCATCGCACAGGGTGCGCCCGACTGGGCCGGCCGATTGTGGCGCACCGCGTATGTGATGGTTAAAAGTAGTAAAAAGGTTGTTCGTGATAGCTGGGTCTGGCCGGCCCCATTAGTGTTGAGCCTTCAACGAGTTTCAGCTCGCTTAAGGCGAGAAATAGTTCTCTCATGCATTCTGCGGCAAGTACATCCCCCATCGTAGGGGGTGCGCCCAACTGGGCTAGCCCATTGTGGTGCGCCGCGTATGCGATGGTGAAAAGTTGTAAAAAGGTTGTTCGTGGTAGCTGGGATTCGGACCCGCGCCTGCCACTCACGCACGCTCACTGCTAGCCACTATGTCCGAAGACAACTTGTGACAGATATACATAGCAATGGTTAAAAACTAATAGCAGTAGCAAACTTAACACTACTTTACATAATAGCGAACAATATTCCAAAATTGAAGTAATTTTCTGAACTTATGAAAAAAAAATTGACAACCCCGACAATTTTCGAAAATGGCGAACACACTTTCAAGTTGCCTAACTTTTTTCGTAAACAGGAAAAAAATCATCAAATCTGTGAACAAACTTTCAGAACATGAACAATTTTTATAATCATGCACATATTTTAAATTTTTAGAACAAATTTCGAAATGGAGAACAATTTTGAAAATCCCAAAGGAAATTGAAGCGCGAACAATTTTTGAATACGTGAATTTTTGTAATTTTTGAACCTTTCTGAAATATGGAATATTTTTTTGTACTTTTTGAACATTTTTTGAAATCAGGAACAATTGTTGAAATCCTTGTCATTCCTTAAAATGTTCTGAAAATTCTGAACAAAAGCATTCTGAACAATTTAACAAAAATGAGAACATTCTTTGAAATTCATTAAATTTTTTTGAAAAAATGCAAAAAAATATTTTATAAATAATTTTTGAAAACATGATCATTTTTAAAACTACTGATTGTTTTATAAAGGCATGACTACTTTTTAAAGTTTCTGAACAATTTTCGAAATATAAACTTAAAAAAAGGAAAATAAACTTGAAATAATAAATATAAAAGAATAAGTCAAAAAGAAATATAAAGAAGAAAAATGTACAAAAAAAGTAAAAAAAAAGATACTAAAAACTATGAAAATGAAAATGAAACTTGGAAACCGATTCGGGGAACCTTCTACAAGGTTCTTAAATCTAGAAAAAACCATCTTGGAAAATCTAGATTTTTTTTGAATCTATCTTGTAAACTCTAGAAGGTTCCCAAAACCGAAAACCCTGCAACACGTTAAAGGGCTGGGCCGGGTCACCGCTCGCCAATTGCCTCAAATTGGATATTACCCGATTCAGACCCCCTATGTGACGGTGGATCCTATATGGGCGTGTTTGGTTGCAGTTTGGAACAGTACCTGCATTGCATGTCCATCAGTCCAGCCTGGTTGCTGAAATACAGCCTCATATGCAGCAGATACAACCTGGTTGGTTGCCTGCATCGCATCGAGAGGAACTTAGCCCCTGCTGTTTGGTTGCCCGCATTTGTGCTTAGGGTGTGAGCAGATGCAAACTTCAGCTGTTTGGTTGCAAACAACGTTTGTGTTCTGCTCACCCCATTCAAATGTGATGGCCTTACCACCACACATGATCAGCACAACAGCAACATCCCAACAACAAGATCAAACAAAGCAAGCAATGTAATGACAGCAAACTATTTAACTAGATAGCATAGTCTAGATTAAGAGCAGGGGCATCCTCCTTCCCTGCTGTGCCAGGGTGCTGCACCTGGCCAAAATATGAACATGTTCCCAGCACAAGTCTCGCCACACACCCTAAAAGTTCTCCACTAACACCTGACTTAACTTAACTACATAGCTTGCTAGATGCCACCAAGGCAGTTGTGCCTACTGCAACGGTACCTGCACATCACCGATGAGTCGTGGTTGTAGATCTGAACCTTCAGTCCCGGTCCAGAGATGCGCACAACGACAAGGTCACCGGGGACGATCTTGTGGCGGCGGCAGAAGTAGTTCCACCCCCGGCCAAGCACCATCTGGCCCTCGAAGTTCTGGACATGCACCCAGAACACGCACCTCTTGTTGGCTGAGAGCCTGACCACGCGCAGGAGTCGCTTGATGACCAGCCAGGTGTTCATCACCTCCACGAACTTAGGAGGGACGACGAGCATGGCAAGGTCCTCGTTGTCCTTGATCTGTGCGTAGAATCTCATTGGCTCCTTGGGCCCCTCCTCATGGCCCTGCCTCGGAGATCGTCCCCTTGAACGAGGCACGCTCATGAAGGTGAACCTGCCAGGCAGGTCCAGCGTCCCGAGCCACCTGTTCGTGGGGATGAAATCCTCGGCGCGCTCAGCTCCGGCCACGACCTGAGCTCCTCCACCCGCCACATCCCAGTCAGTCTTCAGTATGTTGTCAGGCAACATGACAAGTATTAGTATCAAACAAAGCAAGCAAGCAAGCAAATGCCACTGATCAGTCGACATGCCCAACAGCAAGTGCCACTGATCAGTGGACTTGCTCAACAGCAAGTGCACTGATCAGTGGCATGTGCTCATGGCCAAATGGCACTGATCAGTGGCACTTGGTGTTGGGCAAGAGCACTAATCTACTTGTTGTAGTGCAAATGGCACTGATCAGTGGCATCCTCTTTGCTGCAACTGGTACTGATAACTGCATAATCCTAAACAAGGAAACATCTAAAAATAGCAATAGAAAGTGCCAATAGAACCCATGTGCAGCCATGCAGATTTGGGACCATCCTACTACATGCACGTATAACATCCACTCATGGCACAAACCCTAGCTTCAACATGCAACATGAAACAAGGACATGATCCTAACATGAGCATGCTATCAGTCAACATGATTCTAGCATTCATCACTCAACATGAACATGATTCTAGCATGAACACAGCTACTAGCATGTAGCAAAAATCTAGCATGTAGTAGCACTCGCCCTAGTATGAACATGAATCTAGCATGTAACACAGCTACTAGCATTCTAGCATGAACACAAGCAATAGCACACGCACTGTACAAAACAAGAATAGATCAGTCCGATTGGATTCGATTGGGATCGCCTCCAATCGGATCTGCTAGATTCCTATCAATCCTAGCACATGCCTAAGAAATTAACCGCTAATTTACATCTAGGAGCAAGTTTGTTGGGGATTTGACTCACCGGAGCACGCGCAGCCGCGGCGAACCGAGGCCGGGGTGAAAACCCCGGCGGGAACGATAGAGGTGGCAGAGCAAAGGACGAGCCGGCCTCGGCGACGGCCTGCGGCGTCGGCCCCGTCAAGAAAACCCCTGAGACCAATAGTGTCCCAACAAGGGGCGGGTCCATCGACGGCGCCGGCGCCGAGCCCAGGACCACGAGGTCCGGAATCAGCGGCGGAGCAGGAGCGGCCAGCACCGTATTAACCGGCGCCGACGCTCGTGGAGGCCGGCAGCTGATGGGGGACGGCGCCCGCAGCGCCGAGGCCAGCTCACGGCCTAAGTTCTGGAGCCCGGCCAGCCAGCGCTCCTGGATGCTGGAGACGCGCTGGTCGACCAGGGTTAGAGGGCGGTGCGACGGTGGGCGTGGCAGAGCCATCGGAGCAGAGGAGAGGAGAGGGAGGGGCGGTGAGGGAGAGAGAGGGAGCGGCGGGAACAGTGCGCCTGGGCGGTCACAGGAGAGTGGGGGCGAGTAATGAGACGTCGCCTCCGTCTCCCGCGCTGCCCGAGGCTTGTTCAACCTTTTTCAAACGTTTTTAAGAGTGTTTTTTGCAATATATATATATTCAGAATATTTTAAAGTTTAAAAAAATAAAAGAAAAAAATAAAAAATAAAACATAAACAAAATAACAGAAAAAAGAGGTTGTGGCCTCCCGCGGTCGTGGGCGGCCAAACTTGCTCATCCCTTCAGTGAGTTCAAAGCGAGACTCGCTGAAGGCGTGATATAGGCCCGCCCGATTCAGTTCATCATGTTAAAGACCCAACATCCAAGTGAACTAGGGACAACCGTGCCAACTTTTGTCCGGTCCACTTCTAGTCATTAGATTAAATGCAAATAAACGTCCAGCATTCATTAGACTTCGTCGTCGCTCCCATCCTCCATCCTGTACGCGCGCACAACGAAGGATCTCTCGCTCGCCCGCCACCCCTATGCTCATCCTCGGCCACATGCACTTGCGGCCACCCCCACGCCAACCCACACTCTCCCTCGGCTGCTCGTGCTTGCCATCCTCCGTCGTCACTGAGGAAGGCACCTCATTGGTCGCAAAAAGACATTGCTGCCGTCGTCCCAACAATTTTTGTTGCCGGTCGTAGCAAATACCAACGATGGTTGCAACAAAAATCATCGTCGCCGGTTGTAGCTAGCTGTGCATGTCACAACATTTTACGTCGCTGGTTGTAGCAATTGACCTCGGCGGTTCCATCAAATGACATTGCTGGATCCATCATTTGGGATGCCGGCTATCATCGCCACGGCTGTCGCTAGTCGTAGTAGTGATAGCCACCGGTTTCTACAAATTGTGTCGCCCATTGTAGCAAACAACATCGCTGACCCCTTCCATCAACCTTGTGTTCCAGGATTTCTGTCTCACTGGTTCCAGCAGACACCCTCGCTAGTCGTAGCATGCGGCCACAACGGTTGCAAGTCGCAGCCCATGGCCTCTGCCCACTGCCTGAGAGCCCGCAAGCCATTGCCGCAGAATGTAGCACACAACCATACATGTCCCATCAACAATGTGCGCCATCCCTTCTGAACTCCATCATGAGATGGAGGACGTAGAATCTATCATTGTTGCCAACTGCTATGAGCGACTCCGGGAGCAGCCGTGGATGCGGGAACATGTGCGGTTGCGAGATCAGGCGATGGTCCGATGTTCACCGAGTTACTCCCGACAAAGATGGGAATGGGAAAATCCTTTACTGTTTTGTCTGGATTTTGCTTCGTCCAGTCGATAATAGCCGGAATCAAGGTATTAACCGAAGCTATGAAATCATTTCTCCAAGCAGCTATACCTACATTGACTGCCTGGTGGACCAACTCATATTTGGCCACTTCTGCGGCCTCAACTACTTTTCTCTCGGCCTCAACTACATTTCTCTCGACCGCAAGCTTCACCTTCTCATCGATGTTAACCTGACTGAACTTCTTTTTCTGCCTTTTGTCCTGCGGGACCTCGTCATAGTAGTACTTTCACGTGGCCCCATCTCCGACGCTGTGCACACGTCCAAAGCTGTGCATGTCGCAACATTTTACGTCGCTGGTTGTAGCAATTGACCTCGGCGGTTCCATCAAATGACATTGCTGGATCCATCCTTTGGGATGCCGGCTGCAGCACCTTATCATCACCATGGCAGTCGCCAGTCGTAGTAGTGATAGCCACCGGTTTCTAAAAATTGTGTCGCCCATTGTAGCAAACAACATCGCTGACCCCTTCCATCAACCTTGTGTTCCAGGATTTCTGTCTCACTGGTTCCAGCGGACACCCTCGCCAGTCGCAACATGTGGCCATAGCGGTTGCAAGTCGTAGCCCATGGCCTCTGCCCACTGCCTGAGAGCCCGCAAGCCATTGCCATAGAATGTAGCACACAACCATACATGTCCCATCAACAATGTGTGCCAGTCACAACATTCGTGGATGGCCTAAAACTCCATGACACATACCAGCGACTAGGGAGGAGGAGGAAGCGGCGAGCATACCCCACGCTGTGCGGTTTCCCCTAGCTCGGGCTCGGGGCGTCTCCTGGGGAGTCTGCCTCTTTCCAACATTGCATGCCAATGGGTGTGGGATGAGATTTGTGGGCAGCACAGTGGCATGCTGTCAGCGATAGAAGGGGTTGCAATGGCTAGAGCACCGGGGAAAGAGAAGAGACGAGGTGAGGGGAAAGAGAAAGAGGTGTGGTTGTGCTTCGTCTCTAGAGGCAAGAAATAAGGATGAAGGGGAGGAGGGCGGCGCATGGGCCGTGTGGCATAGTTGGATCCTACAGCGTGTGGCAAAGTTACAAACAACCGACTGAGAATGCAGTGGGACGCCTGAAGTAAAATGTTTTCTAATGGACTATTACAAGTTTATGAGCGACAATTAGTGTGTGGAGCTTGGGCTCTTTAGCTGGCTTAATTATACAAGTAATTATCCAACCAAAAAAGTCCATAGATTTGATTTCTTTTGTATAATACACGTGGAATTTTATATCGATGGGCATATGGAAGGCACCTCATTGCCAATACATACTTATCTAGTCGACTTTCAACTAGAATAGGACTAGGGATGGAAAGTAGGGGATTACTGAGTTTAGGTTATGATAGTAATTTACACAAGTATACCACTCGGAACTTGTTAGGCCAGGATATCCTATCATACATGGTACATGGTGGTTGCAAACACTTCATTCACTAGGGGACAAAACTTGTTGAAGATGTAATGTCGATTCCATCGGGGTGGGTTGGTATATACATCATGTCACATCCACATCATGTCCTTGTCACCCTCTGCACCCTCATCCTCATGTAGCTTCTCTGTCATTGGCCAGAAGCTCCGGATTGCGATGCTTGCTCTTGGTTCGATTATTAGATCGCCAACTTGTTATGTGGGGCGAGGATTGTGCCCATGGCCTTCCAGACTATAGGTTGGGGGCTCATGGCGGCGGAAGAAGGGCTTCTGGTGGATATATGAAGGTGCACAGGGAGATTGAGGTGTGTGGAGCCTTGGATCCACACCTTGCATGTCGTTGTCAAGCGAGCGATGTCTGACACCTTAGGGCATCATAACCTCCTTGAAGGTCTTGTCAAGGGTAAAACTCCTCACTAGTTGTGATAGATCGTTTTAGTTATGCGGCACTCAACAACATGGTGGACATAATTTGTTCCGGGGTGAAAGCTTGTATGGCGGTGCACTGGACCGGACGGTGGCACGCATGAGAGCCACTTCCTCTAGGTGTTGTTGAGAGCCTACTTCCCCACCCTTGATGTATACCATCGCTAGTCGAAAGGAGGTGCATTGGCTAGATATGACAATGTATCTTCTAGTGTGTCCCCGGGAGAATGTGCCTGGTGGTTACATAATCTAGTGGGTCACCTTAGGTTGAGGATCCCTTACTCTCTCGGTTTGCGGGTCAATACCCTTTGATCCATGTCGAGGGGGGAAGGTCGTCTCTCTCCAGCGGTGGAGTTCCAGTGGTGCGACGATGCCGACTTGGAGCCCTATCCTAAGGGGATAAGAGTATGCCACCTCTCCATCAAGTGGATCACGTCCATGATTTGCTCTGCTCCTCCCCCATCTAATATTTTTTTCTGGTTGAGGCAATTGTTGGCAACTTGGCTTTTTATGTTCTTCATTTTTTTTTCTTATTTCGGTCACATGTAGTGATGCGTAATACATGTACATCTAATCCACGCATTCAAAAACAGAAAAAAGTGTTTCCCCCCTCGCCTCATCACACTTAAACATGATGTGGATTTTTAGCTGGGATTTTATTCATCATTTAACATGATAGGAATACCTTAGAGCATCTCCACGAGGCTCCCCAGGACGCCTTTTCAGGCTCGGTTTTAGGCTCGGACAGCACTTTTCGCCGAAAAACGGCCCAGCCACGCCCCCAACGCCCCCCAGGACGTCAAAATATTGTCGGCAAACCCAGGTGAAACCAGGCGCGTTGGGGGTCTCTTGGGGGCGCCGGCGGAAGTTTCAGCGAATCGTGTCTCACCACATGTCCTTTTTCTTGGCCCACTTAATCATTCTCCTCACAAACTTTTGCTTGGGGTGGGATGTGACTGGGAAGATGCCCTCTTTATTTCGCCGGATTTCGCCGGATGACCCCCAAAACACCAACTTTTTTGGTTCGGTGATGTTCTTGGGGGTGGCAATGGCTGGAGATGCTCTTAAAACGTAGGAGTAGTACCAAGCCATATAGGGCGTCCAACATAAAGACTGGATGAAGACTTGGCCACAAAATGAGCTTCAGAATTTTCTCATCATTGTTGAAACGAAAGATGAATCCTTCAAACAAACCTTCGACGCTGAATTTCCCCAAGAGGCGGTGTGTACACACTGGCTGCACCACTTTTGATATTTTTAATGACCTCAGGGAGATCTATAGCAATGACCAACATTGATAGATGAAGATATACATCAGGTGTCCATTGTTCTTAGCTTGAGCTTCAACTAGCTGGAAAAATGATAGATGAAGCGCCTAAGAAGAGTGTCCCACTGTCCTTGCAGACTATTGGTGGAGCCGCTTCGTCGCCATTAGGAGATAGGCCTCCATCAACATTGAGTTTCACCACGTTAGACTTGGGAGGAATCCATCGAGGAACTCTTTGGAGGTCGATGATGGAGTGATGGTTATGAACTGATCTGTGATCCTTTCTAATGACCTCAAGGTCACCAAAATATTTATTTATGAATCCCATTGTTGACAAAGGGTGCCCGGAGGTAACAAGTTCATTACAAGTTCATGATGCTTTATTGTATCAAATGACCAAGACAAGCATAAATGAGCATCACCATATTGGTTTGATGTCACATGCTCCAAAAATCTCTTATCCCCAAGTGACCAGACACAATGAGACATGTGACAGTTAAACGAGGAATATCCCCAGGAGATGTGAGCTGGATTGCATATCGAACATTCACCGCAAGGCGCCATGACATATGTGCCCATTACATGGTGGTGAACAGCCCCTGAATCGTTTATATGGGCGATATGGGTAGAGACCGCATAGCCACCTCATTCCCTTTCGAACTCGCTTTCCTTGTAGCAATGGCCGCCGCCAGAGGATGCTGTCAGGCAAAGCCTATTTGGTTGACAACACCGGAGGGGCACACTTGTTGGCTCTCTTGCAACATCTAGTGGGGGCTTCTTCATCAGCAATAGATGAATTGTTCTTCCTTCCCATGATCTTATATTGGTCTGAGGGGCGGTGCAGTGATCTAGATTGCACATGCACAGGCGGTTATGCTTTGACTCCAGTTGTTGACCGTCTCAGCAGGGTTGCTTATGCGGGAGGTTTCACTCCCTTTGGAATCTCTTGGTCGTGTGGTTCCCAACAGCATGCCATCCCTTGCACAAATCGAGTAATGTGACTCCTAAGGGCGTTTGTCAAGATCCGATGTGTAGGAGGAGTGCTCGATGTGACCTTGTTCATATGGATTTGGCATGAGTTGGCGCTTGATGGCGGTGCTCTAGAGGCGATCGATGCTATGATTGATGCTTCATTGCAGCACTCATGTGGCCGGCGGCCTTTGGGATGCAAGGAAGTTTTGGTAGGCATTTGGTCAATGACTACCACCATGTCTCATTCGGGTGTTGGTTACACGGATCTCGGCTCACTTGATCCTCTGTTTTACAGCTCCCCTGTAGTGTCCGACTTGGTCCTCAGCATGTGTGAGCATGAGTGCGTGGTTTTATTGGCCTGTTTGGCTTTGTGCATCGACCACCGACGGTAGGTTATCCATCATCGTGGGTACATGTGGTGGGTTATCCGATGGAGCCGACGGTGGTGTATCAGTGGTGGTGCGCTTGACTTGGTCGTCAGTGTTCTCGTGCCAGGCAACCCCAGCCCATGTGTACCGCCAATAGGATGGATTGTCTCCATTGGATATCCTTGTGTTCCTGTGATGGTTGAGGTGTGCATCACGTGAGCGCATGTGTTAGCGGAATTGGTATTGTCTGCGTTGGCAGATCAAGTGTCCCTTCAAATGCCCAATGTGTGGAGTTCACTATGATCCGTGTTTAGAGTGCCGATCAAGACATTTCAACAAGACTTCTACTCTGATAAGGTGGTTGTGGCAACACAGGGGATTTCATCGATGGCGGTGCTCTTCAAGTACCAGGACTCGAGTTCAGGGTGAGATCCCTAGGTTTGTCTTTCACTGGTTGTACTTGGCAGTGGCGGTTAACACTTCTTTGCTGAAGGCACTTTCAGAAGCTTATTTGGTGCTTCTCTTCTCGGTGAAAACCAATGACCTAACCTATATGATGAGATCCAGCGATGACACATTCATGCACCATTTCCTTGGTGAAGGCGTCACTATTGGGGAACGTTCTCATTGTCTAGGTGTTGTCAGTGACAAGGATAGTAGTTGATGCCTTGTTACGGTGGGCACTCGCCTCTCCTTGACCCCTATGGGTCTTTTGTTTTGTTATTTTTCTTGTTGGCCATGTGCATACTAGTTATGGTATATACTCTTTGTGTTTCTGTTCACTTAGTGCAACATTACGAGTCAATAAAGAATACCCTTTCTAAAAAAACCTTAACTTTCTATAGCATCATCACGGCTTCTGATCGGCCGTAGGATTTAAGTGACTTGGGCGATGGTCCACATAGACCAGACGCTCCCAGACACGTCCTTGGATCCACGTACAACCACACTTGTTTATTTTCTTTCTCTCCTATCTCTCATTCTGGCCCGACCGAGAGCACCTCATGCCGTTGCCGCCTCGAAGTACACCGCTGCCACCTTGCCCAACGCTCCATCGGCCGGCCCGTCACCACAGGCCATTGAGTCATCGGATCGCTCACCCAGCGTGCTGGCTACCTGGAACATGCTTGCCTGTGTTTTAATTTTCAGTTTGAGCTTTTTTTCGCCCTAGGCCGAGATGGCCGAATTTCGGCCATTTTCAAAAATTTCGACTGAAATTTGACCAAATTTTGACTGCAATTTGACTTAAATTTGATCAAAATTTGCCAAATTTGAGCAATTTCGGCCTAAATATACTTTTCGTCTCAGGCCGAGATGGCCGAAATTCGGCCGAAATACACTTTTTGCGGCCGAAAATCAAAACACACTGCTAGCTAGCCTGTGGCCGTCATGTTCGTTGTGTGTGTGTGCATGCTAGCTAGCCGCCGCGTGAGTGAGGGTCGCCGAACTCATGCAACTTCGCGTGTATGTTGTCCGTATGGTCATGGTGCTCAGGTGTACTACGACACTGTTACACACAACTTATTTGTTGAAATGTTTAAAAGGTGGGGAGGATAATTTGAGGGGTCCAAAGAGATACCCCCAGATGCTGAGGCATCTGCGGACGTTTCGGGGGCATATTTGACCATTGTAGTTGGAGATGCTCTAATCCACTCCCTTAAATCCGTATGTTATTACACCACTTCCAATGTGTCTGATACTAAATGATAGTATTTTTTCGCAAGTTATTTAGTCAGAATTCGGTTGCTGATCAACAAACAAATCGAACTTGATTACCAGATTGTTACAGTGATTCTGAAATTGGAAAATTACAATTTGAGATTGAAAAATCTAGAAAATTAGAATGGAATCAAGTACAAATAGTAGCCCAATTGCCTAAGAAAACAAATTGGTGCATTTTCTACAATATGAGTTGCCTTTCATACATATGAGTTCTAAATATCTAGAGTCTTGAAGTCCATTATTGTATGCATGGAAAACCCAGTCAGAGAGAGCTATGCTATATATGTTCGGTATCATTGACTACTTTGTAAAATAATCAAAGGGGATGGGAAATTTTAGCATGAGGCTTATCAATGAAGTAGAATGGATTTAGATGGTAACTAAAATTGAACATACACACAGTCTAAAAGAAGTTTGACGTGTTCTCTTCAATGTTCTCTACTCCCTTCCCACAGTCTACATCATTGCCACAAGGTAGAACATATCCTTGAATCACGAAATCGGTTGCAATTCTTGAGTGGACCAATCGCGATACTCTTGGGGCATTTTTCAGGCAAGCACAAGAGGCGCAACTGTCAGGACCCCGATCATAAGTCTCACTGATCTAGCTGTAACACCTCATATCACTTTGCTCGCCTCACGCATGGTAACCCATGGGTGCCACCTTACCTGGCCCGGGACCATTTGCGACTTTTGGCTCACATATATGATAGTGTCGCTAGCATCAATGTGACAAAGAACCCGGGCTGACATGGTTAGTCATAAACCCAAGGCGGCGCTAAATTATGGAAACAGGCATACATGACCCAGCAATGCCCATGTCGGTCAACATACGAATGAATCCGGCCTGTAGCAAAGCTAACAGGACTCCGGTAGACATCGCGAGTCATTCCCCGAAGGGCAGACATAGGAGCAAAGAAGGACACATGCAGATCAACCCATGTGTTCCGGAGCAGTAGCAAGCTACCATGGCTCAGTGGAAGCACTAGGGGGCATTTTCCCATAAGACAGGCTCCAAGGATAAACAACTAAGTGTCAGATCCCACACATGCCAAGCATTTCAATATCATAGACGCAATATGCTCGACATGTGCAAATACAACATGGCATCACAACAAAACTCTATGACTCAGAGTATTTATGCAAGGGCTCTGAAGAGCCATACATAGTATGATATTACAAACATGGGTCTCATGACCCAACATACAAAGTCATACAAGTATCAAGCACAAGCGGAAGCTAAACCTGTCTGATTACAGACAGTTGAAAAGAAAAAAAGCCAGAAAGCCTGTCTAACTACAAGACCCTCCAAAGGAACCAGACCTCTGTCTGGGATTCCCAAGCTAACCATCGAAGCCCACGTGGAACTACTAGTGAGACTGAAGTCTCCGCTGCAAAACATGAATTAAGAAAACTTGAGTACAAAGGTACCCAACAAGACTTACATCAGCACTAACTACATATGCAACAGGTATCAACAGAGGGGTGGTGGAGTTTAACTGCAGCAAGCCATCTTTGACTCAGTGGCTATCCTATACTACGAGAGCAGCACTTTCTTTGAGGTGGCGCACACGAGTCCACATATTCACCATAGCAATACTCCACTATGGATCCTCTCCCGTCTCCCTACGAGAAGGCCATCCATAGCACTCACACTTATCTTACGCATTTTAGAGTATCCACTTTCACTTGTCTATGAACGATGCAAGGGGTCCAAGTTTCCATATCCTAGGAATCCAGCTATTCGAATAGATAATGATAACCCTGCAGGGGTGTACTTCTTCACACACACGCTCTCGCCACTTATAGCCATGTACACATCATGTCTCTCGGCAACCTTCAAGCAGAAGCCTGGCGAGGGTGTCGGCCACGACTTGACTAACCACACGAGTGCCTAGTCCAGGTTTATCGCCTATTTGAGTCTCATCCGTAAGAAGTTCCGGCCGAAGTCTCCTAAACAGCCAAAACGATGTGTGCAGGGTTCCCAAGCCCACCATCCGGGTGCCACTTGGTACACCGTGCCACTTGCCTGCCGAGACACAACCCACCCCTAAGGTCAGCGCTGCGCTCGACCCCCAGCAACCTATAAACACTAGAAACTAGTTGCAACTCCTGGACAGGGATCAAGAGCGATTAATAAGTCGAGAGGGGCCGGGTAACCGGAACCCAATGTGTGGTAGTAGCTAGTCTTTGATCACAAACATGGAACTGGGTTCCTGAGGACGGCTGTAATGAGACAACCCACCATGTACTCCTACATGGCCTCTCACTGCTACCTTTACCTAATCGTGTTCACACACTTAGCTCTCCATAATAGGACATGTTCAACACCATCCCAATTCATCCCTGATGAATCAGACCCGATTCAACTCTAAGCAGTAGCAGGCATGACATCAAGCATGAATGAGTAGGCACACACTACTAGGGAAAAGCCTATACACAGAATTTTACCAGTAGCGCTGTACAAAATCAAGCGCTGCTGCTACTTAGTAGCAGCGTGCGTAAATAAACCGCGCTACTGCTATGACTTTAGCAGTAGCGCGTACTAGCGAAAAGCACTGCTGCTACGTTTGAACTGGACGCACATGGCTAGCCCAACCTAGCAGTAGCGCGTATAATGGCCCAGCGCTACTGCTAATCTCCTTAGCTGCAGCGCGCTTATGTGTAAAGCGCTGCTGCTAACGGAAATAAAATAAAGTGAAAAATAAGTAGAAAAGTAAATGAAAATGAAAGAAATAGAAAAAGAAGAAAGGGAAAAAATAAAATGTAAAGAAAAATAAAAGAAAAAAAAGGGAAAAAGGAGAAAGGAATAGCAGTAGCGGGTTTCAGTAAACGCGCTATAGCTAACTTAGCTATAGCGCGTTTCCGGAAACACGCTACCATTACGTTTCACTTAAACAGCGGTTTCCCCCCACCCCGCTCCCCGGCCACCAATTCTTCCCCAAATCGTCCCTCGCCCTCGCCGCCGTCTCCTCACCACCGCCGTCCGAGGCCGCCCTCAGCCTCATCGCCGCCGCCCCTCGGCCGCCGCGCGCTCTCCCCACGCCACCCCCGACCCCAGATTCAACGCCGGCCCCGCCCCCGACCTCAACGCCACCCGGGACGCCGCCCCCGACCCCGACCTCAACGCCGTCCCGGACGCCGCCCCCACCCCCCCGACCTCAACGCCGCCCCGGAGCCCTGACCACGACCTCGACGCCGCCTGCCCCTCCCTCGTCGCAGGCACCCGAGGTGAGCACGCCTGCTCCTCCCTCTCCCCTACCTCTGCCTAGGGTTTCTACCTCCATCAAATTAGTTAGGGTGGAAACGAATCGGATGCGGATGCGGCTCAAATGAGTTAGGGTTCATGTAAGGGTGGAAACGAATCAAATTTCTAAGATGAATCATAAAACGAGTAAAATTTGACCACTTATTTCACTTTATAGTTGGATAATTGGAATATCCGCTACCACTTTCCACCCCTATAGGTTCATCAAATTAGATGGTAATTAGGGCAGTAGTTCTTAGGTACTAATTAGTTAGTAAGAACTAGGTACTAATTAGGTACTAGAATATTTTTATTTATAGTAAGTTTATTTTTAGTAAGAACTAGTTGAATTAATAGAACTAGTTAGTAAGAACTTGTTGCTATTTTTTTAGTTAAAGCAATTTTCCCGCATCGACGTGGAAGATGCCTATCCCGCATCCTCGTCGTCGAGTCGGCGGAGGACGACACCTGCTTGACCAGATGGGCCATGTCCGGGACTGGGCTCCGCCGGGGTGGTACTGGGAGGCGCTACCTACCGGGGGGCGCAGGTTGGTGAGGAGCCAGCCTGTCGTTGACCCGAACCTTTTTTAGTGGCGGTCGCGTGGGCCAGTGACGGTCCAGAGGCTCGAGACTCCGCGGAGGTGGTGCGTCACCGTGTCAGTGAGGAGGACGCGCACGTCCGTCGCTACTTGTTTGCGTTGGAGCACAGGTTCTCCAATACCTGGCAGGTTCTCCAGGGATCTCACTGGAGCTATGATCCCGTGATGGTTCCTTCTCTGTGGGTGTCCACCGCCCGCGCCGATACCCGTCGTGTGCTAGGGTTTTAGTTGTACTAGTGATGTTATATGTATGACACTATTCGGGATGTATTAGTGATAATATTCGACGATGTACAGACGCATGAGATGCTTTACTTTTGCTTATTGAATGCATGCTAATTTGAGTCTTATAAGATATTTTGAAATGTATATCTTGTGTTGCTCAATATCCAAGTGGCCGGTCATGTTTGCAGGTTACACCTCCGAGTGGCCTATGTTTTGCCGGAGTGTTGATTCATTTCCGTTCCGGCAAATTTCAGGCGCTCGATATATCCTATTTTAGCAAAGGTCATGCCGGATTTTTCCGTGAATTTTGGCATGACTTTTGCCAGAATATGTAGGAAATATTGAGTGCCCCGGATTTGTGTGTTGAGTATCCTAGTAGTTGTCTTCTATCGATTTTCAATTAATGTTTTAACTATGAACATAGGAAATGTCTGACGACAAAAAGGATTTCGGTATTTGCAAATACTGCGAAGACAAGCGCGGCCTGTGCGACGGAATCTTCCTAGATGATGATAGGCGCTTCAGCATCAAGCTGAACGAGAACTTCGAAGTGGATACAGTAAGTCACAACGACAAGTCTTTTTTTGTAATTAAGCATGACATCTGCTTCATTTTCTTGAACTTATATTTATTTACTATTCTACTAGCGTATCCCCTGCCATGCAAGAGTTTTTGTATTGGACAAGATAGGTTTCAGTCATACTATGGAGGTAAAGAAAGTTTATTTGAAGACCGAGCATGGTTATATTTTCCATGCAAAATTATACAATTCAGACGACTACACCTATTTTGGATGCAAAACATGGCGAGCACTATGCAAGACTTATGCATTTGAGCCTGATATGGTTATCACCTTTGATATTCGTTCGGAAGATGATATTGAAGGTAATACCGACATCTGGGTCGATGTGCAGATGCCTCCAGTTACACCAAAATGTAAGTTTCTCAACCATATTTATGTCTTTGATATTGTTTATTCAAAAATAGTTGACAACTAATTTGTATTGTCAGCTTATTTCGGTGCAAGCAAACATGTCCAGCGCTTGGTAGACAGGACCTACTACTGTCCCGGGGCTGAACTAAACTGCGAGGAGCTAAGTCATTATGTTTCATGGCTTGAGGATCTTGATACCGTCAAGACAAATTTTCTTCCTGGACTTAGAAATCTTAGTACTGAAAACGTGCGACCAATAGTGTTCGTCATGAACTACGGTCACATCTATTTAGGAAGGATGGTAAGATTTTTACTATTTGTCCTGAGTGCATCTTTTCCATACATTATTTGTGAAGCTAAACTTCATTGCTAAGTATGTGACCATACGATGTTCTTCAACAGGGACTCCCGATGAATGTTGTGCCTTATGGGATCGAGACTAAAGGTACCATGAGTATTATTAGCTTACGGCCAAGATATCCTACATGTTACTTTAGTGCATTAAAGATCAGCGATGAATGCTTAATAGTGCAAGACTGGACCAGATATGTAATGGGGGAGCGCAGACAAGTACTAGGGGGCAGCAAACAGATGTGCTACCCAAAATTAGGAGACAGGTTTATCTGCATGCTCCAACTTGATCAAGGAGGAGAGCTACACATGTTTAATGTTGTTTTACCTAAGAGAGAGCAGCAGGAGTGATTAGCTAGAAATGAGTTTGAGGATGATGATGTGCTACACTATTACTATGATGATAAAATAGCTAGTGTTGGTGGTAATGACTGATGATTATTATTAGCTAGTGTTAGTGGTGATTAAATAAATATTGTTGGTGCTAATGATTATGATGATGATTAAATAGCTTGTGCTGACGGATTAGATTCAAGTGGAGGCAACATGTGGTGCACATCGAAAGTACTACTAGTCCAAACTAGATCAAGTTTGGATTAGTAGTATACTTTTGACATGCACCACATATTGCCTCCACTTGAACCTAATCCACCTTCATTTGACACACTGTTATGGACATAATGATGTAAACCTGATAACTGGTATTGTACCAATATTTGTACGATGGCGCATAAATACACTAAAAATAAAAAATAAAAAAAAATACTAGTAGCGATGGAAAGAAAACACGCTGCCAGTAGTTACATTAGCAGCAGCATGGGAGAGAACAAGCGCTGCAGCTATTTGTCCTAGCAGTAGCGCGTGTGGCACACGTTACTGCTAAGTAATAGCTGTAGCGCCTTATTAGTAGCGCGCCTACCCGCGCTACTAGTGAGCACAAAACCAGCGCTACTGCTAGGGTTTTCCCTAGTAGTGACATCAGGGCTCAAACAACTCCTACTCATGCTAGTGGATTTCAACTATTTACTGTGGCGAAGACATGTCATGCAGAGGAAAAGGGGTTCAGCTACCACAACACAAAGTAGTAGGCGAACGTTGTTGTCCTAATACAATAAAAGAGAGCAGGAGCGAGAGAATGAGATTGTATCGGAATGTTCAATGGGGTTGCTTTCCTGACACTTCTGAAGAGGAACACACTTCATCGGTGTCATCGTTCTCGTCGTCGGTACACGTCTACCGAGAGGGGACAAACACCGGCAACTGAGAAAGAACACAATCAATGCAATGCCACAATATGATGCATGATCATGACATGGCAATATGCTGTGATTTGAGCTAATGCATATAGCTATGATTTAAATGAAGTTGGTTTGAATACGTGATTCAAATTCCAACTCCATATATGATTATTTAAATGCCCTTTATATGTTTTGTCCAAAACAAAGGACACACATTGTTCAAACATGCATGAAAATGGTACAGATGGATTCCTTGAATTTTTCATATATAAATTATTTCATTCTGAGTTATAGATTAATTTCTATGATTTTTAGAAGTTTTAGACTTTTTCTTAAATTAATAAATCATTTCTGATTTATTTAAAATTCTAGAAAACGCTTATTGCATCAGCACTGCATCTGGGTGACGTCAGCAGGTCAACATGCGGGGTCCAGGTCAAACCTGACCAGTGGGGCCCATAGGCCAGTGACACACTGCTGATTGGGTCACTCACGTGTGGGGCCTGGTCAACGGCCACGTCAGCAAGTCAACACTGACGCATGGGGCCACTGTGATTAGTTTAAGCTAAATAGAGAAATAAACTGTGGTTAAGACTAGCCACAATGGAGAGTAACATACGCTAGTAACATACACATGTCCCTAGACTATGTTACTACCTTCATAGTGGGTAGTAACATAAGTGTGGTAACATGCAAAGCTTTATTTATTATGTTATAGACTCATATTGCATTGGGACATGTGATGTTATAGTAACTAGCTAAGTTACTAAAACTACCTCTGTCCTCATTAACACATTGCCACATAAGCAAATTTGTTGAGTTGGACTCGATGTTACTGCTGAAGTTACTCCCACTGTGGCTAGTCTAAATAAACTGTGGGGCCCAGGTTTCAGTGACTGTGGGGCTTAATTAGTGGTCCATTAGCCCCTAATGACGTGTCCACGTCATCCAGAACGGCGGTTAGCCATCGACGCTAAACGGGACACGACGGGGTTGCCCGTCCGGCCGATTCCGGTGACGAGAGCTCGCGTGGCTGGGTCCTGCAGACGCAGCGTGACGAGGCGCGTCGAACGGTGGTGGTGGGTGGTGCTAGGGCGGCCGGAAACGACAACAACGGCGAGTGAGGCGGCGGCCGGAGCTCGGCTTCGTGCGAGCGTGGCGCTAGAGCAAGCAGGCGAGCGCGTAGAGGGGCTAGGCGGCTTCCTGGAGGCACCAGGAGCACGATGCGGTGCAAGGGTGCGGGTGGTTCGAGCTCAGGCCACGGCGGCGACAAAGCCGGGCGGCGGTGAGCTCCGGTCACGGTGGGAACGGCGCTACGGCATGCAAACGACAACGGGAGCAGGGGTAGAAGGGAGAGTGGCTCACGATGCTTGCAACAGAAGGCTCGGCATGGTCGGGGAAGCTCAGGAGGTGGCGCATCGACGACGGCGATCTCCAGTGATCCGAGGGCGAAGACGATGACGTGATGGCATTGCGGGGCTTCCGGCGTCTCGTGGCGTTGCGGGTCAGCGTAGTCGACGGCGGCGAAGCCATTGGACACGAAGAGTGGGCGCGGGGACGACGTTGACCGCGGCTATGACGGACGGCGGCGGCGAGATCCGTTCGAGTGTGGGGGGAAACGACGAGGGAGAGAGCTGGGGGAGGAGTGAGGGGAAGCGCCCCATCGGGACGGCATCGAGGAGGGGATCAGCGGTGTCGCGCTGGCCTGGGGAGGCAGACAGGCGCACTGGTGGCGTGGCGCCCTTGCCGTGCGCGCGCGTCGGCCACACGACTGGCTGACTGGCGCCAGGAGGACGACGGCGCTGGTGGGCTGGGCTGCACAGTGTTGGCCTGGTGGGCCGCCAGGTAAGTGACTGGTAAGCCTCTCCCTTTTCTAATTACTTTCTGTTTTCTATTTTCTGTAATTCTGTTTTGATTTAATAAAAATGCCAGAGCATTTTCAAAAATCCTGAAAATATTGTGGGCTCTTTTTGGATTATTTCCAACAACCTCCAACTGTTCTCAGAAGTATTTGAGTATTAAAAATAATTATAGTATTCAAATGCCCAAATTTCAAATACTTGTGATTTAATCCAAAAATCCAAGATGACCTAGGAAAAATGTAAACCATTTTTGGCAGAGGTTCTAGACCAAGATAAAAATGATGAACATTTGGGCATTTTGGGTTCATTGATAAGATTTCTGTTTGAACCTATTTGATTTCATTTAGTGCTAGGGCTCGATCAAACCCTATTTCAAGTTTCTTTGAAAATAACATGATGACATGATGATCATGCAAGAGCAAGCAAAGGCTAAGCTAGGGTTGTGACAACTCATCGCCGTGCGCGCGCGTCGGCCACACGCCTGGCCGACTGGCGCCAGGAGGACGACGGCGCTGGTGGGCTGGGCTGCACAGTGTTTGCCTGGTGGGCCGCCGGGTAAGTGACTGGTAAGCCTCTCCCTTTTCTATTTACTTTATGTTTTCTATTTTCTGTAATTTTGTTTTGATTTAATAAATATGCGAGAGCATTTTCAAAAATCCTGAAAATACTTGTGGGCTCTGTTTGGATTATTTCCAACAACCCCCAACTGTTCTCAGAAGTATTTGAGTATTAAAAATAATTATAGTATTTAAATGCCCAAATTTCAAATACTTATGATTTAATCCTAAAATCCAAGATGACCTAGGAAAAATGTAAACCATTTTTGGTAGAGGTTCTAGACCAAGACAAAAATGATGAACATTTATGAGGGGCATTTCGGGTTCATTGATAAGATTTCTGTTTGAACCTATTTGATTTCATTTAGTGCTAGGGCTTGATCAAACCCTATTTCAAGTTTCTTTGGAAATAACATGATGACATGATGATCATGCAAGAGCAAGCAAAGGCTAAGCTAGGGCTGTGACAGCAACTTCTTCAACTTTAGTTTGATTTAGTGACTGAATTCAGATTCCAGCCTTTTCTGAAAAGTGAGAATTAGAGTCTTAACCATACATGAATTATCAACATGTAAGAATTACTAGCATTAGCGACATCTAAGAATATTAGTATGTATGAAGACCGCGTCTCAATGAACATGATATACACAAATAGTAGGTACCTTAATAATTGCTTACAAAGTAAATCATTTGGAGTTTAAGTTGAGCTATTACTTGTTTGCTAATATCAGTTTATGTTTACCCAGTACTTTGACTTTGCTTGCATTATATTTTCAATAAGTTGGCATATTTTTGACATGTAAACTGATTTTAGTTGCACTACACACAAAAAAGGGTTAGATGAGTGCTTTGAAAAAAAATGCCACCAACTATTGACTCTTATTTGTTTGTGTGCTACCATCCCAATCCCTGATAGTGTGGAATGACCTTCTCAAATACAAACATTCAATAAACCAATCAATATGTTACATTAATTTCCTTAACCTATTGATTGGCAGCGATCAGTAAGGCGGGATGGGTAGGCTACTTAAGATCATGAGGGGTATATGTACATATATTGGTTATGAACGTATTATATGAGAGATTGAGGACTTGGGCGAATGATTAAAATGTGTATCATTGTGTATATGTGTAGGCGAGTGCTTTATATGATATAAATTTGTAGGGTTGGGTGATACGTCTCCAACGTATCTATAATTTTTGATTGCTCCATGCTATATTATCTACTGTTTTGGGCAATATTGGGCTTTATTTTCCACTTTTATATTATTTTTGGAACTAACATATTAACCGGAGGCCCAGCCCAGATTTGCTGTTTTATGCCTATTTCAGTGTTTCGAAGAAAAGGAATATCAAACGGAGTCGAAACAGAACGAAATCAACTGGAGAAGTTATTTTTGGAACGAAAGCCACCGGATAGACTTGGACTCCACGTCAGGAGATACGGGAGGTGCTCACGAGGGTGGGGGCGCCCCCCTGCCTCGTGGGGCCCCGGTAGCTCCTCCGACGTACTTCCCGCACCCTTATATATCGTCGTACCCTAAAACTTCCAGAATGGAGATTAGATCGGGAGTTCCGCCGCCAGAAGCCTCCGTAGCCACCGAAAGCCAATCTAGACCCGTTCCGGCACCCTGCCGGAGGGGGCAATCCTTCTCCGGTTGCCATCTTCATCATCCCGGTGCTCTCCATGACGAGGAGGGAGTAGTTCTCCCTCGGGGCTGAGGGTATGTACCAGTAGCTATGTGTTTGATCTCTCTCTCTCTCTCTCTCGTGTTCTTGAGGTGATACGATCTTGATGTATCGCGAGCTTTGCTATTATAGTTGGATCTTATGTTTCTCCTCCCCCTCTTCTCTCTTGTAATGAATTGAGTTTCCCCTTTGGAGTTATCTCATCGGATTGAGTCTTTAAAGATTTGAGAACACTTGATGTATGTCTTGTCGTGGATATCTGTGCTGACAATGGGATATCACGTGATTCACTTGATGTATGTTTTGGTGATCGACTTGCGGGTTCCGCCCGTGAACCTATGCATAGGGGTTGGCACACGTTTTCGTCGTGATTCTCCGGTAGAACTTTGGGGCACTCTTCGAGGTCCTTTGTGTTGGTTGAATAGATGAATCTGAGATTGTGTGATGCATATCGTATAATCATACCCACGGATACTTGAGGTGACATTGGAGTATCTAGGTGACATTAGGGTTTTGGTTGATTTGTGTCTTAAGGTGTTATTCTAGTATGAACTCTAGGGCTGTTTGTGACACTTATAGGAATAGCCCAACGGATTGATTGGAAAGAATAACTTTGAGGTGGTTTCGTACCCTACCATAATCTCTTCGTTCGTTCTCCGCTATTAGTGACTTTGGAGTGACTCTTTGTTGCATGTTGAGGGATAGTTATGTGATCCAATTATGTTAGTATCGTTGAGGGAACTTACACTAGCAAAAGTATGAACCCTAGGCCTTGTTTCCTAGCATTGCAATACCGTTTGTGCTCACTTTTATCATTCGTTACCTTGCTGTTTTTATAATTTCAGATTACAAATACCTTTATCTGCCATCTATATACCACATGTATCACCATCTCTTCGCTGAACTAGTGCACCTATACAATTTACCATTGTATTGGGTGTGTTGGGAACACAAGAGACTCTTTGTTATTTGGTTGCAAGGTTGCTTGAGAGAGACCATCTTCATCCTACGCCTCCTACGGTTGATAAACCTTAGGTCACCCACTTGAGGGAAATTTGCTACTGTCCTACAAACCTCTGCACTTGGAGGCCCAACAACGTCTACAAGAAGAAGTTTGTGTAGTAGACATCAAGCTCTTTTCTGGCGCCGTTGCTGGGAAGGTGAGTGCTTGAAGGTATATATTTAGATTTTGCAATCGAGTCTTTTAGTTTCTTGTTTTATCACTAGTTTAGTTTATAAAAGAAAACTATAAAAAAATGGAATTGAGTTTGTCTCATATGCTTCACCTTTTTAATATCTTTTGTGAGTATGATGGAAAGGATAATTGTGCTCAAGTGCTAGAAGAAGAAATCTATAAAATGTTTGGCACTAAATATTTGAATGATGAGCATGATTGCAATGTTGTTAGTACAAATTCTTTGAATATCCATGATGCTAATGATGATTGCACTAGTTATGATGAAAATGCCTCCTATAAACATGTCAATTTTTGTGGAGTAGACTGGGTCTGCAAGTACACACCAAATAGGGAAGATAGATATTGCAAGAGGCATAAGTACTTAGAAACTAAATTGTTGCAAGAAAGGCTAGATGATTGTGCTGAAAATTTAAATTTTCTTGGCCCAAGCTTGGGGATGCCAAAAATTGTTGCAATGAAAGTGGTCATTTAGCTATCCGATGCAAATTGTTTCATGATCTAATCGTGTCCAAAAATTGTGATGACTTGATTTCCCTTGCACATTATAATGAACTTAGTTTGCTTATGGGCTATGAAGAAATGAAACGTATAACTAACTATCTTCCAGAATTTGCCCTTTATAAACTTCTTGGATTTGATCTAGAGGAAATTTATATGTATTGTGCGGTGAATTGTATTGAAAATCCTTATATTGCTAATTACATAAAGAAAAGAAAACAAATAGAAGATGAAGAGAATACTAATGAAAAGGAAGAGACTTCCCAAGACCCTCCTATTATTTCTTATGATGAATCAGGTAACGAGGAAGAGCCTCCTACTCAACCAATCTCATTAATAAGGAGCTCCAAAAAGAGGATTGAACCCACACATGATGTGGTGAAGAAGAAGAAAAGAAAAAGGAAGAGAGGTAAAAAGATATCTCTCCTAAATAATACTCCTCCTATTACTATTGTGCCTCATGAAAATATAATTGTGGAAGATAATGATGCTTCTTATGATCTTGAAAATCTATTTGGCACTTGCTTGGAAGAATACAATAATTGCTATACTATTGGTGCTATCCATACTATTAATGATGAGAGTGATTATGCTTATGATATGAAAAGGCCCAAGCTTGGGGATGCCATGTTTGATGAAGATGATGTTTTTGAGAATATATTTGCTGCAATTAATGTTTGCCCCAAGCTTGGGGAAGCTATGATTAATGAACATGATATTTTTAGTCTCCCAAATTTTGATATGCAAGTTTATAATGATGATAGCATGCCTCCTACTTATGATGATTATTGTGATGATACTTATGCTATAAAAATTAGTGATTATATTTATAAAACTTGTCATGATTATGATTACCCTTTTTCTGAACATTACTCTTTTAATGTGAAAACAATTTATAGTATTCAAGTCTCTTATGATACTCCCACTATTCCGATTAAGAAGAATTTTGCATATGTGGAGAGTTATAAAATTTCTATGCTTGTAGATCATGAAAAGAATGCTTTAGGTGCTGGTTATATTGTTGAATTCATTCATTATGCTACTGAAAATTATTGTGAGGGAGGAATATATGCTTGTAGGAATTGCAATAATATCAAGTTTCCTCTCTATGTGCGTAAAGTTTTGAAGTTATGCTTGTTTTACCTTCCTATGCAAGTTGATTCTTGTTTCCATAAGTTGTTTGCTCACAAAATCCCTATGCATAGGAAGTATGTTAGACTTAAATGTGCTAGTCATATTCTTCATGATGCTCTCTTTATGTTACAATTCTTATCTTTTATGTGAGCATCATTGAAATCATCATGCCTAGCTAGGGGCCTTAAACGATAGCCTTGTTGGGAGGCAACCCAACTTTATTTTTATTCCTTGCTTTTTGCTCCTGTTCAGTAATAAACAATTGATCTAGCCTCTGTTTAGATGTGGTTTTATGTGTTTAATTAGTGTTTGTGCCAAGTAGAACCTTTGGGAATACTTGGGGAAAGTCTTGTTGATCATGCTGTAAAACACAGGAACTTTAGCGCTCACGAGAATTGCTGCCATTTTTATTTGGAGAGTGATATTTAGTTAATTATTTTTGCAGATGATTAATAGATAAATTCCTCATGTCCAGAAATTTATTTGATAATTTTATGAGTTCCAGAAGTATACGTTTGATCCAGATTACTGCAGACTGTTCTGTTTTTGACAGATTCTGTTTTTCATGTGTTGTTTACTTATTTTGATGAATCTATGGCTAGTAAAATAGTTTATAAACCATAGAGAAGTTGGAATACAGTAGGTTTAACACCAATATAAATAAAGAATGAGTTCATTACATTACCTTGAAGTGGTCTTTTGTTTTCGTATACTAATGGAGCTCACAAGTTTTCTACTTTAAGTTTTGTGTTGTGAAGTATTCAAGTTTTGGGTAAAGATTCGATGGACTATGGAATAAGGAGTGGCAAGATCCTAAGCTTGGGGATGCCCAAGGCACCCCAAGGTAATATTCAAGGACAACCAATAGCCTAAGCTTGGGGATGCCCCGGAAGGCATCCCTTCTTTCGTCTTCGTTCATCGGTAACTTTACTTGGAGCTATATTTTTATTCACCACATGATATGTGTTTTGCTTGGAGCATCAATTTATTTTGTTAGGATTTTCTTGCTGTTATTTAGAACATTTTTTTTCATCTTTTATTTCAATATAAGTGGCATTGATAGCCTTTACTATGCCTATTTTACAAGTCTTCATGTTGCTGTTTGAAAACAGAAAGTTTACCGGTGTTGCAATAATTCCCCAGAAAAGCCAGAATGTGATAAAATGTTGAAACCTTTTGCATATTAAGCTATGATAAATTTACCACAGTGGGAATTTTCTTTCATATTTTTTGGAGCTAGGGAAGTATGGATGTTGCTGCATTCTTTACAGACTGTCTTGTTTAGGCAGATTGCTGTTATGTTTGCATTGTTTGCATATGTTTGCTTCTTTAATGATTCTATTTGAGGATAGGACTATTAAATATGTAGAGGCATTTAGTATGCAATGTTGAATAATAATTTTAGTGATTTGGTACAGTAGAGTATGATAAGGTTTTTGCAATGGTTTATACTAACTTATCTCACGAGTCCTTGTTGAGTTTTGTGTGGATGAAGCTTTTGAGATTTAGGGAGACCATGATATGAGAGGAATTAAGGAGACACAAAAACTCAAGCTTGGGGATTCCCAAGGCACCCCAAGATAATATTTCAAGAAGTCTCAAGCATCTAAGCTCGGGGATGCCCCGGTTGGCATCCCACCTTTCTTCTTCAACAACTATCGGTTAGTACCGGTTGATCCTAAGTTTTTGCTTCTTCACATGATGTTTGCTATTCTTAGATGTCATTTTATTTTGCTTTGCTTGCTGTTTGAATAAATTACCAAGATATGAAATTATTAAATGTTAGAGAGTCTTCACATAGTTGCATAATTATTCAACTACTCATTGATCTTCACTTATATCTTTCGGAGTAGTTTGTCATTTGCTCTAGCGCTTCACTTATACCTTTTAGAGCAATGTGGTAGTTTTATTTTGAAGAAATTGATGAACTCTCATGCTTCACTTATATTGTTTTGAGAGTCTTAAATAGCATGGTAATTTGCTTAAAATCCTAATATGCTAGGTATTCTAGAACAATAAAATTATCTTATGAGTGTGTTGAATACTATGAGAAGTTTGATACTTGATAATTGTTTTGAGATATGGAGATGGTGATATTAGAGTCATGCTAGTTGAGTGGTTATGAATTTGAGAAATACTTGTGTTGAAGTTTGTGATTCCCGTAGCATGCACGTATGGTGAACCGTTATGTGATGAAGTCGGAGCATGATTTATTTATTGATTGACTTCCTTATGAGTGGCGTTCGGGGACGAGCGATGGTCTTTTCCTACCAATCTATCCCCCTAGGAGCATACGCATAATACTTTGCTTTGATAACTTGTAGATTTTTGGAATAAGTATATGATTTCTTTATGACTAATGTTGAGTCCATGGATTATATGCACTCTCACCCTTACACCTTTGCTAGCCTCTCTAGAACCGCGCAACTTTCGCCGGTACCATAAACCCACCATATACCTTCCTCAAAACAGCCACCATACCTACCTATTATGTCATTTCCATAGCCATTCCGAGATATATTGCCATGCAACTTTCCACCTTTCCGTTATTATGACACGCTTCATCATTGTCATATTGCTTTGCATGATCATGTAGTTGACATCGTATTTGTGGCAAGGCCACCGTTCATAATTCTTTCATACATGTCATTCATGCGTCATTTCACATCCCGGTACACCGCCGGAGGCACTCATATAGAGTCATATCTTGTTCTAAGTATCGAGTTGTAATTTTTGAGTTGTAAGTAAATAAAAGTGTGATGATCACCATTATTATAGTATTTTCCCAGTGAGGAAAGGATGATGGAGACTATGATTCCCCCACAAGTCGGGATGAGACTCCAGACGAAAAATAAATAAAAGAGGCCAAAGAAGCCCAAATTAAAAAAAAGTAGAAAGAAAAGAGGCCATAAAAAAGAGAAAAGGCCCAAATAAAAAATAAAATAAATAAAAAAATGAGAGAAAAAGAGAGAAGGGGCAATGCTACTATCCTTTTACCACACTTGTGCTTCAAAGTAGCACCATGATCTTCATGATAGAGAGTCTCCTATGTTGCCACTTTCATATACTAGTGGGAATCTTTCATTATAGAACTTGGCTTGTATATTCCAATGATGGGCTTCCTCAAAATTCCCTAGGTCTTCGTGAGCAAGCAAGTTGGATGCACACCCACTAGTTTCTTTTGTTGAGCTTTCATACATTTATAGCTCTAGTGCATCCGTTGCATTGCAATCCCTACTCACTCACATTGATATCTATTGATGGGCATCTCCATAGCCCGTTGATACACCTAGTTGATGTGAGACTATCTTCTCCCTTTTTGTCTTCTCCACAACCACCATTCTATTCCACCTATAGTGCTATATCCATGGCTCATGCTCATGTATTGCGTGAAGATTGAAAAAGTTTGAGAACATCAAAAGTATTAAACAATTGATTGGCTTGTTATCAGGGTTGTGCATGATTTAAATATTTTGTGTGGTGAAGATGGAGCATAGCCAGACTATATGATTTTGTAGGGATAGCTCTCTTTGGCCATGTTATTTGAGAAGACATGATTACTTTGTTAGTATGCTTGAAGTATTATCATTTTTATGTCAATATGAACTTTTGTCTTGAATCTTATGGATCGGAATATTCATACCACAATTAAGAAGAATTACACTAAAATTATGCCAACTAGCATTCCACATCAAAAATTATCTTTTTTATCATTTACCTCCTCGAGGACGAGCAGGAATTAAGCTTGGGGATGCTTGATACGTCTCCAACGTATCTATAATTTTTGATTGCTCCATGCTATATTATCTACTGTTTTGGGCAATATTGGGCTTTATTTTCCACTTTTATATTATTTTTGGGACAAACCTATTAATCGGAGGCCCAGCCCAGATTTGCTGTTTTATGCCTATTTCAGTGTTTCGAAAAAAGGAATATCAAACGGAGTCGAAACGGAACGAAATCAACTGGTGAAGTTATTTTTGGAACGAAAGCCACCAGATAGACTTGGACTCCACGTCAGGAGATACGGGAGGTGCTCATGAGGGTGGGGGCGCGCCCCCCCTGCCTTGTGGGGCCCCTGTAGCTCCTCCGACGTACTTCCTGCACCCATATATATCGTCGTACCCTAAAACTTCCAGAACGGAGATTAGATCAGGAGTTCCGCCGCCAGAAGCCTCCGTAGCCACCGAAAGCCAATCTAGACCCGTTCCGGCACCCTGCCGGAGGGGGCAATCCTTCTCCGGTGGCCATCTTCATCATCCCGGTGCTCTCCATGACGAGGAGGGAGTAGTTCTCCCTCAGGGCTGAGGGTATGTACCAGTAGCTATGTGTTTGATCTCTCTCTTTCTCTCGTGTTCTTGAGGTGATACGATCTTGATGTATCGCGAGCTTTGCTATTATAGTTGGATCTTATGTTTCTCCTCCCCCTCTTCTCTCTTGTAATGAATTGAGTTTCCCCTTTGGAGTTATCTCATCGGATTGAGTCTTTAAAGATTTGAGAACACTTGATGTATGTCTTGCCATGGATATCTGTGGTGACAATGGGATATCACGTGATTCACTTGATGTATGTTTTGGTGATCAACTTGCGGGTTCCACACATGAACCTATGCATAGGGGTTGGCACATGTTTTCGTCGTGATTCTCCGGTGGAACTTTGGGGCACTCTTTGAGGTCCTTTGTGTTGGTTGAATAGATGAATCTGAGATTGTGTGATGCATATCGTATAATCATACCCACGGATACTTGAGGTGACATTGGAGTATCTTGGTGACATTAGGGTTTTGGTTGATTTGTGTCTTAAGGTGTTATTCTAGTACGAACTCTAGGGCTGTTTGTGAAACTTATAGGAATAGCCCAACGGATTGATTGGAAAGAATAACTTTGAGGTGGTTTCGTACCCTACCATAATCTCTTCGTTCGTTCTCCGCTATTAGTGACTTTGGAGTGACTCTTTGTTGCATGTTGAGGGATAGTTATGTGATCCAATTATGTTAGTATCGTTGAGGGAACTTACACTAGCGAAAGTATGAACCCTAGGCCTTGTTTCCTAGCATTGCAATACCGTTTACGCTCACTTTTATCATTCGTTACCTTGCTGTTTTTATAATTTCAGATTACAAATACCTTTATCTGCCATCCATATACCACTTGTATCACCATCTCTTCGCCGAACTAGTGCACCTATACAATTTACCATTGTATTGGGTGTGTTGGGGACACAAGAGTCTCTTTGTTACTAAGGCACGCCTGCTGCTCTTGCTAGTAAAAGTATTTTACTTCCTGCCGTGCCGACATGCAGCCATGCATGCATCTAAGGGCATCTCCAGCCGTTCGGCCCCCCAGGGCGCCTAAATAGAGCGGCCTGGGGGCGTGCCGGCGCTAGTTCGGCCCGTGGGGGCAATCTAGCTCCCAGTCACGCACCCACGCGCCGGCCTTAGGATGCGGGAAATTTAAACTTGGTCGTTCCCGCTCTCAAAA
This sequence comes from Triticum urartu, assembly GCF_003073215.2. NCBI lineage: Eukaryota > Viridiplantae > Streptophyta > Magnoliopsida > Poales > Poaceae > Triticum > Triticum urartu. The sequence continues at coordinate 12,158,151 of NC_053024.1, forward strand.
GACGCCGCAAATCCGGCGATCGGACGTAGTCTGGCGTTACAAAAAACAGAGCGTCGCCGCCGCAAGTTCGCGTGCGCAATGATTCACTCGGCAGGGTCGGCTCCAGGCGTTGGCGGAGTCGGCGGGCGCAGGCTCGGCGGTGCCGGAGCTTCTTCGGTGCTGGGCTGTGTCGGCGCGGCTTCGACACTGTTGGCCGGCGATGTAGAGGCGTCGTTCGGGCTTGGCGTCCGTGTGGTCGTGGGCGTCGTTGGCGTCGTCGGCGTTGCCGTCGGCAGCTCGCTCAGGATGAGGCCGCGCTGCACCAGGTACCACGCCTTGAGCTTCTCATCGTTGCTTTGGAGCATGTCCGCCCCGCCCATCAGAAAAGCCACGTTGGTGTTCCTCTTCTTCGCAGCGACGTTCGTCCGGAGCAGGACGAGCTTGATGGCGTTGTTCTTCATCAGCGACGACCACCGCGCCTCGGTCTTCTCTTCGCGTAGGACGGCCCGGGCCTGGGCGTCGGCGAGGCAATGCTCGATGTACTCCTGCACTCGCGCGGTTTCCGCATCGGCGTTTTTCCCCTTCTTTGCCAATTTGTGGCCGTCCGGCTGCCCCTCTGACGCGCCCGGAGTCGTCGCGTCCGGCTTGTATGTCTCATTGGCCTTGTTGAGGGCACGTCGGACTTCCGCCCACTTCTCGCACTTGTCAATGCGCTTGTAGACGTGGAGGTGCTTGAAGTCGGCGTCTTGGTTGTCGCTCCGATACATGGCGAACATACGTAGCAGCTGCGTGGAGGGACGAACAGTTGGCGGGCGGCGGGTGTAGACGACGAAGATATGCGGGCGAACGGCGTGCGTACCTGATCCTCAACGCTGGCGCCACTCTCCAGGCGAGCCGCGACCTCCTCGACGATTCCATGTCATTTGTTGCACGCCAACTGGATACGCCCCCAATGGTTCGCCATCGCCTTGGAGCCGTGCTGCATGTAGACGCCTTTGAAGTAGGGGTCGACTAGCTTCCGCTCATCGAACTCGGCCTTGATGCTGTCCTAGTACGTCTCCAAGCTCTGGTTCGCGCCGGTGGTCGGGTCGAGGCAGACGACTTTCCATGCTTCGGCGAGGCATTCCTCCTCCTTGGACGTCCACTTGATGCGCGGTTCGCCTGACCTAGCCGCCCGCTTCTTCTTCTTCTGGCGCCCCTTCGTCGGAACAGGAGCTGGCTCCTCCTCCTCCTCCTCGGGTTCCTGCGCGTCCTCGCCGTAGACGTAGCCGAGCTCGGCCTCCATGTCGCCGCTGAGATCCACTACCTCGTCCTGGGTGGCGAACCCGGGAGACGCGGCGGCCGCGGTCGATCCTGTCGCGATGATGTCGTCCATGTCGGCTCTCGTGTCGTCGGCATCGCCGAGGTGCGAGAAGGGCAGCGGTCCACGATAGAGATGGGGCGTCGGCGTGGACGCGTAGGCAGCGGGCGGCGAGTAGTTGTATGGAGGGTACTGCACGCCGACGAAGGCGGGCGAGGGCGTGCGCGTAGCGGGGTGACCATGAGGGAAGGTCACGTTTGGGTTGAACCCACCATGCGCGTCGCCGTCGGTGTAGCCGGGCGACGATGAACCCCATGGAGATCCGACGCCTTGCTGTCCCCAGGGCGCGTACTGGGCGTGGCTGACGACGGGTGGATTCATCCCCGCCTGGTCGACCGATGAGGAAGACGCCGCCGCGCGCCGCGTTGTCGCGGGCCTTCTTGGCTATGGCCCTGTTCCGCCTGCCGGCGGTGACTGCTTCGCGCCGCTGAACTTCCACCCTCCACTCGGCGTTCGACAGTCCCGGTGGCTTCGATGGCGGCGCCCTCGGCTTCCTCTGCTTCGGCTGGGCTACGGCGCCAGTCGCGGTTGCTGCCGCGCGCGGCATGGCGTACTTCTTCGGCGGCATGGCGGCGACTGGAAGGCGAGCGGGAAGGGGTTTGGCGGGAGAAAGGGAGAGAATGGCGGGAGGAAGACGAGCGAGCGGGAGAGATGCGAGGGAAAAGCGTCAAGAAACGGCGGGAAAAGACCTCAGCTCATGTATCAATAGCGCCACCAAAACCCACTTATGTTGTAGTGGGGCCAATCTTGAAATGGGCATCACGAGTCTCTTCATATATAAAAGGCTTTGCTAATTCTTCATTTATGTTTGCAGTGACCTTTATGACGCTCGGGTTCAGATCATTATATCACTTATACAGCTCCTTAAAAACCTTCTCGCTTTGCCTTCCATCTCTTCTAGACATACCATACAACTGACATCATCCCTTTTAGTATGTTTTTTAACTTCATTCTATTTTCCTGCATGCGCCTTTTGGTGAAAGTAGAGATTATTATGACCACGTTCTTTTTGTCATGTGATTCTCGACCTTTGCATCCAAAAACTTTCCTCCCAATGGGGTAGGTCCTCAAGTTTGCTCTTACCTTCTTTCCTTCCTGAATGGAATCAAGTAGCCCATGCATGACCTATCTATTTCTTTCTTCACATACAAATGCTAACAACACTCCTTTCAAATGTTTCTTCAGTGTGTCCTTCAACTTCACATAGAAGTCTCCTAAATTGTGCTCAGTGGGTCCTTGATCCCACGTCTCCTGAATCACTCTTTCCAGGGTTGCCTACTTCACCTAGTGTGCCTCATATGTTGTCCTTGGCCCCTTCTTATATCTTCTTTCGATGCCTCTAGCTCTAGTAGCACGACACAATCTGAGCTAGGAGTAACTAAGTATGTCACGTAGCTTTCTGGAAACAACGTGACCATTCTGGGTTGGCCACCTCTCATTTGACGCAAACTCTCACATTATTTTCCTTGACTTGCTTATTATCATATTATTTTTTTCCACAAAGCAGTGCAATCCCTTGAATCCAAATGGCGGAGAGACAATGTGAGAGCAGTTCTCTAAATTTCATCATTAGTCTTTCTTATCTCCTAGAGCATGAGCGGCATTCTGACTATCACATGGACTCCATCATGTTTGGCTTGTTTCGTCTCAACAAAGTCCACATTTCATGCCTTTCTTGCACTCTCAGTTCTCACATACACCAATGTCCCACGCCGTTTCACACTCGAATGTCTTGAGTTAAACTTTAGTGCTTTCGTCCCATAGGGAAATACCCCCCTCATTTCTCCCTTCGATTCATCACAAAGTAATGGAAAAGCTCTAGCATTCACCTTAGATTTCATACCCACTCCTTCTCCTTCCTCTTCTTTGAGAGAGAATTCATGTTTCAGGTGATGCAACTGCACCATGCAGACCAAATCTTGAACTGGTCAGTGTCTCCTGGGCTCATGACAGTTCCAACATAAGATACACATTTGGCCTAGTTGTGCTCCAGAGGGGAGCCCACCAATTTGGCCAAGTCATATTCCATTGGTTTCTCATCTCTTTCCTTCAATCTCTTTGACTCTTGCAAGGAAGTATCCTCTCCATCTCCATGATCGGTCACCTACAGGTCTAATTCTACATCCTTGGCTTATCCATGAGCATCTATACCTCATTATTCCTCACATTCCTCTCATACAACTCTAATATCATCACACGCTCCAAATCAGAAAGATATCATAATCTTACTGAGAATAGATTATCCTCCATAGCCCTAAACTCTACTACCTATGCCTAGTTCCAAGCGTATATGATCTCTCCAGAGAACACGCCATGGCAGAATGTTCTGGTAGGAACCTTATCGAGCGCCATAATTCAACATCTTTCTATAAATCCTCTAGATCTTCCTCAAGGATAGCGTCCTCATCTTTGTCTTCCCTCATATTCACAAACCGGAAATTCTCCATAATCTTACCCGGAAGAGAGGTGTTGCATCCTTCCCATGACTCTGATCTCCCACTGCTGTGCAAATCCTCTAGAATTCCTTCCTTACCTAGTCCCTCGACCACCGCCACCCGTCGAGTTTCATTACCACCATATATCAAAGCTTGGTTGGATGACTTCTTTTCGTGTATACTATCCTAAATATTGATATCTTCATGATACAATATCAGTTGAATAGCTAGTGTAGGTGTTTCTACCTTAACCTCCAAAAGAAGTATTATTCTCACAAAAGTTACAAATTAAGTATTTAGCATCTTTTTTTGGGAGAAGTATTTAGCGGGCATTATGTTTTTTTGTTTGTTGAGAAAACAACATTTTTTTGAGAAATAACAGCAGGTGTTATGTGTCTGTAGACATGTACTAGTAGTGCGTACTGGCTTCTATTTGGGCCATTGCTCGGCCCAGCCTCTCACCTTGTTGGAATAAGCCACAGTTTGATGCGGTCGGACGCGTCAGGTGCGCGCGGGATATGTGGGACGCACTGGTACGGTCGGTCTTGTCGGACGCGTCGATGCGCATTGGACGAGCGAGACGCAGCGGCGGCGTGGCGTATGTGTGTGTATGGGCGGTGTGTGGCCACGTCAGGTTCGTAGGTGTGCGTGCGTGTGTGTGCCCATGGCGTATGTGTGTGTGTGTGGTGTGCGTATGTATGTATCACGTGAGCTAGGTAGATGGACGTGCATGCATGTATAAGTCGCCGTGTAGTAGCCAGGCTGTTTGCAGTCGGTTGCGAGCAACGCGGTGTGCGCGTCGTGCGCGTGGCCGAACGGAGCGCTGCGTTACTGCCCAGGCTACAAAGCCGGCTGGGTTGAGAAGGGTTTGTTGCACGGTGGTTAGAGAAAAAGAAAGGGTTCGTGGCCCAGGCGTTGGTCGCCAGTAAACCTTGTGTCCTCTGTGCTTTGTCTACCTCCGTCCAGCTGCATGAGCGAGAGCTAGTTTAGAGGTGGCGCCAACAATTGGTATCAGAGCTTCGGTTCGAGCGATCACCGGTGACCATGGCGCTCGTCCCACATGGCGGCGGCACGGGTGGATTGGCGACGATGGCGATGCCGATGCTGACCGCGGACAACTACACGGTCTGGGCCATCAAGGCACAGGCGATCCTTGACGTCCACACCGTATGGGAGGCGGTGGCGCCGGGCGACGCGGCGGTGAACGCCAAGAAGGACAAGATGGCGCGCGCATTGCTCCTCGGTGCGTTGCCGGAGGATGTGCTGCTGCAGGTGTCGACAAAGCTCACCGCCAGGGAGGTATGCGACTCCCTGAAGGTGAGATTCGTTGGCGTTGATCGGGTCCGCGCGGCGAGGCTGGGGACGCTGCGCGGCGAATTCGACCGGATGAAGATGGGCGGACGGCGAGGAGCTCGACGTGTACGGCGGGAGGCTCGCGGCGATGGCGCGAGGTATGCCAACCTCGGGGAGACGCTGGGCGGCGCAACACTTGTCAAAAAGTTGCTGGATACGTTGCCGGTTCGCCTCTTCCCCGTCGTCACCGGCATCGAGCAGTTCCACGACGTGACGACGATGGCGTTCGACGAAGCGCTCGGGCGGCTGCATGCGTTCGACGAGCGGGTTCGGTGCCGTGGACAAGACGGCGGCGAGCGCGGGGGTGAGCAGCTGCTCATGACGGCGGCGCAGTGGGCAGCGCGGGAGCGTCGACACGGCGGTGCTCGGGACGACAACGACGGGCGCAGCCTGGCGTCGGGGAGCGGCGGCAACAGGCGCAGGCACTACTACAAGTGCGGGGAGCACGGGCACTTCCGGCGCGAGTGCCCGCAGCTGCGAAAAGGACCGGCGGCGGAGCAGGCTCTCTTGGCCGGTGCCAACGTCGACGACGACGGACTCCTTTAGGCCGTGGCTTAGGGGGTGTGTGTTGGAATAAGCCACGACTTGGTGCGGTCGGGCTCGTCGGGCGCGTCAGATGCGCGTGGTACGTGCGGGACGTACTGGTGCGGTTGGGCTCGTCGGGCGCGTCGATGCGCGTGGGACGAGCGGGACGCAACGGCGGCGTGGTGTATGTGTATGTATGGGCGGTGTGTGGCCACGTCAGGTTCGTAGGTGTGCGTGCCTGTGCGCCCGTGGTGTAGGTGTGTGTGTGTGTGGTGTGCGTATGTATGTATCACGTGAGCTAGGTAGATGGGCGTGCATGCATGTGTAAGTCGCCGTGTAGTAGCTAGGCTGTTTGCAGTCGGTTGCGAGCAACGCGGTGTGCGCGTCGTGCGCGTGGCCGAACGGAGCGCTGCGTTACTGCCCAGGCTACAAAGCCGGCTGGGTTGAGAAGTGTTTGTTGCACGGTGGTTAGAGAAAAAGAAAGGGTTCGTGGCCTAGGCGTTGGTCGCCAGTAAACCTTGTGTCCTCTGTGCTTCGTCTACCTCCGTCCAGCTGCATGAGCCAGAGCTAGTCTAGAGGTGGCGCCAACACACCTATCTCCCCTTTCCTTCTTCTTTCGGCTCCCACTTACAACGCCAGACAGAAGACCGAATAAAGAGGGACAAGATCCCAAGACAGAGAGAGGCGGCTCGCTTCCAGCAAGAGCAACCAGAAATCTGCGATCCGGCGGCTGGCCTCGCCGCTGCCACTGCTTTCGGTGGAAGGAAGGGAGGAAGCGATGGGAAAGCGGGAGGAGAGGGAGAAAGATGAGGGCGGTGTCAGCCAGAGGATGAAGGTTGGGGCGGCGGGGCCCATCTTCACCATGGACGACCTCGACGTCCTTGACTGCTCCGTCTGCTGCCACCCCCTGCGCCCTCCCATTTTGCAGGTAATATCCCTTGTGTTTGATTTGATCTCTGCTGGTTCAACTCAAGCCCTACGAGTAGGAGCTTCTCAGAGGCGATAGCATATCAATAGATCTGGGGAACTATCTGGGTGTCTTATAATATTTCGAAATTCGTTAATTATTAGATTCGATTACTATTATGATACTTCTAGTTCGTCTGACTTTGTCCGCAAACTGCAGGATTTTCCCGAAATTATTTAGTTAGCTAGAATCGGATAGGGTGATTAACTGATTACAAGATTGTATGTTTTTGGATTGTAATTATGTAGTTGCAAAATTGCAAGTTAAGGTTGAAAATTCTGAATAATTAGAACAACATCACATCCGATGCACACATTATTAGTCCAAATGGCTAACAAAAACAGATCCTTGCAATTTTGTCATTAGCATAATTACTGACTCATATCATATGCACTGATTTGTTGTTTCTGTCGTCAGTGTTTGTATACTGTGGGTCATACGATATGTTCGTCTTGCCATGAAAAGCTCCCAGGCAAGTGCTGCTTCTGCTCCCTTCCCACCGTCTACAACCGCTGCCGCACGCTAGAAGATGTAGTTGAATCCCTCGAAGTTGCTTGCCCCAATGGATGCACTGCGAGGATAAAATACTACCAAAAACAAGAGCATGGGAAAGATTGTCCGCACGCACCATGCTTCTGTCCCATAGCCAACTGCAGCTTCAGCGGACCACCTGCAATGCTCCTGGAGAATTTCCCAGCCAAGCACAACTTGCGCGCCCTGATGTTCCATACAGCGAGTGGTTCGGGATATATTGTTGGCCCGAAACTACTAGCGATTAGCTAGCTCTCTCTCAGTACAATCTAGCAGAGAACACTACAACAGCAGCTGCACACTCAGTGGCTGCACCTCGGATTAGTGTAATGCACACACACACTAGAGACTGTAGTACTACTTGAGCAAAGGAGGAAACTGAAGTGGCTTGTTGCCTTGATTCGATCGGAATGGAATTGGCCTGGCTTAAAATGTGGGCATCGGCCCTATATAGTGTAATGAACCGACTATACTACGCATAGGCTGACGTCAAACAAGTGAACTACGTCACTGCTGACCTCTTACTACTTAGCTACTAAGGCACGCCTGCTGCTCTTGCTAGTAAAAGTATTTTACTTGCTGCCGTGCCGACATGCAGCCATGCATGCATCTAAGACGTAAATGCTGCTGCTGCCGTTGTGTGCACCGGAAGACCAAGGTTGACCCAACATTCTCCCCATCAACCCTGTCGAAGAAGCTTGGTGTCGATGATCCCGACCTTGTCGCGCAGCTCCTGGAACCGGACACGACCAAGTGACTTGGTCAGGATGTCTGCCTTCTGTTCACCAGTCCTGATAAACTCCACGATCACCGAGCCTTTCTCGACGCAGTCACGTATGAAGTGATAGCGGAGATCGATGTGCTTGCTGCTGTCATGAAGCACTAGTTTCTTGCAGAGGGAAATCGCCGACTTGTTGTCGACGAAGATGAGCGCAGGGGCGGTGTCCTGATTCAGCATCTCGCCGAGAAGGCGAGCAAGCCAAATGCCTTGACAGGCCGCTGTAGCTGCCGCGATTGCCAGCTGACGGGACTATTCCCGAGAAGGAATAGTATGCCCGAGGTGCTCTTCCGGGAGTCCACGTCACTAGCGTGGTCGGAGTCGCTGTACCCGACCAATCTCTCGCCATCACCACGACGATACACGCATCCATGCATGAGCGTTCCTGCGATGTACCGGAGCAGGTGCTTGACGGCAGCGAGGTGATCGCTTGCCGGAGCTTCCATGAACCTACTCAGGTATCCGACAACGAACGTGATGTCCGATCGGGTGTGCCCGAGGTACCTGAGACACCCAATGATGCTACGGTAGAATGTGGCATCCACCGCCTTCTCGGGGCTCTCCTTGCTGAGCTTCAGCCGTGCCTCCATTGGAGCATGCACAGCATAGCAGTCCTTCATGCCTGCTCACTCGAGCATCTTGGTGGCGTAGGTCGTCTGCGTGATCGTGATGCAACCACCCTCCTGGTTCATTTCCAGCCCGAGGTAGTAACGGAGCAACCCAAGGTCGCTCATGCTGAAGAGACGATGCATCTCTCCCTTGAAGCGTTGAACCTCTTCAGGCTCTGCCCGGTAATGACCAGGTCATCGACATAGATGCCGATGATGAGCAGTGTGTTCGCGGTGCCACGCGAGTACACACCATGCTCAGAAGCGCTGCGTGAGAACCCAAGGGATGCGAGGCTTGCATCGAGCTTGGCGTTCCACGCCCTTGGGGCTTGCCGGAGACCGTATAGGGCCTTGTGTAGTCGATACACACCCTGCTCGTGGCCCTTGGCAACGAACCCGGGTGGCTGGGAGACGTACACCTCCTCATTAAGGTCACCGTTGAGAAACGCCGACTTGACGTCCATGTGGTGTACCTCCCACCCGCGGTGAGCGGCCACGGCAAGGATGAGCCACATGGACTCCAATCTTGCCACCGGAGCGAAGACTTCCTCAAAGTCCACTCCCTCACGCTGCACATAGCCCTTTGCGCCGAGGCGCGCCTTGTGCTTGACAATGGCGCCGTGCTCGTCCTTCTTCACCTTGAACACCCACTTGAGCCCGATGGCTCGATGCCCAGTAGGGAGTGTGGTGAGTGTCCAAGTGGCGTTGTCATTGATCGACGCCAGCTCGTCCAGCATCGCGTGGCGCCAGCAATCCTCTTGCTCGGCCTCTGCGAGCATAGTCGGCTCCTCGTCGGCCATCAGATGCAAGATGTCGTCGTCATCAACATCCTCTTCCTCGGGCTGTTGCGGTGTTGCCGCCGCCTCACCGAGGAGATCCCCCATGCGCCGAAACCTATGGGGGGCGCCAACGCTGTCATCGGCGTAGAACCACTTCGACCTCGCCGTTGGTGGGGTTGCGAACTGCCTCCCGGGACCCACCTTGCTTGACGTCGGGGTGTACGGGGACACCGTACCCGGGGACGGTGTTCTCGGGGTTGCGGTGTAACACCCTCGATGCGACTATATCTCCCACGTGTCGAGGCACGACTTAGATGCATAATCGCATTGAAGGCATATGTCGCAAGTCAGGCAATCATCACAAACATCCCATGTAATATAGATAAATAAAAGGGATAACATAGTTGGCTTACACTCGCCACGTTAATAAGTGCATAAATAACATACATCATCCAAACACTCATGGCCCGACTACGACGCCAAAATGAAAGATAACCCAACATGCGACATGGACCCGATCACCCCAACTGGGCACCACTACTGATCATCAGGAAAAGAAACATAATAACACTGAGAGTCCTCGTCGTACTCCCACTTGAGCTCAAGCACGCCATCTGGAGCTGTATCATCAGGCACTGCATCTGGTGTAATAGTAATCTGTGAGCCACAGGGACTCAGCAATCTCGTACCCTCGCGATCAAGACTATTTAAGCTTAATAGGTAGGGTCAGGTAAAAATATGTGGAGCTGCAGCAAGCGACTAGCATATATGGTGGCTAACCTATTCGCAAAAGAGAGCGAGAAAATGAGGCAAAGCGCGGCGAGAAACTAGAGGACAACCTGCGCAAGCATTACTCCAACACCGTGTGCACTTCCCGGACTCCGCCGAGAAGAGGCCATCATGGGAACACACACGGTTGATTCATTTTAATTAAATTAAGGTTCAAGTTATCTACAACCGAACATTAACAAATTCCCATTTGCCCATAACCGCGGGCACGGCTTTCGAAAGTTCAATCCCTGCATGGGAGTCCCAACTTAGCCCATGACAAGCTCTCACGGTCAACGAAGGAATAGACCTCCTCCCAAGACGTTCCGATCAGACTCGGTATCTCGGTTCTTCAAGACAACTCCGACAATGGTAAAACAAGTCCAGCAACACCACCCGCTATGCCGACAAATCCCGATAGGAGCTGCACATATCTCGTTCTCAGGGCACACCGGATAAGCTAAGCGTACGGGAGCCAACGTAACCCAAGTTGCCAAGGGACGGCCCCGCACAGTGCTCTAGGTTGGACCAACGCTCAGAGGAGCACTGGCCCGGGGGTTTAAAAAAAATAAGATGACCCTTGAATCCGAGAAACCCAAGGGAAAAGGCTAGGTGGCAAATGGTAAAACCAAGGTTGGGCATTGCTGGAGGAGTTTTATTCAAGGCGGACTGTCAAGGGGTTCCCATTATAACCCAACCGTGTAAGGAATGCAAAATCCGGGAACATAACACCGATATGACGGAAACTATGGCAGCAAGAGTGGAACAAAACACTAGGCGAGAGGCCGAGCCTTCCACCCTTTACCAAGTATATAGATGCATTAAGATAACATGGCAATTTAATGATATCCCAACAAGTAAATAAATGTTCCAACAAGGAACGGTCTCCAATCTTCACCTGTAACTAGCAACGCTATAAGAGGGGCTGAGCAAAGCGGTAACACAGCCAATCAACGGTTTGCTAGGACAATGGTGGGTTAGAGGCTGAACATGGCAATTTGGGAGGCTTGAAAGCAAGTGGTAGGCATCGTAGCATTGGCATAGCAAAAGAGAGAGCATCTAGCAAAGCAAAGATAGTAGTGATTTCGAGGGTATGATCATCTTGCCTGCAAAGTTGTCAGAGTTGACTGGATCCTCGAAAGCAAACTCAACGGGCTCCTCGTTAGCGAACTCGTCTCCTGGCTCTACCCAAACAAGACAAACAAGCAACAAGGACACAAGCAACCACGTGCAAGGATCAAACAATATGGTGCAATGATGATATGCTATGCGGGATGCGATGCGGGATGCATATGCAAGATGTGACAGGTAATGCATGAACCTGGCCTCAACTTGGGCATCCAAGTGTTCCACTGAAAAGATGAGATGAAATCGCTTGAAAACGATATAAAGATCGTCGGAATCGGAGTTACGGTTTGAAAATGGCAAGCGATTCAAATATGACACCGGTCTGCGAATTACAGCAAGTAGGCATCTAAATGCAATGAGATGAACATGCTACAGCACTCAAACATGGCATCAAAATACATGGCAGGGAAGCATTCAAGATGCTTAACAAAAGTCTAGCACTGAGCTACGGCCAATTCATTCATTAACAGGTTCAAACAAGCATGGCAAAAACGCAAATGGTAAATAGATCTCAGACTTAGGGAAATTAACACTTGTCTGGAATTTCAGACCAAGTAGCTCTCTTCGGAGCAACAAAACAATCCGCTACAGGACCTGAAAATGACAAAGTAAAACATGGCATGGAGCTACTCAAATAGCTTAACAAAAGTCCCTTAGTGACCTTGAGCCAAAAGGGGTCATAAAATATACTAACAAGCACATGAACATAGCAAAAATATAATTAGTTTTCAGACTTAGTGAAACTGGCACATGCTGAAACATAAGCCAAGTAGGCATGTTTACGAGCTCGATGCACTCACCACGGTGCAAGTCATGGCAAGACAAGCATACATCCATTAAGAAGGCACAAAATGCAAGCTAGACATGGCAAGAACAATGGCATAGAATGCATGGATCAACTACAACATCGGCAAAATCGCAAACAGGTTGACGATCTGCCCAGATTCACAAAGTAGCAAAAGTCGAGCTCGATTGGCTCAAGCTAGGGTGCTCCATAATTGCAAACAAAGACATGGATGGATAGAGCACTACAACATTAACAAAACTCCTTTACTGATCATCCTCAAAAGAGGCACGGATCACTAGGAAACAACATGAACATATGGCATCATGAGATAACAATCCCAGGACTTAGTGAAATTACTAAGTCCCTGAAAACAGAATTACCGAGTGCCTCACTTTGCAAGCTTGCACTAGGCACCACACACATCACAAAAATGTATGGGTTGCACCTCTGGAAAGATGACAAAACCCTTAACAAAACATATGTAGAGCATCAGGGCATATCATGCACACACTAATCATGGCAAAAATGACAAAAGTCTAAGATGGAGTAGCAGATCTGACAATTAACTCAAGTAGCCCTCTTCTAACAGCATTTCGGACATCAAAATGAACTCAAATGAAAATGATGCAATGGAATGAAATGATGTACTCTCTGAGATGAACATTTTGGTATGCTATATATATGAATCGGAGCTACGAATGCAAAGTTACGGGGCCTCGAACATGGGCACATGGATCTGCAATTTCTGGACTTGGAAGAAAAAAACCACCTCTAGGGTTACTGTTCACGGATCCCAGATCTGCATGCAAAACGAGGTCGGCCGGGTCCCTCGCCAGAGTTCGTCGCTGTAGGAGAGGGAGGTGCCGGGCCGGAGCTTGGGGCGACGCCGGCGAGCTCCTGCGGCAGCGCGCGAGGCGGCATCTCGGGGCGGCGAGGCGGCGGGGTCGGAACAGCGGCGGCGGACGGCTGGGCGGCGACGGTCGGGCGGTGGCGGCACCGACCGGAGAAGGAGGCGAGGCGGCGCCGGGCTGTCGCGGCCGGGGAAGACGGAGGCGCGGGTGGCGGCGCAACCCGGGCGGCGGGGCTGGCGATGCAGGCCTCGGGGGCCGGCCACGGGCTCCCGGGCCTGGCGGCCGAGGCGAACGGCGGCGCCACGTGGCATGCCCGGAGTGGCTGCGGGCGGGCTGCGCGCAGGTCGGACACGTCCGATCCGGCGTGGACGTTGTCCGGCGGTGCGAGGAGAAGCGGATCTAGGGTTTTTGGACGAGGGGATCCGAGATTTTTTGAGGGGAACCTATATATAGGCATTGGAGGAGCTAGGAGAGTCCAAATGAGGTGCGGTTTTTGGCCACCCAATTGTGATCGAACGATGTAGATCATGGAGCAGAGTTAGGTGGGTTTTGGGCCAAATTAGAGGGGTGTTGGGCTGCAACACACACGAGGCCTTTTCGGTCCCTCGGTTAACCGTTGGAGCATCAAACGAAGTCCAAATGGTTCGAAACTTGACAAGCGGTCTACCGGTAGTAAACCAAGGCCGCTTGGCAAGTCTCGGTCCAATCCGGAAATTTTTAATCCCCACACACGAAAGAAAGCTAGAAAATACCACCGGAGGAGAACGAAGCGCCGGAATGTAAAACAGACAAATGGGAAAATGCTTGAATGCAAGAGACGAACACGTATGCAAATGCAATGCACATGATGACATGATATGAGATGCATGACAATGATAACAACACACGGAGATAAAGACCCGAACCCGAGAAAATAAAATAACTTAAAGCCGGAAACGGCAAGAGTTGGAGTACAAATTGGGAAAGTTATATCCGGGGTGTTACAACACTCCACCACTACGAAAGGATCTCGTCCTGAGATCTAGGACTGAAAGAACGCCGGGTACTCAGAACGGAGGTGATCCTCGCGTTCCCAGGTAGCTTCACGGTCGGAATGGTGTGACCACTTGACTTTGAGAAATTTGATTGACTTGTTGCGAGTCTTGCGTTCAGTCTCTTCAAGGATAGCAACGGGGTGCTCACGATAGGAGAGATCTTCTTGGAGCTCAATGTCCTCGAAGTTGACGGTGCGGTCAGGAGTCTTGAAGCACTTTCGAAGCTGAGAGACATGGAACACATCATGAACATTTGGAAAGTTTGACGGAAGCTCGAGTTGATAGGCGAGGTCGCCTCTCTTGCTGACAATCTTGAAAGGTCCCACGTATCTGGGGGCAAGCTTCCCTTTGATACCGAAGCGACGAGTACCTTTCATAGGAGAGACGCGGAGGTAAACATGATCTCCGATCTCGAAAGCCAAATCACGGTGCTTACTATCATAGTAGCTCTTTTGGCGGGATTGGGCTGCTTTGAGGTTATCTCGAATGACTTTGCACATTTCTTCTGCCTCTGTGATTAAGTCATTTCCCAAAAGATGACGTTCACCGGTTTCAGACCAGTTGAGAGGGGTACGGCACTTCCTGCCATACAGAATTTCAAATGGGGCCTTGCTCGAACTTGCTTGAAAACTGTTGTTGTAGGAGAATTCAGCATAAGGAAGACAATCCTCCCACTTCATGCCGAAGGAGATCACACAAGCCCTGAGCATATCTTCAAGAATCTGGTTGACACGCTCGACTTGACCGCTTGTTTGAGGATGGAAAGTTGTGCTGAAGCGGATGTTGGTGCCCATGGCCTTCTGAAAAGAATCCCAAAACTTGGAGGTAAAGATGCTGCCATGGTCTGAAGAGATCACCTGTGGGACACCGTGCAGAGAGACAATTCGAGAGGTATAGAGTTCCACCAATTGAGCTGCAGTGATCGACTCTTTGATAGGCAGAAAGTGAGCCACTTTGGTGAGTTTATCGATGACAACGAATATAGTATCATTGCCACGCTTGGACTTTGGAAACCCAGTCACGAAGTCCATCTCAATGTGGTCAAACTTCCATTCTGGAATGGCAAGAGGTTGGAGGAGACCCGCTGGCCTTTGGTATTCTGCCTTCACTCTTCTGCAGACATCACATTCATTCACGAATTGAGCAATCTCGCGCTTCATTCGAGTCCACCAATAAGCCTGCTTGAGGTCCTGATACATCTTCGTGCTCGCAGGGTGGATGGAGAGGAGAGAATTGTGAGCCTCATTCATGATCACTTTACGAAGTTCACCTTTGGGTACAACAATTTGATCCTCGAAGAAGAGAGTATCCTTGTCATCAAGGCGGTAGCACTTGTACTTGGGTTGACTCTTGGCAATCCCAATCTTCACCTTTTTCACCATAGCATCAAGAAGCTGGGCTTGGCGAATCTGGTCTTCCAAGGTAGGAGAGACTTGAAGGTTGGCGAGGAAACCTTGAGGAACCATTTGTAGATTAAGTTTGCGGAAAGCTTCACAAAGCTCGGGTTGATAAGGCTTGAGAATCGGACTGTTGCAATACGCTTTTCTGCTCAATGCGTCAGCAATCACATTGGCCTTGCCTGGAGTATACTCGATACTCGGATTATACTCTTGAATCATTTCGACCCATCGAGATTGCCTGAGGTTGAGATTAGGCTGAGTGAAGATGTACTTGAGACTCTTGTGATCAGTGAAAATGTCCACTTTTCTTCCCAATAGAAGA
This sequence comes from Triticum urartu, assembly GCF_003073215.2. Taxonomy (NCBI): domain Eukaryota; kingdom Viridiplantae; phylum Streptophyta; class Magnoliopsida; order Poales; family Poaceae; genus Triticum; species Triticum urartu. The sequence goes on from NC_053024.1 coordinate 12,173,756, forward strand.
TGTCTCCAAGTCAAAAGAGCATGCACAACTGCCGCCAACTCGAGATCATGAGTGGGGTAGTTCTTCTCATTAGGCTTCAACTGGCGAGATGTATAAGAAACAACTTTCTTCTCTTGCATCAATATTGTGCCAAGACCTTGGAGAGAGGCATCACAAAAGACCTCGTACGATTTGGATTCATCAGGCGGAGTCAGAACTGGAGTAGTGATCAATTTCTCTTTCAAAGTGTTGAAAGAAATCTCACACTCCGGAGACCAAACGTACTTGACGTGCTTCTGAAGAAGATTTGAGAGAGGCTTCGTGATCTTAGAAAAGTTTTCAACAAATCTTCGGCAATAGCTTGCGAGACCGAGGAAGCTACAGAGTTGCTTCACGTTCTGAGGAGGTTCCCAATTCACAATTGCAGACACCTTCTCAGGATTCATGGCAATGCCCTTGGCAGAGATGATATGACCAAGATAAAGAACCTCATCGAGCCGAAATTCACACTTGGAGAACTTGGCGTACAACTGATGTTCCCTCAGTTTATCAAGAACCAAACGCAAGTGCTTGGCATGATCTTCCTTGTTCTTTGAGAAAACCAGAATGTCGTTGAGATAGACCAACACGAAGTCATTGATGTAGGCGTTGAAGATGAAGTTCATCATGCGAGAGAACGTTGGAGGAGCGTTGACGAGGCCAAAAGACATGACAGTGTATTCATATGACCCATAGCTTGTCCCGAAGGCTGTCTTGGGAATATCTTGCTCACGAATTCGAACTGATGATAACCCATACGGAGATCAAGCTTGGAGAATACTTGGGCACCCTTGAGTTGTTCGAACAACTTGTTGATGTTGGGAAGTGGGTATTTGTTCTTAATGGTCTTCTTGTTCAATGGACGGTAATCAACACAAAGTCGGTCCGTTCCATCCTTCTTCTTCACAAAAAGAACACCACAACCCCACGGAGAAGAACTAGGCCAGATGAGACCCATTCTTTCTTGAACATCGAGTTGCTTCTTCAGCTCCTTCAACTCTTCAGGTCCGAGCTTGTAAGGATGCTTGCACACAGGTTCCGTACCGGGTTCAAGATCGATGACGAATTCAACTGGCCGGTGCGGAGGCATTCCTGGAAGCTCTTCTGGAAAGACGTCTTGATATTCGCAAATGACTGGAATTTGCGAGATGGCATCGAGTTCACCCTTCTCATTGAGAGAAAACAGACGGATGGTATCGTCATTCGCGGCAAAGACAATTACATCCTCAGACGAATGAGTCAATTGAATCTGCCTGGCTGCACAATCAAGCTGAGCCTTGTGCTTAGAAAGCCAATCCATTCCGAGAATAAGATCAATATCCGAGTTACCAAGAACCATTGGAGAAGCCAGAAACTTGAAATCACCCAACATGATAGAAACATACGGGACTATTGAAGTAGCCCTCATAGACTTAGCTGGAGAAACCACTCCCATAGGTTTACCCAACATTTGCGAAACGAAGTCATGCTTGGAAACAAATGATATTGACATGAAACAATGCGATGCACCAGTGTCAAAAAGAACTCTTGCGGGAATAGAGTTAACTGGAAAGTTACCCATGATGACATCTGATGAATCCTCTGCCTGAGCTGCATTTAGCAAGTTGACCTTGGCGTGCTTAGGGTTATGCTTGACCACAGCTGTACTTGCCGATCTGACAGGAGGAGGAGGAGGAAGACGCCTCTGGTTGAAACACTTGTTGGCATAGTGACCCTTCTGTTGGCACTTGTTGCACGTGACCTCTGAAAGCGGACGGTGGTACGGAGTACTCGATCTTGGAGCTTGAGACGGAGTCTTGTTCTGAAAGCCAGGGTTGGGTGGGTGGGAAGAACCACTGCCACCTTTGCTCTTCTGCTGATACGGCTGATGGAACGGAGGAGGAGGAAGCCAATACTTCTGCTGCTTGGGCACTTGAGTAGAGGAAGAAGGCGTAGTGTCTCTGACTCGCTTCTTGGAAGCATCACACCTCAACTGAGCAGCCTCTTGCTTCAGTGCCATGTTGTAGAACTCATCGTACCTCAAGGGCTCGAAGAGAACAAGAGCTAGCTGAATTTCTTCTCTGAGACCACCTCTGAACTGGTATATCATGATCTTCTCATCAGGTACGTCCTGCTTGGCAAAGCGGGCGAGCTTCTGAAACAACTTGTTGTAGTCATAGACAGACAAAGAGCCTTGCTTCAGGTTGCGGAATTCCTCACGCTTACTTTCAGTCACACTCTGAGGGATGTGATGAGCTCAGAAATCTTGACGGAATTCATCCCAAGTGATCAGACGTCCACCTCTGGAATCCTTGTACTGTTGGAACCACTCTGCAGCTTGATCTTTGAGTTGGAAGGAAGCGAACTTGACGAAATCTTCAGGCCTGACGTTACTGCACTCAAAATGCTTGGGCAGATCCACAAGCCAATCGTCAGCATCGGTTGCCTCAACACAATTGCTGAACGTCTTTGGCCCATTAGCAAGGAACTAGTTCAGTGTAGCAAAATGATTCTGATTGTTGCCTTGATTCCCCTGGCTGCCTTGATTGCGCTCTTGGAGTATTTGCATGATCAACTGCGTGTTTGCATTGGTTGCGGCCATCACAGCTTGCCATGCCTCCGGAGGAGGTGGAGGTGGTGGCGGATCTTGATTCTGGTTCTGACTGGTGCTCTTAGCGGGAGCCATCCTGAAGAGGTTGACCACCGTTAGCACATAGACAGATAAATGAAGCTGAAACCAACGGAATGAAAATTGCAACATAAAGTCTTCACATCCGAACAAAATGAACAAATGCATTCCTCTTGAAATGGTCACATATCCATAAATTGCGAAGCCACGTAGAATTAGGTAGAAGAAAATAAATCACCAAGGTACGGATCAAGAACGAATAATCGGTAAGAAATCCCAATCTCAAACCAATATCCGTGGAAGAAGAACTAGAGCTACAAGAATTCCCACCTATGAAACTCCCGAACCTTTCCGGTTATGCAATCAGGTGTTGGGGATACAGGGGAAGCATAATATCTCACCCAAACTAGAAAATCCTACATCCAGCTATATCCATACTTCAACACATAACCGAGAAAAACTTCGGAAACCATCTACCTCAACCTTCGAAAAGCATCCGTTATACAAGTTATGGCGATACTCCCGAACTCCCGCCCCAGTACTGGGTGGCGTCGGGGTTATCTCACCAACGAACTGCATAAAAGAGATTTTCGATGTCGGCATACTAAACTCAGGTATTCCAGAACTGCAACGATAAAATTATGACGACAACACCTCAGAGCTCAACTCCCCGGGACACTTCCACTAAACCCCTGACAGGAGGCACCAAGACAATGTTCTCATCATAAAACCATCGGAACGATTCCAAGATACCCGCGTGATCCTAAAATTTTTTTTAGTGAAATTTGAGAAGAGAAGAGTCAAAACTCTACGTCAGGATGCCTTACCAGAGCGATGAGGAGACTGGGAAGTAAAAAGAATTCCTAAACTCTCCGATATATAATTCCTAGATGACTCAAAACATTTTTCTAGACACAACTCGGCCGCTAAAAACGATCAATCAGTGGGGGCTCCTAAGGTCGGGGAAGGCTCTGATTACCAACTTGTAACACCCTCGATGCGACTATATCTCCCACGTGTCGAGGCACGACTTAGAGGCATAATCGCATTGAAGGCATATGTCGCAAGTCAGGCAATCATCACAAACATCCCATGTAATATAGATAAATAAAAGGGATGACATAGTTGGCTTACACTCGCCACGTCAATCAAGTGCATAAATAACATACATCATCCAAACACTCATGGCCCGACTACGGCGCCAAAATGAAAGATAACTCAACATGCGACATGGTTCCGATCACCCCAACTGGGCACCACTACTGATCATCAGGAAAAGAAACATAATAACGCTGAGAGTCCTCGTCGTACTCCCACTTGAGCTCAAGAGCGCCATTTGGACCTGTATCATCAGGCCCTGCATCTGGTGTAATAGTAATCTGTGAGCCACAGGGACTCAGCAATCTCGCACCCTCGCGATCAAGACTATTTAAGCTTAATAGGTAGGGTCAGGTAAAAATATGTGGAGCTGCAGCAAGCGACTAGCATATATGGTGGCTAACCTATTCGCAAAAGAGAGCGAGAAAAGGAGGGAAAGCGCGAGAGAGAAACTAGAGGACAACCTGCGCAAGCATTACTCCAACACCGTGTCCACTTCCCGGACTCCGCCGAGAAGAGGCCATCACGGTAACACACATGGTTGATTCATTTTAATTAAATTAAGGTTCAAGTTATCTACAACCGGACATTAACAAATTCCCATCTGCCCATAACCGCGGGCACGGCTTTCGAAAGTTCAATCCCTGCAGGGGAGTCCCAACTTAGCCCATGACAAGCTCTCACGGTCAACGAAGGAATAGACCTCCTCCCAAGACGTTCCGATCAGACTCGGTATCTCGTTCTTCAAGACAACTCCAACAATGGTAAAACAAGTCCAGCAACACCACCCGCTGTGCTGACAAATCCCGATAGGAGCTGCACATATCTCGTTCTCAGGGCACACCGGATAAGCTAAGCGTACGGGAGCCAACGTAACCCAAGTTGCCAAGGGACGGCCCCGCACGGTGCTCTAGGTTGGACCAACGCTCAGAGGAGCACTGGCTCGGGGGTTTAAAAAAAATAAGATGACCCTTGAGTCCGCGAAACCCAAGGGAAAAGGCTAGGTGGCAAATGGTAAAACCAAGGTTGGGCATTGCTGGAGGAGTTTTATTCAAGGCGGACTGTCAAGGGGTTCACATTATAACCCAACCGCGTAAGGAACGCAAAATCCGGGAACATAACACCGATATGACGGAAACTATGGCGGCAAGAGTGGAACAAAACACTAGGCGAGAGGCCGAGCCTTCCACCCTTTACCAAGTATATAGATGCATTAAGATAACATGGCAATTTAATGATATCCCAACAAGTAAATAAATGTTGCAACAAGGAACGGTCTCCAATCTTCACCTGCAACTAGCAACGCTATAAGAGGGGCTGAGCAAAGCGGTAACACAGCCAATCAACGGTTTGCTAGGACAATGGTGGGTTAGAGGCTGAACATGGCAATTTGGGAGGCTTCAAAGCAAGTGGTAGGCATCGTAGCATTGGCATAGCAAAAGAGAGAGCATCTAGCAAAGCAAAGATAGTAGTGATTTCGAGGGTATGATCATCTTGCCTGCAAAGTTGTCAGAGTTGACTGGATCCTCGAAAGCAAACTCAACGGGCTCCTCGTTAGCGAACTCATCTCCCGGCTCTACCCAAACAAGACAAACAAGCAACAAGGACACAATCAACCACGTGCAAGGATCAAACAATATGGTGCAATGATGATATGCTATGCGGGATGCGATGCGGGATGCATATGCAAGATGTGACAGGTAATGCGTGAACCTGGCCTCAACATGGGAATCCAAGTGTGCCACTAGAAATATGAGATGAAATCGCTTGAAAACGATATAAAGATCGTCGGAATCGGAGTTACGGTTTGAAAATGGCAAGCGATTCAAATATGACACCAGTCTGCGATTTACAGCAAGTAGGCATCTAAATGCAATGAGATGAACATGCTACAGCACTCAAACATGGCATCAAAATACATGGAAGGGAAGCATTCAAGATACTTAACAAAAGTCTAGCACTGAGCTACGGCCAATTCATTCATTAACAGGTTCAAACAAGCATGGCAAAAACGCAAATGGTAAACAGATCTCAGACTTAGGGAAATTAACACTTGTCTGGAATTTCAGACCAAGTAGCTCTCTTCGGAGCAACAAAACAATCCGCTACAGGACCTGAACATGACAAAGTAAAACATGGCATGGAGCTACTCAAATAGCTTAACAAAAGTCCCTTAGTGACCTTGAGCCAAAAGGGGTCATAAAATATACTAACAAGCACATGAACATAGCAAAAATATAATCAGTTTTCAGACTTAGTGAAACTGGCACATGCTGAAACATAACCCAAGTAGGCATGTTGACGAGCTCGATGCACTCACCACGGTGCAAGTCATGGCAAGACAAGCATACATCAATTAAGAAGGCACAAAATGCAAGCTAGACATGGCAAGAACAATGGCATAGCATGCACGGATCAACTACAACAACATCGGCAAAATCGCAAACAGGTTGACGATCTGCCCAGATTCACAAAGTAGCAAAAGTCGAGCTCGATTGGCTCAAGCTAGGGTGCTCCATAATTGCAAACAAAGACATGGATGGATAGAGCACTACAACATTAACAAAACTCCTTTACTGATCATCCTCAAAAGAGGCACGGATCACTAGGAAACAACATGAACATATGGCATCATGAGATAACAATCCCAGGACTTAGTGAAATTACTAAGTCCCTGAAAACAGAATTACCGAGTGCCTCACTTTGCAAGCTTGCACTAGGCACCACACACATCACAAAAATATATGGGTTGCACCTCTGAAAAGATGACAAAACCCTTAACAAAACATATGTAGAGCATCAGGGCATATCGTGCACACACTAATCATGGCAAAAATGACAAAAGTCTAAGATGGAGTAGCAGATCTGACAATTAACTCAAGTAGCCCTCTTCTAACAGCATTTCGGACATCAAGATGAACTCAAATGAAAATGATGCAATGGAATGAAATGATGTACTCTCTGAGATGAACATTTTGATACGCTATATGCATGAATCGGAGCTACGGATGCAAAGTTACGGGGCCTCGAACATGGGAACATGGATCTGCAATTTCTGGACTTAGAAGAAAAAAAACCACCTCTAGGGTTACTGTTCACGGATCCCAGATCTGCATGCAAAACGAGGTCGGCCGGGTCCCTCGCCAGAGTTCGTTGCCGGAGGAGAGGGAGGTGCCAGGCCGGAGCTTGGGGCGACGCCGGCGAGCTCCTGCGGCGGCGCGCGAGGCGGCATCTTGGGGCGGCGAGGCGGCGGGGTCGGAACAGCGGCGGCGGACGGCTAGGCGGCGACGGTCAGGCGGTGGCAGCGCCGACCGGAGAAGGAGGCGAGGCGGCGCCGGGCTGTCGCGGCCGGGGAAGATGGAGGCGCGGGCGGCGGCGCAACCCGGGCGGCGGGGCTGGCGATGCGGGCCTCGGGGGCCGGCCACGGGCTCCCGGGCCTGGCGGCGGAGGCGAACGGCAGCGCCACGTGGCACGCCCGGAGTGGCTGCGGGCGGGCGGTGAGCAGGTCAGACACATCCGATCCGGCGTGGACGTTGTCCGGCGGCGCGAGGAGAAGCGGATCTAGGGTTTTTGGACGAGGGGATCCGAGATTTTTCGAGGGGGACCTATATATAGGCATTGGAGGAGCTAGGAGAGTCCAAATGAGGTGCGGTTTTCGGCCATGCGATCGTGATCGAACGATCTAGATCATGGAGCAGAGTTAGGTGGGTTTTGGGCCAAATTAGAGGGGTGTTGGGCTGCAACACACACGAGGCCTTTTCGGTCCCTCGGTTAACCGTTGGAGCATCAAACGAAGTCCAAATGGTACGAAACTTAACAGGCGGTCTACCGGTAGTAAACCAAGGCCGCTTGGCAAGGCTCGGTCCAATCCGGAAATGTTTAATCCCCACATACGAAAGAAAGCTAGAAAAGACCATCGGAGGAGAACGAAGCGCCGGAATGCAAAACAGACAAAGGGGAAAATGCTTGAATGCAAGAGACGAACACGTATGCAAATGCAATGCACATGATGACATGATATGAGATGCATGACAACGATAACAACACACGGAGACAAAGACCCGAACCCAAGAAAATAAAATAACTTAAAGCCGGAAACGGCAAGAGTTGGAGTACAAATTGGGAAAGTTATATCCGGGGTGTTACATGCGGTTTCCAGATTCACACCTCCCGGGCTTCCCGGGGTGGCACTTCCCGGGGTCCTAGAGTACATCGGGTACTCCACGGTGAATGAGCTGCTTGCCGGGGCCTCCCCCGATGCCTCCCAAGTCCATCGCGCGTCTTCGTCGAAGATGACGTCGCGCGAGACATGCACACGCTTTGAGACGGGGTCGTACATCTTGTACGCCTTAGAGCCCATCTCGTAGCCCATGAACACCATTGGGGTGCTCCTGTCGTCGAGCTTCTTCAGCTGTGGGCACGCCGTCTTGACGTGCCCGATGCAGCCAAAGGTGCGGAGGAAGTGTACGTCGGGCTTCCTCCCGTACCACGCCTCGTAAGGCGTCTTGCCGTCGACGCTCCTTGTGAAAGAGCGGTTGAGGATGAAGACGGCCGTGAGCATGGCCTCCCCCCAATACGTGCTCGGCACCTATTTTGCCTTAAGCATGCAGAGTGCCATCCCGAGCACAGTTTGGTTCCTTCACTCGACGACGCTGTTCTGCTGCGGCGAGTAAGGGGCTGTGAGGTGATGTTGCACCCCTTTCTCGTCGCAGTGCTTGTAGAACATGGCCGACGTGAACTCGCCGCCACGGTCCGTGCACAACACGCGTAGCTTGTGGCCGCACTTGACCTCTTCTGCCGCTTGCTACTTGACGATGGCTTGCTCCGCCTCATCCTTGGAGGCGAGGAGCAACACCCACATGCACCTGCTATAGTCATCGACGAGCAGCAGGATGTAGCGACGCCCTCCTGGCGTTGCCGGGGCGATTGGGCCACATAGGTCCCCATGGAGAAGCTCCAGGGGTTTCTGCGCCAGATAGCGTGCCTTTTCGGGGAAGGGCAGGCGCCGCTGCTTCCGGCAAGACACGCATCGCACAGCTCGTCGGTGTTCTTGGTGCGAGGTAGCCCGCGAACGAGGTTGCTGTTGGAAATATGCCCTAGAGGCAATAATAAATTAGTTATTATTATATTTCCTTGTTCATGATAATCGTTTATTATCAATGCTAGAATTGTATTGATAGGAAACTTAGATACATGTGTGGATACATAGACAACACCATGTCCCTAGTAAGCCTCTAGTTGACTAGCTCCTTGATCAATAGATGGTTACGGTTACCTGACCATGGACATTGGATGTCATTGATAACGGGATCACATCATTAGGAGAATGATGTGATGGACAAAGACCCAATCCTAAGCCTAGCACAAGATCATGTAGTTCGTATGCTAAAGCTTTTCTAATGTCAAGTATCATTTCCTTAGACCATGAGATTGTGCAACTCCCGGATACCGTAGGAGTGCTTTGGGTGTGCCAAACGTCACAACGTAACTGGGTGGCTATAAAGGTACACTACAGGTATCTCCGAAAGTGTCTGTTGGGTTGGCACGAATCGAGACTGGGATTTGTCACTCCGTGTAAACGGAGAGGTATCTCTGGGCCCACTCGGTAGGACATCATCATAATGTGCACAATGTGATCAAGGAGTTGATCACGGGATGATGTGTTACGAAACGAGTAAAGAGACTTGCCGGTAACGAGATTGAACAAGGTATCGGGATACCGACGATCGAATCTCGAGCAAGTATCGTACCGCTAGACAAAGGGAATTGTATACGGGATTGATTAAGTCCTTGCCATCGTGGTTCATCCGATGAGATCATCGTGGAACATGTGGGAGCCAACATGGGTATCCAGATCCCGCTGTTGGTTATTGACCGGAGAGTCATCTCGGTCATGTCTGCATGTCTCCCGAACCCGTAGGGTCTACACACTTAAGGTTCGGTGACGCTAGGGTTATAGAGATATTAGTATGCGGTAACCCGAAAGTTGTTCGGAGTCCCGGATGAGATCCTGGACGTCACGAGGAGTTCCGGAATGGTCCGGAGGTAAAGATTTATATATGGGAAGTCTTGTTTTGGTCGCCGGAAAAGTTTCGCGCATTATCGGTATTGTACCGGGAGTGCCGAAAGGGGTCCAGGGGTCCACCTGCCCCGGGGGGGCACATGGGCTGTAGGGGTGTGCGCCTTGGCCTATATGGGCCAAGGGCACCAGCCCCAAGAGGCCCATGCGCCAAGAGATAAGGGAAAGAAAGAGTCCTAAAAGGGGAAGGCACCTCCTAGGTGCCTTGGGGAGGATGGACTCCTCCCTGGCCGCACCCTTCCTTGGAGGAAGGGCCAAGGCTGTGCCCCCCCTATCCCTTGGCCCTATATATAGTGGGGGGAAGGGAGGGCAGCCGCACCTAAGCCCTGGCGCCTCCCTCTCCCTCCCATGACACATTTCCCTCTTCCCGCAGCGCTTGGCGAAGCCCTGTTGGAATCCCGCTACTTCCACCACCACGCCGTCGTGCTGCTGGATCTCCATCAACCTCTCCTCCCCCCTTGCTGGATCAAGAAGGAGGAGACGTCGCTTCTCCGTACGTGTGTTGAACGCGGTGGTGCCGTCCGTTCGGCGCTAGGATCATCGGTGATTTGTATCACGACGAGTACGACTCCATCAACCCCGTTCTCTTGAACGCTTCCGCGCGCGATCTACAAGGGTATGTAGATCCACTCCTCCCTCATTGCTAGATGACTCCATAGATAGATCTTGGTGACACGTAGGAAAATTTTGAATTTATGCTACGTTCCCCAACAGTGGCATCATGAGCCAGGTTTATGCGTAGTTTCTATGCACGAGTAGAACACAAAGTAGTTGTGGGCGTTGATTTTGTTCAATATGCTTACCGTTACTAGTCCAATCTTGATTCGGTGGCATTGTGGGATGAAGCGGCCCGGACCGACCTTACACGTACTCTTACGTGAGACTGGTTCCACCGACTGACATGCACTAGTTGCATAAGGTGGCTAGCGGGCGGCTGTCTCTCCCACTTCAGTCGGATCGGATTCGATGAAAAGGGTCCTTATGAAGGGTAAATAGCAATTGGCATATCACGTTGTGGTTTTTGCGTAGGTAAGAAACGTTCTTGCTAGAAACCCATAGCAGCCATGTAAAACATGCAAACAACAATTAGAGGACGTCTAACTTGTTTTTGCAGGGTATGCTATGTGATGTGATATGGCCAAAAGGATGTGATGAATGATATATGTGATGTATGAGATTGATCATGTTCTTGTAATAGGAATCACGACTTGCATGTCGATGAGTATGACAACCGGCAGGAGCCATAGGAGTTGTCTTAATTTATTTATGACCTGCGTGTCAACATAAACGTCATGTAATTACTTTACTTTATTGCTAACCGTTAGCTGTAGTAGTAGAAGTAATAGTTGACGAGACAACTTCATGAAGACACGATGATAGAGATCATGATGATGGAGATCATGGTGTCATGCCGGTGACGATGATGATCATGGAGCCCCGAAGATGGAGATCAAGAGGAGCAAAGTGATGATGGCCATATCATGTCACTATTTGATTGCATGTGATGTTTATCATGTTTATGCATCTTGTTTACTTAGAACGACGGTAGTAAATAAGATGATCCCTCATAATAATTTCAAGAAAGTGTTCCCCCTAACTGTGCACCGTTGCGACAGTTCGTTGTTTCGAAGCACCACGTGATGATCGGGTGTTAGATTCTAACGTTCACATACAACGGGTGTAAGACAGATTTAACACGCGAAACACTTAGGTTGACTTGACGAGCCTAGCATGTACAGACATGGCCTCGGAACACAAGAGACCGAAAGGTCGAGCATGAGTCGTATGGTAGATACGATCAACATGAAGATGTTCACCGATGATGACTAGTCCGTCTCACGTGATGATCGGACATGGCCTAGTTGACTTGGATAATGTAATCACTTAGATGACTAGAGGGATGTCTATCTGAGTGGGAGTTCACAAGATGAACTTAAATATCCTGAACATAGTCAAAAGGTCTTCGCAAATTATGTCGTAGCTCGCGCTTCAGTTCTACTGTTTAGATATGTTCCTAGAGAAAATTTAGTTGAAAGTTGATAGTAGTAATTATACGGACTAGGTCCGTAAACTGAGGTTTGTCCTCATTGCTCCATAGAAGGCTTATGTCCTTAATGCACCGCTCAGTGTGCTGAACCTCGAACGTTGTCTATGGATGTTGCGAACATCTGACATACACATTTTGATAACTACGTGATAGTTCAGTTAAACGGCTTAGAGTTGAGGCACCGAAGACGTTTTGAAACGTCGCGAAACATATGAGATGTTTCGAGGGCTGAAATTGGGATTTCAGGCTCGTGCCCACGTCAAGAGGTATAAGACCTCCGACAATTTTCTTAGCCTTCAAACTAAGGGAGAAAAGCTCAATTGTTGAACTTGTGCTCAAATTGTCTAAGTACAACAATCGCTTGAATCGAGTGGGAGTTGATCTTCCAGATGAAATAGTGATGGTTCTCCGAAGTCATTACCACCAAGCTGCTTGAGCTTCGTGATGAACTATAATATATCAGGGACATATATGATGATCCTTGAGATATTCGCGATGTTTGACACCACAAAAGTAGAGATCAAGAAGGAGCATCAATTGTTGATGGTTGGTGAAACCACTAGTTTCAAGAAGGGCAAGGGCAAAAAGGGATGCTTCATGAAACGGCAAATCAGCTGCTGCTCTAGTGAAGAAACCCAAGGTTGAACCCAAACCCGAGACTAAGTGCTTCTGTAATAAAGGGAACAGCCACTGGAGCAGAATTACCCTAGATACTTGGTAGATAAGAAGGCTGGCAAGGTCGATAGAAGTATATTGGATGTATTATGTTAATGTGTACTTTACTAGTACTTCTAGTAGCACCAGGGTATTAGATACCGGTTCGGTTGCTAAGTGTTAGTAACTCGAAATAAAAGCTACGGAATAAACGGAGACTAGCTAAAGGTGAGATGACGATATGTGTTGGAAGTATTTCCAAGGTTGATCAAATATCGTACGCTCCCTCTACCATCGAGATTGGTGTTTGCGTTGAGCATAGACATGATTGGATTATGTCTATCGCAATACGGTTATTCATTTAAAGAGAATAATGGTTACTCTGTTTATTTGAATAATACCTTCAATGGTCTTAAACCTGAAATGAATGGTTTATTGAATCTCGATCGTAGTGATACACATGTTCATGCCAAAAGATAGTAATGATAGTATGACCTACTTGTGCACTGCCACGTAAGTCATATCGATATAAAACGCATGAAGAAGCTCCATGTTGATGGATCTTTGGGCTCACTTGTTTTGAAAGGTTTGAGACATGCGAACCATGTCTATTGGTGTATATGCATGACGAAACTCCATGCAAATGGACCGTTTGGACTCACTTGATTTTGAATCACTTGAGACATGCAAATCATACCACATGGGCAAGATGACTGAAAGCCTCGTTTTCAGTAAAATGGAACTAGAAAGCAACTTGTTGGAAGTAATACATTTTGATGTGTGCAATCCAATGAGTGCTGAGGCATGTAGTGGATATCGTTATGTTCTTACTTCCCAGATGATTTGAGTAGATGTTGAGTATATTTACTTGATGAATCACGAGTCTGAATTATTGAAGCGTTCAAGTAATTTCAGGGTGAAGTTGAAAGATCGTCGTGACAAGAGGATAAAATATCTATGATATGATCATAGAGATGAATATCTGAATTACGAGTTTGGCACAGAATTAAGACATTGTGGAAATTGTTTCACAACTAATACAGCCTGGAACACCATAGTGTGATGGTCTGTCCAAACATCATAACTGCACCCTATTGGATATGATGCATACCATGATGTCTCTTATCGAATTACCACGATAGTTTATGGGTTAGGCATTAAAGACAACCACATTCACTTTAAATAGGGCACCACGTAATTCCGATGAGATGACACCATATGAACTATGGTTTGGAGAAACCTAAGCTGTCATTTCTTAGAAGTTTGGGGCTGCGACGCTTATGTGAAAAAGTTTCAGGCTGATAAGCTCGAACACAAAGCGGATAAATGCATCTTCATAGGACACCCAAAATAGTTGGGTATACCTCCTGTCTCAGATCCGAAAGCAATAAGGGATTGTTTCTAGAATCGGGTCCTTTCTCGAGGAAAAGTTTCTCTCGAAAGAATTGAGTGGGAGGATGGTGGAGGCTTGATGAGGTTATTGAACCGTCTCTTCAACTAGTGTGTGGCAGGGCACAGGAGTTGTTCCTGTGGCACCTACACCAATTGAAGTGGAAGCTTATGATAGTGATCATGAAACTTCAGATCAAGTCACTACCAAACCTCGTGGGATGACAAGGATGCGTACTACTTCAGAGTGGTACGTAATCCTGTCTTGGAAGTCATGTTGCTAGACAACAATGAACCTACGAGCTATGGAGAAGCGATGGTGGGCCTGGATTCCAAAATGGCTCGAGGCCATATAATCCGAGAGAGGATCCAAATATGAAAACAAAGTGTAGACTTTGGGAGAACTACTTGATGGTCGTAAGGCTGTTAGGTACATATGGTTTTTAAAAGGAAGACGGACAATGATGGTAGGTATCACCATTAAGAAAGCTCGACTTGTCGTTAAGATGTTTTCCGACAAGTAGCGATGAGACTTTCTCACTCGTAGCGATGCTAAGAGTCTGTTGGAATTATATTAGCAATTACTGCATTATTTGTGAAATCTTGCAGATAGGATCCCAAAAACCATTGTTTCCTCGACGATTTTTGAGGAAAGGTTGTATGTGATACAACCAGAAGGTTTTGTTAATCCTGAAAGATGCTAATAAGTATGCAAAGCTCCAGCAATCCTTCTAAGGACTGGAGTAAGCATCTCGGAGTTGGAATGTATGCTTTGATAAGATGATCAAAGTTTTGGGTGTATACAAAGTTTATGAGAAACTTGTATTTCCAAAGAAGTGAGTGGGAGCACTATAGAATTTCTGATAAATATATGTTGACATATTGTTGATCAGAAATGACGTAGAATTTCTGGAAAGCATATAGGGTTATTTGGAAAGTATTTTTCAATGGAAAGCCTGGATTAAGCTACTTGAACATTGAGCATCAAGATCTATAAGGATAGATCAAAATTCTTAATGGTACTTTCAAATGAGCACATACCTTGACATGATCTTGAAGGTGTTCAAGATGGACCAGTCAAAGAAGGAGTTCTTGCCTGAGTTGTAAGGTATGAAGTTAAGACTTAAAGCTCGACCACGGCAGAAGAAAGAGGAAGGACGAAGGTCGTCCCCTATGCTTTTGTCATAGGCTCTATACGGTATGCCATGCTGAGTACCGCACCTGATGTGTGCCTTGCCACATATCTGGCAAGAGGGTACAAAGGTAATCTAGGAGTAGATCACCAGATAGCGGGTCTAAATTATCCTTAGAGGAATAAGGAATGTTTCTCGGTTATGGAGGTGATAAAGAGTTCGACGTAAAGAGTTACGTTGATGCAAGCTTAACACCTATCCGGATAGCTCTGAGTAGAGATACCGGATACGTATAATGGAGCAACAATTTAGAATAGCTCCAAGTAGAACAGTTATTTGAAATGGCTCCAAATATAGCGTAGTAGCTGCATCTACAAGATGACATAGAGATTTGCGAAGTACATACGGATCTGAAAGATTCAGACCCGTTGACTATAACATCTCTCACAAGCATAACATGTTCAAACCCAGAACTCATCGAGTGTTAATCACATGGTAATGTGAACTAGATTATTGACTCTAGTAAACTCTTTGGGTGTTAGTCACATGGGGATGTGACCTTGAGTGTTAATCACATATCGATGTGAACTGGATTATTGACTCTAGTGCAAGTGGGAGACTGTTGGAAATATGCCCTAGAGGCAATAATAAATTAGTTATTATTATATTTCCTTGTTCATGATAATCGTTTATTATCCATGCTAGAATTGTAATGATAGGAAACTCAGATACATATGTGGATACATAGACAACACCATGTCCCTAGTAAGCCTCTAGTTGACTAGCTCGTTGATCAATAGATGGTTACGGTTTCCTGACCATGGACATTGGATGTCATTGATAATGGGATCACATCATTAGGAGAATGATGTGATGGACAAAGACCCAATCCTAAGCCTAGCACAAGATCATGTAGTTCGTATGCTAAAGCTTTTCTAATGTCAAGTATCATTTCCTTAGACCATGAGATTGTGCAACTCTCGGATACCGTAGGAGTGCTTTGGGTGTGCCAAACGTCACAACGTAACTGGGTGGCTATAAAGGTACACTACAGGTATCTCCGAAAGTGTCTGTTGGGTTGGCACGAATCGAGACTGGGATTTGTCACTCCGTGTAAACGGAGAGGTATCTCTGGGCCCACTCAGTAGGACATCATCATAATGTGCACAATGTGATCAAGGAGTTGATCACGGGATGATGTGTTACGAAACGAGTAAAGAGACTTGCCGGTAACGTGATTGAACAAGGTATCAGGATACCGACGATCGAATCTCGGGCAAGTATCGTACCACTAAACAAAGGGAATTGTATACGGGATTGATTAAGTCCTTGACATCGTGGTTCATCCGATGAGATCATCGTGGAACATGTGGGAGCCAACATGGGTATCCAGATCCTGCTGTTGGTTATTGACCGGAGAGTCATCTCGGTCATGTCTGCATGTCTCCCGAACCCGTAGGGTCTACACACTTAAGGTTCGGTGACGCTAGGGTTATAGAGATATTAGTATGCGGTAACCCGAAAGTTGTTCGGAGTCCCGGATGAGATCCTGGACGTCACGAGGAGTTCCGGAATGGTCCGGAGGTAAAGATTTATATATGGTAAGTCTTGTTTTGGTCGCCGGAAAAGTTTCGCGCATTATCAGTATTGTACCGGGAGTGCCGAAAGTGGTCCGGGGGTCCACCAAGGGGGTCCACCTGCCCCAGGGGGGCACATGGGCTGTAGGGGTGTGCGCCTTGGCCTATATGGGCCAAGGGCACCAGCCCCAAGAGGCCCATGCGCCAAGAGATAAGGGAAAGAAAGAGTCCTAAAAGGGGAAGGCACCTCCTAGGTGCCTTGGGGAGGATGGACTCCTCCCTGGCCGCACCCTTCCTTGGAGGAAGGGCCAAGGCTGTGCCCCCCCTATCCCTTGGCCCTATATATAGTGGGGGGAAGGGAGGGCAGCCGCACCTAAGCCCTGGCGCCTCCCTCTCCCTCCCATGACACATTTCCCTCTTCCCGCAGCGCTTGGCGAAGCCCTGTTGGAATCCCGCTACTTCCACCACCACGCCGTCGTGCTGCTGGATCTCCATCAACCTCTCCTCCCCCCTTGCTGGATCAAGAAGGAGGAGACTTTGCTGCTCCGTACGTGTGTTGAACGCGGAGGTGTCGTCCGTTCGGCGCTAGGATCATCGGTGATTTGGATCACGACGAGTACGACTCCATCAACCCCGTTCTCTTGAACGCTTCCGCGCGCGATCTACAAGGGTATGTAGATCCACTCCTCCCTCATTGCTAGATGACTCCATAGATAGATCTTGGTGACACGTAGGAAAATTTTGAATTTATGCTACGTTCCCCAACAGTTGCCTCGCGCCATCTTTCGCAACCCGTTGAAGTGCTGGTGTCCTAGCCGGGCATGCCAACGCCATGCGTCGGAGACATGGCCCACGGCAAGGCACACGGGATGCACGTGTCAATAGAAGAACTTGTAGAGGCGGTTCGGCGAGCGGGTTACCTCGATGAGCAGCCTCTTCTGCTGGTCGCGCACGGTGAGAACATCACGCCGGATGCCGATGTCGAACCAGCCCTCGTTGAGTTGTCCGACACTCACGACGCTGCTCTTGAGCGTCGGGATCAAGTAAACATCCGTGAACGCCCTGTGATCACCCCCTTTGTCGGCGAAGATGACGGTCCCGCGCCCGTGGATCTCCACCACGGATCCGTCCGTGAACCACACCTTCGCGGTGATTGAGCGGTCCAGCTCCGCGAACGCGTCGACCGAACCAGTCATGTGGTTCGTGGCGCCGGTGTTGAGGAACCAACCCTCACTTTGCTTGCCACCTGCAAGCATGGGTGTGGTCACGGCTCTCTCCTCGTTGAGGAAGACGTAGCCGCACGCACATGCCGTGGTCAGGGAGCCATCTCCCGTCAACACGGTGGACCCTGAACACCTTGTTGTCGGGGTGTGGCTAACCTGAGTCTCCGTGCGCTCCTGCACAGAGTCGACGGTCGCCAGCATCATGGTCGAAGCATGGTACGCCATATGCGTCGTTGCCGCGCCAACTTGCACGACCTCGTCAGGGTCCCGAGTTCGGGGACGCCGTCGCTGGGGTGTGGCTCCCCCACACCCGAGCCTTCATCGCCTCCCAGTCGACAGGCCCCGAGAACGTCGTTGTCGAGGTGTGGCCTGTCACTCGAGTGATGGTTCCCGTGGACGGGTTCCGTGCCTCCTGTACGGAATGGGTGGTTGTCGGAGTCGTGGTCGCGAGAGATGTTGTGCTCTCCTTCACGGGCTCGACTCTTGGCAGCATCATTGCCGGCCTGCTGTCCACGTCAGCTGGGATGAGGTTTGTCGTTGCCGCGGCTGCCTCGTCGGCTTTGCTCCTGCGGCAATCCCGGATCCAGTGACCCGACATGTTGCAGTAGCGGCACTTGCCACTGTTGCCAGCGCCTCGCCTTGCCTGGCTTGGCTTGCGACCGTGGTTGCCGCCGTCGCTCTGGGCGCGGCCTCCGCCTCTGCCGCGACCTCTGCTTCCCGTGGGGGCGCCTCCCCCACTGCCGGAAGAGCCGTCGCGGCCGCGCTGCTAAAGCTGTGCGTCCCACTGCTCCCTGGTGAGCAGTAGTTCGCCGCCAGCACGGTTGTCGGCTTCGTCGCCGCGCTCCTCGACGACCTTCAGCCGCCCTACCAGCTCCTCAATCATCATGGTGGAGAGGTCCACCAAACTCTCGATGGACCAGGCCAGTTGCTTGTACTGCCTGAGAACGACGCGGAGGAACTTGAGAATCACCATCTTGTTGTCGATGTGATCTTCTAGCGTTGCGAGCTCGTTGACGAGACCTTGCAGCCGCAAGGCGAAGTCGTCGACTTGCTCACCGGCCTTGAATCGGATCTCCTCGTACTGGAGGCGCAAGGTCTGGGCCTTCGACTCCCGTACGCGCTCCATGCCGATGCGCAGAGTCTTGATGGTGTCCCATGCTTCCTTGGCCGTCTCCTTGGCGCCAAGGGTGAGCACCATCTCCTCTGGGACGGAGCGCAAGATCGCCTCCATCGCCAGCCGGTCCTCCTCGTACTCGACATCGCCGGTTTCCACGGCTTTCCACATATGCCGCGCCTCCATGATGACTTTCATCAGGACGGACCAACTGGGATAGTTGGTCCGCGTGAGGAGAGGGAAGGAGGTACTGGACATGCCCACGTCTCGCACAAAGCATGGCGCACCCAGCTCGCCTCCCGGCCTCCCTCGCAGCGCGAGCGCGTCCGCCGCATGCACCTCCTCAGCCGAGCTCTGCCCGGCGATCTTGGAGCCGTCACCGACGATGCCTTCCTTCGGCATATGCTTCGGCATAACTCGAGGCTCTGATGCCAATTGTTGGCCCAAAACTACTAGCGATTAGCTAGCTCTCTCCCAGTACAATCTAGCAGAAGAACACTACAACAGCAGTTGCACACTCAGTGGCTGTATTTTACTTCCTGCCGTGCCGACATGCAGCCATGCATGCATCTAAGGGCATCTCCAGCCGTTCGGCCCCCCAGGGCGCCTAAATAGAGCGGCCTGGGGGCGTGCCGGCGCTAGTTCAGCCCGTGGGGGCGATCTAGCTCCCAGTCACGCCCCCACGCGCCGGCCCCAGGATGCGAGAAATTTAAACTTGGTCGTTCCCGCTCTCAAAAGACGCCGCAAATCCGGTGATCGGACGTAGTATGGCGTTACAAAAAACAGAGCGCTGCCGCCGCAAGTTCGCGTGCGCAATGATTCACTCGGCGGGGTCGGCTCCAGGCGTTGGCGGAGTCGGCGTGCGCGGGCTCGGCGGTGCCGGAGCTTCTTCGGTGCTGGGCTGTGTCGGCGCGGTTTCGGCACTGCTGGGCGGCGATGTAGAGGCGTCGTTCGGGCTTGGCGTCCGTGTGGTCGTGGGCGTCGTCGGCATCTTCGGGGTTGCCGTCGGCAGCTCGCTCAGGATGAGGCCGCGCTGCACCAGGTACCACGCCTTGAGCTTCTCATCGTTGCTTTGGAGCATGTCCGCCCCGCCCATCAGAAAAGCCATGTCGGTGTTCCTCTTCTTCGCGGCGACGTTCGTCCGGAGCAGGTCGAGCTTGATGGCGTTGTTCTTCATCAGGAACAATCACCGCGCCTCGGTCTTCTCTTCGCGTAGGACGGCCCAGGCCTGGGCGTCGGCGAGGCAATGCTCGATGGACTCCTGCACTCATGCGGTTGCCGCGTCGACGTTTTTCCCCTTCTTTGCCAATTTGTGGCCGTCCGGCCGCCCCTCTGACGCGCCCAGAGTCGTCGCGTCCGGCTTGTATGTCTCCTTGGCCTTGTCGAGGGCACGTCGGACTTCCGCCCACTTCTCGCACTTGTCAATGTCAATGCGCTTGTAGACGTGGAGGTGCTTGAAGTCGGCGTCTTGGTTGTCGCCCCGATACATGGCGAACATACGCAGCAGCTGCGTGGAGGGACGAATAGTTGGCGGGCGGCGGGCGTAGACGACGAAGATATGCGGGCGAACGGCGTGCGTACCTGATCCTCAACGCTGGCGCCACTCTCCGGGCGAGCCGCAACCTCCTCGACGATTCCATGCCATTTGTTGCACGCCAACTGGATACGCCCCCAATGATTCGCCATCGCCTTGGAGCCGCGCTGCATGTAGAAGTAGGGGTCGACGAGCTTCCGCTCGTCGGACTCGGCCTTGATGCGGTCCCAGTACGTCTCCAAGCTCTGGTTCGCGCCGGTGGTCGGGTCGAGGCAGACGACTTTCCATGCTTCGGCGAGGCATTCCTCCTCCTTGGACGTCCACTTGATGCGCGGTTCGCCTGACCTAGCCGCCCGCTTCTTCTTCTTCTGGCGCCCCTTCGTCGGAACAGGAGCTGGCTCCTCCTCCTCCTCGTCCTCCTCCTCCTCCTCCTCGGGTTCCTGCGCGTCCTCACCGTAGACGTAGCCGAGCTCAGCCTCCATGTCGCCGCCGAGATCCACCACCTCGTCCTGGGTGGCGAACCCGGGAGACGCGGCGGCCGCGGTCGATCCTGTCGCGATGATGTCGTCCATGTCGGCTCCCGTGTCGTCGGCGTCGCCGAGGTGCGAGAAGGGCAGCGGTCCACGGTAGAGATGGGGCGTCGGCGTGGACGCGTAGGCGGCGGGCGGCGAGTAGTTGTATGAAGGGTACTGCACGCCGATGAAGGCGGGCGAGGGCGTGCGCGTAGCGGGGTGACCATGAGGGAAGGTCTCGTTTGGGTTGAACCCACCGTGCGCGTCGCCGTCGGCGTAGCCGGGCGACGATGAACCCCATGGAGATCCGACGCCTTGCTGTCCCCAGGGTGCGTACTGGGCGTGGCTGACGACGGGTGGATTCATCCCCGCCTGGTCGACCGATGAGGAAGACGCCGCCGCGCGCGCCGCGTTGTCGCGGGCCTTCTTGGCTATGGCCCTGTTCCGCCTGTCGGCGGTGACTGCTTCGCGCCGCTGAACTTCCACCCTCCACTCGGCGTTCGACAGTCCCGGTGGCTTCGATGGCGGCGCCCTCGGCTTCCCCTGCTTCGGCTGGGCTACGGCGCTAGTCGCGGTTGCCGCCGCGCGCGGCATGGCGTACTTCTTCGGCGGCATGGCGGCGACTGGAAGGCGAGCGGGAGGGGGTTTGGCGGGAGAAAGGGAGAGAATGGCGGGAGGAAGGCGAGCAAGCTGGAGAGATGCGAGGGAAAAGCGTCAAGAAACGGCGGGAAAAGGCCCTCGGGTCGCCTTCAGGGCGGGCCCACGCGCCTTTTTCGCTTGTGCCGGCTCCCCAAGCGCCCCCCAGGGCGCCGGGTTCGGCCTGGGTCCACCGGCACCAGTTTTGGCCCGAGCCGGTGAAAAACGGGCTTCTGGGGGCGCGACTGGGGCCTTTTTTTGGCGCCGGCGCAGCAAAATCGCCTGGGGAGGGCCTGTTGGGGGTGCGGCTGGAGATGCCCTAAGACGTAAATGCTGCTGCTGCCGTTGTGTGCACCGGAAGACCAAGGTTGACCCAACATATATATGGACACCTTTTCCTGGTCTGCATGAAGCTGGAGTCCTTCGGTGGTATCTCGAAGGTCTGCTGCGTCCAGCCTCACAATACTGGAATTAAGTTCAAGTGCGGTCTGGCATTTGTCATGCACTAAAACCGGCAACTCCCACGCTACGGAGTTCCAAACGAGGAATACTAATCTGTATGATGGGCTTCACGATGATGGCTTCCCATTCCTTGTGCCGAAGGTGTTGCTTCCAGCTGCCGGTACAAGTGCCACAATCGTAGTGCAAATGGAACTCACACTACAATAGGCCCCATTTGCGGGTGATGGGGCACTTGGGGATCATTGCGTTTGACTAGTGACTATATCTGAATCTTTCAGCTTTGGCGAGGGCAATAGTGTTCTTTTGGTCTCTATTAGACATCCATCATATTGCAGGATGAGCACTATGTTTGTATTTTTTGGCAAATTTTTGCTTCAAATCATTGAGAATGAGCACAAACATACATTGTTGAACTCAATTTTTTCAGCAAACATGCATGCCATGTGCACCATGTTTTGTTTTATCAGCACTTGAACCTGGATCGAACCATCATTATGAATGATCTACAAAAAGGTTTGATAGCGAAAATCTCCCAAGGCTTGCAACAGTGATTACATGGCCATGTTGCAAAAGCCTAAACACTGCATGGCCGCAACTCAGGAGATATCGAAATCCACTTCCGAAAGTGAAGCAAAGCATGAGCCAGGGCGACCTGGGCAACATGCTTTGATGATGATGGAATGGAAAGGCGGCACGGTTGTTATGGAAATTCTGATACCAGTATATTCAATCTAAGACGCGAGTCACTAGGTTGTTTGTTTAAAGCGATCAAATTGTTTTAATTCATAAAAGTCTGTTTATTCTATGCCAATTAGATCAACCAACTCTAATGGCTATTACTAATCTAGTACAGCTGCAAGCTGTGTGGATTTAACACAAAGTACAAGAGATGCTTTTCTTAGATAGCATGTGATTTTAATAAAGTACATATTGATGATCGACCAAGTTATGCGGCTTTGTTAGCCAGCTAAATATCAGTACTATGAGTATAGTTTATCTTGTTCTAACTTCTAAGAAGATGACAAGCTGGTTGAAGGTGGAATATAACATCTCTATTGTCGACACCATATTGCACTTTCAACATGTCTGTTAACACAACTTTATATGGAGCCTAGAAGCTTAACCTATCTTACTTTACCAGTAGCTATTTGTCAAATCTAAAATTAGATACAAAATTTGTTTTATCCACACTACAACCAGAATATGATTTGGACAGCATATGAAAGACAACCAAGAAATTACAGACGAGCAGAGGATAGTCTCAGAATTCAAGTGCAGTTTTCTCGATGTACACAGTTTAAACAAGAGACACTCCGAAAGAAAATAAATTCTGATTAGCAGATGAGCTGGAAGTTTGTAAATCAAACTATGTTTCAACAAAGGTTTATGAAAAGCTAGAGTGATTCACCTAGGTTACCAGCGGACAGCAAGATACACCATGATGTTTACAACCATTTATCAAGTGCACACAGAAAGGATGTGAAAACCAGTGCACTGCTACAGCATGGATATATATTTAGCCGGTCGGCTTTATGAAGTTTGACTTTAAACAAATCTTATATGCAGAGTAAAAGGAAATGGAGAGAGTCCCTCATATTTTGGGTATAATTTTGTTCATTACTATTAAGCATCAAAATATGAGTTTTTCTAGAACGAAATATGAGTTAGTTAGCCCAAATAGTATATTGCTGATTCATATGATTATATTTGAAAAGAGTTTCCAAAGCATCTTCGGACTAACATGTGCAATAAAGCTTGATATGACGAAAGTCGACCGCGAAGGAGGTGTCGGAGTCCATCAAGGTTCGTTTCGTCGGTGCCGATCAAGTCCGGGCGGCACGGCTCGCGACGCTTCGCGACGACTTCGATCGTCTGAAGATGGTAGATGGTGAGGATCTAGACGGCTACACCGGGAGGCTCGGTGCCATGATGGTGCGGTACGCGAGCTTGGGGTCGATGCTCGATGACGAGGCGCTCGTGAAGAAACTGCTGAATACCGTCCCCTATCGCTTGTACCTCATCGTCGCCGGAATCAAGCAGCTGCGCAACATGGCTGAGATGCCCTTCGAGGAAGCTATGGGGCGTCTCAAGGTGTTCGATGAACGAACGCGGTGGCGCGGGTAGGACGGCGACGGGCGCGACGGCGAGCGGCTGTTGCTTACTGTTGCACAATGAGCGGCTCTGCAGCGACGGCAGGGCAGAGGCGGACTCGACCACGACAATGATGGTGCTGGCAGCGTGGTAGCGGGTGGCGGCAGGAAGAGGCGCTGGCACTGCTACCATTGTGGCTAGCGCATGCATTTTCGGCGCGAGTGCATGAGGCCTCAGAAGCTGCCGGTGGCAGAGCAGGCTCTCATCAGAGAGATCGATGACAACGAGCCGGAACTACTCTAGGCCGCGACTTAGGGGGTGAATGTCAGCCAAATAATCCGCGGCTGTGGCTCGAACGTGTAGGGTGCGCGTGTGGGTGCGCACTGGTCGTGTCGGACATGTCGGGTCCGTGGCGTGTGTGTGCGTGAGTGCATGCGTGTGGAGCACGGGGGTGCTCGTGTAGGAGTACACCATGCGTGTGTGTGTAGGGCCGGCCCGTTGTCGAGTCGCGCGGGGTGATCGTGGGAGATCGATTGGTGCTCGCCAGGTGTCGTGCGTGTTGGAGTGCGTCATGGGCATAAGCGGAGCGTGCAGATCACAGGTCGCGGGAAGAGTAGGAGGTGTGGGTTCGTGCCCTAGTGCCGACTCGGGTATAAAGCCAGTGCGGCCATCATTGTAATGGGTGTGGGTGTTGAGTTCGTGCTCAAGAAATTACTGTTCGGGCGGCGGGCGTACGTGCGTCGGAAAACTCAGCGTGTCCACTATGTGCTCCTGTTCTTCCCTTCCTTCTTCTCCTCCCCGTCGTTTGAGCGCAGCAAGTGAGAGAGAGAAGTGTTCCATGGGAGGGAGGGAGCTAGGGCAAGTGCTTCGGCTGCAACAATCCTCCCCATCTTCATGACCCGTCACCTACATGTCCAATTCTACATCCTCTCGGTTATCTGTGAGCATCAATACCTCATTATTCCTCACATTCCTCTCATCCAACTCTAATATCATCACACAATCCAAATCACAAAGGCATCAGAGTTGTATTGAGAATAGATTATCCTTCATAACTCTACTACCCGTGCCAAGTTCCAAGCGTGTATCATCTCTCCGAAGAACAAGCCATGGCTGAACGTTCTCGTAGTATGAACCCATGAGAGCACCATAATTCAGCATCTGTCAATAACTCCTCTAGATCTTCCTTGAGGATGGCGTCCACATCTTCGTCTTCCCTCAGATTCACAAACCGGAACTTCTCCCTCATATTTCCCGCACGAGAGGCGTTCCATCCTTCCCATGACTCTGATCTCCCACTGTCGTTCAAACCCTCTAGAATTCCTTCCATACCCAATCCCTCGACCGGCGCCACCAGTCGAGCTTCATTACTACCATATATCAAAGCTTGGTTTAATGACTTTTTTTCATGTATACAATCCTAAATATGGACATCTTCATAATACAATATAAATTGAATAGCTAGTGTAGGTGTTTCTATCTAAGCTCAAAAAGAAGTATTATTCACACAAAAATTACAAATTAAGTATTTAGAATGGTTTTTTAGGAGGAGTATTTAACAGGTGTTATGATTATTTTTTGAGAAACAGCAGGTTTTTTATTTGAGAAATAACAGCAGGTTTTTAGTCGACATGCAGGTGTTATGTGCGTGTAGTAGACACGCAGTAGTGTGTACGCATCTTCTAATTGGGCCATTGCTCGGCCCAGCGTCTGACCTATCTCTCCTTTCCTTCTTCTTTCGGCTCCCACCTACAACGCCAGACAGAAGACCGAATAAAGGGGGGACAAGATCCCAAGACAGAGAGAGGCGGCTTCTCTTCCAGCAAGAGCAACCAGAAATCTCTGCCTCTGCGATCCGGCAGCTGTCCTCGCCGCCGCCACTACTTTCCGCGGAAGGAAGGAAGGAAGCGATGGGAAAGCGGGAGGAGAGGGAGAAAGATGAGGGCGGTGTCAGCCAGAGGATGAAGGTCGGGGCGGCGGGCCCCATCTTCACCATGGACGACCTCGACTGCTCCATCTGCTGCCACCCCATGCGCCCTCCCATTTTCCAGGTAATATCCCTTGTGTTTGATTTGATCTCTGCTGGTACAACTCAAGCCCTAGGAGCTTCTCAGAGGCGATAGCATATCAATAGATCTGAGGAACTATCTGGGTGTCTTATAATATTTCGAAATTCGTTAATTATTAGATTCGATTACTATTATATTACTTCCAATTCGTCTGACTTTGTCCGCAAACTGTAGGATTTTCCAGAAATTATTTAGTTAATTAGAATCGGATAGGGCGATTACAAGATTGTATGTTTTTGGATTGTAATTTTGTAGTTGCAAAATTGCAAGTCAAGGTTGAAACTTCTGAAGAATCAGAACAACATCACATCAGATGCACACAACATTAGTCCAAATGGCTAACAAAAAGAGATCATTGCATTTTGGTCATTAGCATAATTACTGGCTCATATCATATGCACTGATTTGTTGTTTCTGTTTGGTCAGTGTCAGTACACTGTGGGTCATACCATATGTTCGTCTTGCCATGACAAGCTCCCAGGCAAGTGCTGCTTCTGCTCCCTTCCCACAGTCTACAACCGCTGCAACTGGCTAGAATATGTGGTTGAATCCCTCAAAGTTGCTTGCCCCAATGGATGCACTGCGAGTATAAAATACTACCAAAAAGAAGAGCATGAGAAAGAATGTTCGCATGCACCATGCTTCTGTCCCATAGCCAACTGCGGCTTCAGCGGACCAACTGCAATGCTCCTGGAGCATTTCTCATCCAAGCACAACTTGCGCTCCCTGGAAGTTCCATACAGCGAGTGGTTTGGGATATATATGCACGTCAATGTTGATCCTCCCACGTCAGCAACCGCTCTTGTGGGTCAGGATGGACACATTTTCCTGGTCTGCATGAAGCTGGAGTCCTCCGGTGGTGTCATCAAGGTCTGCTGCGTCCAGCCTCACAATACTGGAATTAAGTTCAAGTGCGCTCTGGCATTGTCATGCACTAAAACCGGCTACTCCCAGGCTACGAAGTTCCAAACGAGGAACACTAATCTGTATGATGGGCTCCCCGATGATGGCTTCCCGTTCCTTGTGCCTAAGGTGTTGCTTCCAGCTGCCGGTACAAGTGGCACAATCGTAGTGCATATGGAACTCACACCACAATAGGCCCCATTTGCAGGTAATGGGGCAATTGGGGATCATTGGGTTTGACTAGTAACTATATCTGAATCTTTCAGCTTTGGAGAGGGCACTAGTGTTCTTTTGGTCTCTATTAGACATCCATCCTATTGCATGCTGAGCACTATGTTTGTACTTTTGGTAAATTTTTGCTTCAAATCATCGAGAATCAGCACAAAGATACATTGTTGAACTCGATTTTTCAGCAAACATGCATGATATCTGCACCATGTTTTGTTTTATCAGCACTTGAACTTGTACTGAACCATCATTATGAGTGATCTACAAAAAGATTTGGTAGCGAAAATCGCCCTAGGCTTCTAACAGTGATTACATGGCCATGTTGCAAAAGCCTAAACACTGCATGGCCGCAACTCAGGAGATAGCGAAATCCACCTCCGAAAGTAAGGCAACATGCTTTGATGATGCTGGAATGGAAAGGCTGCATGATTGTTATGGAAATTCTGGTACCGGTAGATTCAATCTAAGACGCGAGCCACGAGTCCAATGGCTATTACTCATCTAGTACAACTGCAAGCTGTGTGGATTTAACACAAAGTACAATAGATGCTTTTCTTAGATATCATGTGATTTTATAAAGTACATATTGATGATTGACCGAGTTATTCAGCTTTGTTAGCCAGCTAAATATCAGTACTATGACTGTAGTATGTCTTGTTCTAACTTCTAAGAAGATGACAAGCTGGTTGAAGGTGGAATATAACATCTCTGTTGTCAATGCTATATTGCACATTCAACATCTCTGTTAACAGAACTTTATATGGAGCCTATAAGCTTAACCTATCTTACTTTCCGAGTAGCTATTTGTCAAATCCAATATTAGATACAAAATTTGTTTTATGCATACTACAATCAGAATTTGATTCGGACAGCATATGAAAGACAACCAAGAAATTACAGACAGGCAGAGGATAATCTCCGAATTCAAGTGCATTTTTCTCAATGTACACAGTTTAAACAAGAGACACTCCCAAAGAAAATAAATTCTGATTTGCAGACGAGCTGGAAGTTCTTAAATCAGACTATGTTTCAACAAAGGTTTATGAAAAGCTAGAGTGATTCACCTAGGTTACCAGCTGACAGTGAGATAGACCATGATGTTTACAACCATTTATCAAGCGCACACAGAAAGGATGTGAAAACCAGTGCACTGCTACAGCATGGATATATGTTTAGACTGTTGGCTTTATGAAGTTTGACTTCAGACAAATTTTGTATGAAGAGTAAAACGAAATGGAGAGAGTCCCTCATATTTTGGGTCTAAATTTGTTCATTATATTAAGCATCAAAATATGAGTTTTTCTAGAACAAAATATGAGTTAGTTAGCACAAAAAGTATATCGCTGATTCATATGATTATAATTGAAAAGAGTTTCTAAAGCATCTCCGGACTAACATGTGATGTAAAGCTTGATATGATGAAAGCTTATGATCGAGTGGAATGGGGATTTCTCGAGAGGATGATGTTGAGAATGGGGTTTCATGAGCAGTGGGTCCAAATGATAGTGAAATGTGTTTCTTCTGTCAGCTACAAAGTCCGGTTCAATGGTACAGAGATAGAAGAATTCCTACTGTTAATTTCTCATCTCCTTTTTGCAAAGGATTCATTGATATTATTGACAGAAAATATGCAAAGTGCAAACACCTTGAAAAGGATTCTGGACGTTATTGTGGAAGTTCAAGTCAAGTGGTTAAAAATGCCAATTCCAGCATATTTTTTAGTCTTAATACTCCTATTAGTGTATGAGAGGATGTATGCTAGGAACTTAACATTGCCATGGAAGCTCTGTCAAACAAATATTTGAGGCTTCCCACCATGGTGGGTGTCGATAAAAGTGACTGTTTTCAGCATCTCATTGACCGTGTATGCCAGCGTCTCAATGGGTGAAAGGAAAATTTCTCTCAATGCAAGGTAAGAATTTTTCTAAAATCAATAGCTCAAGCAATTCCATCATATGCTATGTCACTTTGCAAGTTGCCCAAAGGAATATGCAAAACAACCACTAATGAAATAGTTGGGTTTTGGTGGGGTGATGGTGAAAAAAAATGCACTGGTTTGCATGGTGAAAGATGTGTGTACCAATGAAGAAAGGGGGCTACGGATTTAGAGACCTTCAACGCGACAAGACCCCTCCTGCGATGATAGGCCAATAGCAGGCTCCATATGCAACCGAGCACCCTTCGTTGGGGGCGCATCTTCTGACAGTTACCCTTGTCTCTTGAGCACGCCCTCACGCATGGCCACGGCCCTCGCCGCGAAATTATTTTAACCGCCCTCAGTGGTGGTTCTAAGTCCTGGAAAGTATGAGGCCGTGATACCTTGATGAGGTTACGGAGGACGAGGATCACACTTCAGGTGTCTAAAAGACTAACAGAAAGGCGGAATAACGTCACATGGCT
Source organism: Triticum urartu (assembly GCF_003073215.2). Classification (NCBI taxonomy): domain Eukaryota; kingdom Viridiplantae; phylum Streptophyta; class Magnoliopsida; order Poales; family Poaceae; genus Triticum; species Triticum urartu. The sequence continues at coordinate 12,203,531 of NC_053024.1, forward strand.
GCAACGGGTTTTCTCTTGAAGGAATAGCAAAACAATAAGCGCCAGCAACTCACCATTGGCCGCGGATTGGCCATGTTGTAGGGCTCCACAACCACCTGTAAGTGGAGCTCATTGAATGGGAGGCCAGTCAGCAGGTGCAGACATTCCTCGACCTCACTTTCAGAAAGCTCGTGCTGGAGCAGGCGGTTGGGGTCACGCCACCCACAATACGCATACATCTTCGGAAGGCCACCCTAATTCTTCAATGTCTCAGAGTTGTCCAGGTTTGGATGTTCTGTTGGTTTCTTGTGCTGGAAGGGGCATTACCAGCTCTCGTCATTGGACGCGAACACAAACTCCTCGCTCTGAGATGGGCTGCCTAAGAGCAGTTTTTTTAGCTTTGTGCCAAAGTCATCTACCGTGCTCACGATCACCATAGATACCGAGTTGATGTGTGATGACAACGATGATGAGTTGGAGGAGGAAACGACTGATGACAACGACGATGAAGACAACTACGAGGAGGAGGTCGGCGGTGACCAGTAGGGGCTGATTGATGGATCGTCTCCTGGTAGGATGCGGAAGATTTCGGTTTATTTTGGTGCTTCCTATCGCACTTTGTTGCAGCATGTAGAGGGACAACTTATGGGCTGTGCAATCGCAATGTATTTTTCGGTGCACCAGGCACGTATATATAAGTACAGAGGAGGGCCACAACCTCAACTATACAGAGGAAACAGGAGGTGGACCCTATACTCAACCCCCCCACCCCCCACTGACGCAAAGACTGGAACAAAACTCCTCAAAGGTGGAGGTCGGTAGTCCCTTCGTCATCACATCGGCAACCGGTTGTGCAGTCGGAACATGGAGAACCCAAACGTCCAAGGGCCACCTGTTCACGCACAAAGTGAATGCAGCTCAATGTGCTTACTCCGGCGATGATGAATGGGGTTGGCAGAGACGTACACCGCAGAAACGTTGTCGCAGTAGACAACCGTAGCCTGGGAGACGTCGTGATGCAGCTCCTGAAGTAATTGTCATAGCCAGGTGCACTCGGCAACAGCGTTAGCCACAGCTCGATACTCAGCCTCCGCGCTGGAGCACGAAACCGTGGGTTGTCTCTTCGACAACCACGAGACGAGTGAGGGACCGAGGTAAACGCAGTAGCCAGAAGTAGACCGACGAGTGTCGGGGCAGCCAGCCCAGTCCGCGTCGGAGTAGGCCACCATCTCCAAAGAAGTGGACGCCGTGAGGGTGAGCCCAAGAGTCATCGTGCCATGAATGTCATGGAGGATCCGCTTCACGAGAGTCCAATGAGAGTCACGAGGGGCGCGCATGTGGAGGCACACCTACTGAACAGCATACTGGAGATCCGGTCTGGTGAGCGTCACATATTGAAGAGTACCAACGATGGACCGGTAGAAGGGAGCATCCGACACTGGCGAGCCCTCAAGAGCAGATACCTTGGCCTTCGTGTCAACAGGAGTAGCGACAGGGTGACAGTTGAGGATACCAGCACGCTCAAGTAGCTCGTGCGCATACTTCTGCTGATGAAGAAAGAAGCCGTTCGGTCGCCGAACAACCTCAATACCAAGGAAATAGTGTAGAGCACCCAAGTCCTTGATGGCAAACTCGTCACGCAGCCGAAGAGTAATCTGCTGAAGAAGAGCTGCAGAGGAGGCCATCAGGATAATGTCGTCGACGTAGAGGAGCAACTATGTAGTCCTGTCACCGTGGTGATAGACAAACAGTGAGGCATCCGAGCGAGTGACGCTGAACCCCAGTGTCTGAAGAAACCCGGCTATCCGCTGGTACCAGGCGCGGGGTGCTTGCTTGAGCCCGTAAAGAGATCGGGACAGCAAACACACATGGCCAAGAAGAGATGTGTCGACGAAACCGGTGGGCTGCTCACAATAAACCTGCTCCTCAAGATGGCCGTGGAGGAAGGCGTTGGAGACATCCATCTGATGAACTGGCCAGCCTCGGGATACCGCAAGCTGGAGGACGGTGTGGATCATGCCCGGTTTAACAATCAGGGCAAACGTCTCAGTGAAGTCAACTCCAGCGCGCTGTCGGAAACCACAAACCACCTAGCGAGCCTTGTAGCGCTCAAGTGTACCATCCGAGCGGGTCTTGTGGCGAAAGACCCACTTGCCGGTGATGACATTGGCGCGTGGAGGCCGGGGAAGTGTCCAGGTGCGGTTCCGCTGGAGGGTGTCGAACTCTTCCTGCATCGCCGCAAGCCAGTGAGGATCACAGAGGGCTGCGCGAGCGGACGTAGGAAGAGGATACAGCTCGACGGTGGAGGAGCTACTGGTCACTCGAGTACCACAGGCTCGGACGGTGAACACCGGTCCTAGCCCGTGTGACGGGGCCAGATGGCAGCACTGGAGCGGGCGGTGAGGCGGGCGGCGAGGCAGCCGACGACGAGGCCGGCGAGGCGGCCGATGACGAGGCCAGCGACTGGACCGGCAAGGCGGCCGGTGACGGGGCCGGCGAGACGGCCGAAGGGGTCGGCGAGGCAGCCGAGGAGGCGGCTGAGCCCGCGGCGCCCGAGTCTGGGACGGCAGGTGAAGGGGGGCACCAGCCAGGGCGTTGAGCCGGCCGAGGCGGCGTGGTCGGCCGAGGAGGCCGAGAGGGCGGGCGACGACGTGGGGGCGCGAGGCGCTGCTCGTCCCACGGCGCGAGGACCGCCAAAGCCCGGAGGCAGCCCGAGAGCCGAGTGGGGCTGTCCACCTGACGGAGTCGCCGAGGGGCCGCCGGTGGCCGGCACCGAAGGGGCGGCGAGGGGTTCCTGCTGCTGAAACGGAAACACCTTCTCATCAAAGTAAACGTGTCGGGATGTAAAAACACGATGAGAGACGGGATCGTAGCAGCAGTAGCCCTTAGTGTTAGGTGGGTAGCTGAGAAAGATGCAGGCGACAGAGTGAGGTGCAAGCTTATGAGGCGCAGTGGCGGCGATAATAGGGTAGCAAAGACAACCGAAGATGCAAAGCTCATCATAAGAGCGCGGTGCGCCGAAGAGGAGGTGATGAGGTGCAAAGTTCCCACGAGTGCGACATGGACGGATGTTAATGAGGAGTGAAGCGGTGGCGAGAGCGTCTGGCCAAAAGCGCGAAGGCACATTGACATGAAAGAGGAGAGTCCGAACGCAGTCATTAAGAGTGCGAAGGACACGCTCAATGCGACCATTCTGCTGCGAGGTGTACAGGAAAGTGAGACGAAAAGTCGTGCCATGTGTGGTGAGGAGAGTACGAACTGCGAGGTTGTCGAAGTCCTTCCCGTTATCTGTCTGAAACGCAAGAATGAGACGACCAAACTACATGAGAACATAGGAGTAGAAGGCGGCGAGAGTGGATATAACATCCGACTTGCGGCGCAACGGAAAGGTCCATACATAATGCGAAAAATCATCAAGTATGCCAAGATAATAAAGATAGCCCGTATTACTGGCAACAGGAGAGGTCCAAACATCACTATGAATTAACTCAAACGGGTACGATGCAACATGAGAAGAAGCCCTAAACGGGAGATGAGCATGTTTGCCAAGGCGACATGCATGACACGAGTGATCCTCGTTCTTATTACACATGAAATAAAAACTCCAAATTATATGACGAAAGGTGACGGGATTGGGATGACCCAAGAGAGCGTGCCAAAGATCCACTCCGGTGGCGAGAGCGACAGGGGCGGCGGAGGTGGTGGAGGTGGCGGAGTGGACCAGGTAGAGCTCGTCGGGGCTGTCACATCGGTGAAGTACCATCCGGGTGCGAGCGTCCTTAACAGAAAAACCACATTCGTCAAACTCAATGGTAACAGGATTCTCACGTGTAAGAGAACGAACAGAAACAAGATTTTTAATAAGCTCAGGAGAAACTAAGGCATTAGACATGGATATGGGAGTGGAATTAGACGGAAAATATGCATGTCCTATGTGAGTAATGGGACGGGAGGAGCCGTCACCGACGGTGATGCGAGTGGAGGTGTGGACGGGATAAGAAGTGTGGAGGTTACCGGGATAGGCAGCCAGTCGCCGGTGTAGATGGACGGGGAGGGGGCGGTGTGAAGAGCTGCGAGAAGAGCCGGGTCCCATGGCGCTGGCGAGAGAGCGGGTGGCGGCACCGTCAGGGGCAGCAGCGGTAGCCTGCCTGGTTGCGGCTGTTGGCCATGGGGGTGGGCCGTAGGGCGCCACATAGGGCTGCGGCACAGCATAGAAAGCCTGGTGCGATGGTGGTCGGGCGCCGAGAATACCCGGGGCAGGAGCACGGGGAACCGGCATGGAGTAGGCGTGCACAACGCCGGTCCATGGGTTTTGGCCGGCGTACCACGGGGCCGGCTGGTAGGCCTGCTACGGCGGGCGGGGCGCTCCTCCCTGAGCACCCGCGCCCCCCTGCTTGCGGCCGCCGCGACGTAATACGTCTCCAACGTATCTATAATTTTTGATTGCTCCATGCTATGTTATCTACTGTTTTGGGCAATAATGGGCTTTATTATCCACTTTTATATTATTTTTGGGACTAACCTATTAACCGGAGGCCCAACCCAGAATTGCTGTTTTTTGCCTATTTCAGTGTTTCGAAGAAAAGGAATATCAAACGGAGTCGAAACGGATCGAAATCAACTGGAGAAGTTATTTTTGGAAGGAAAGCTACCGGATGGACTTGGACCCCACGTCCGGAGCCAAGGGAGGTGCTCACGAGGGTGGGGGCCGGCGCCCCCCCCCTACGGCGCGCCCCCCTGCCTCGTGGGGCCCCCGAAGCTCCACCGACGTACTTCCTGCACCCATATATACTCACGTACCCTAAAACTTCCAGAACACACAATAGATCGGGAGTTCCGCTGCCAGAAGCCTCCGTAGCCACCGAAAGACAATCTAGACCCGTTCTGGCACCCTGCCGGAGGGGGAATCCTTCTCCGATGGCCATCTTCATCATCCCGGTGCTCTCCATGACGAGGAGGGAGTAGTTCTCCCTTGGTGCTGAGGGTATGTCCCAGTAGCTATGTGTTTGATCTCTCTCTCTCGTGTTCTTGATTTGGCACGATCTTGATGTATCGTGAGCTTTGCTATTATAGTTGGATCTTATATTTCTTCTCCCCCTCTACTCTCTTGCAATGAATTGAGTTTCCCCTTTGAAGTTATCTTATTAGATTGAGTCTTTAAAGATTTGAGAACACTTGATGTATGTCTTGCCGTGCGTATCTGTGGTGACAATGGGATACCACGTGATTCACTTGATGTATGTTTTGGTGACCAACTTGCGGGTTCCGCCCATGAACCTATGCATAGGAGTTGGCACACGTTTTCGTCGTGATTCTCCGGTAGAAACTTTGGGGCACTCTTTGAGGTTCTATGTGTTGGTTGAATAGATGAATCTGAGATTGTGTGACGCATATCGTATAATCATACCCACGGATACTTGAGGTGACATTGGAGTATCTAGGTGACATTAGAGTTTTGGTTGATTTGTGTCTTAAGGTGTTATTCTAGTACGAACTCTAGGGCTGTTTGTGACACTTATAGGAATAGCCCAACGGATTGATTGGAAAGAATAACTTTGAGGTGGTTTCGTACCCTACCATAATCTCTTCGTTTGTTCTCCGCTATTAGTGACTTTGGAGTGACTCTTTGTTGCATGTTGAGGGATAGTTATGTGATCCAGTTATGCTATTATTGTTGAGGGAACTTGCGCTAGCGAAAGTATGAACCCTAGGCCTTATTTCCTATCATTGCAATACCGTTTATGCTCACTTTTATCACTTGCTACCTTGCTTTTTTTATATTTTCAGATTACAAAAACTATTATCTACAATCCATATACCACTTGTATCACCATCTCTTCGCCGAACTAGTGCACCTATACAATTTACCATTGTATTGGGTGTGTTGGGGACACAAGAGACTCTATGTTATTTGGTTGCAGGGTTGCTTGAGAGAGACCATCTTCATCCTACGCCTCCTACGGATTGATAAACCTTAGGTCATCCACTTGATGGAAATTTGCTACTGTCCAACAAACCTCTGCACTTGGAGGCCCAACAACGTCTACAAGAAGAAGGTTGTGTAGTAGACATCAAGCTCTTATCTGGCGCCGTTGCCGGGGAGGTTAGCGCTTGAAGGTATATCTTTAGATCTTTCAATCGAGTCTTTTAGTTTATTATTTTATCACTAGTTTAGTTTATAAAAGAAAATTACAAAAAAATGGAATTAAGTTTGTCTCGTACGCTTCACCTTTTTAATATCTTTCATGAGTATGATGGAAAGGATAATTGTGCTCAAGTGCTAGAAGAAGAAATCTATAAAATGTTTGGCACTAAATATTTGAATGATGAGCATGATTGCAATGTTGTTAGTATGAATTCCTTGAATATCCATGATGCTAATGATATGCAAAGCCACAAGCTTGGGGAAGCTATGTTTGATGAAGATGATATTTTTTATCCCCCAAGTTTTGATGAGCAAATTTATTATGATGAAAGTATGCCTCCTATCTATGATGATTATTGTGATGACACGTATGCTTTAAAGAATAATGATAACCATGAAACTTGTCATCTTGATCTTAATTTTCAATCACATGATAGTTATTTTGTTGAGTTTGCTCCGACTATTATTCATGAGAAGAATTTTGCTTATGTGGAGAGTAGTAAATTTTCTATGCTTGTAGATCATGAAAAGAATGCTTTATGTGATGGTTATATTGTTGAATTCATTCAGGATGCTACTGAAAATTATAATGAGGGAGGAATATATGCTTGTAGGCATTGCAATAATATCAAGTTTCCTCTCTATGTGCTTAAAGTTTTGAAGCTATGCTTGTTGCCTTCCTATGCAAGTTGATTCTTGTTCCCACAAGTTATTTGCTCACAAAACCCCCATGCATAGGAAGTGGGTTAGACTTAAATGTGCTAGTCATATTCTTCAAGATGCTCTCTTTACGTTACAATTCTTATCTTTTATGTGAGCATCGTTGAAATCATCATGCCTAGCTAGGGGCGTTAAACGATAGCGCTTGTTGGGAGGCAACCCAATCCTATTCTTGTTCTTTACTTTTTGTTCCTGTTTAGTAATAAATAATTCATATAGCCTCCGTTTATATGTGGTTTTATGCTTTTAATTAGTGTTTGTGCCAAGTAGAACCGTTGGGAAGACTTGGGGAAAGTCTTGTTAATCTTGCTGTAAAAAACAGAAACTTTAGCGCTCACGAGAATTGCTCCCATTTCTATTTGGAAAGTGTTATTTGGTTAATTATTTTTGCAGATGATTAATAGATAAATTCCTCACGTGCAGAAATTTATTTTAGAATTTTTGAAGTTCCAGAAGTTTGTGTTAGTTACAGATTACTACAGATTGTTTTGTTTTTGACAAATTCTGTTTTTCGTGTGTTGTTTGCTTATTTTAATGAATCTATGGCTAGTAAAAGAGTTTATAAACCATGGAGAAGTTGGAATACAGTAGGTTTAACACCAATATAAATAAAGAATGAGTTCATTACAGTACCTTGAAGTGGTGTTTTGTTTTCTTTCGCTAACGGAGCTCACGAGTTTTCTACTTTAAGTTTTATGTTGTGAAGTTTTCAAGTTTTGGGTAAAGATTCGATGGACTATGGAATAAGGAGTGGCAAGAGCCTAAGCTTGGGGATGCCCAAGGCACCCCAAGGTAATATTCAAGGACAACCAAGAGCCTAAGCTTGGGGATGCCCCGGAAGGCATCCCCTCTTTCGTCTTCGTTCATCGGTAACTTTACTTGGAGCTATTTTTTTATTCGCCACATGATATGTGTTTTGCTTGGAGCGTCATTTTATTTAGTTTTGCTTACTGTTTGAATAAAATACCAAGATCAATGTTAGAGAGTCTTCACATAGTTGCATAATTATTCGACTACTCATTGATCTTCACTTATATCTTTCAGTGTAGTTTGTCATTTGCACTAGTGCTCCACTTATATCTTGTTAGAGCATGGTGGTGGTTTTATTTTGTAGAAATAGATGAACTCTCTTGCTTCACTTATATTATTTTGAGAGTCTTAAACAGCATGGTAATTTGCTTAAATAATCCTAATATGCTAGGCATCCAAGAATAGTAAAAAACTTTCATATAGAGTATTGAATACTAAGAAGTTTGATGCTTGATGATTGTTTTGATATATGGAGGTAATAATATCAAAGTCGTGCTAGTTGAGTAGTTGTGAATTTGAGAAATGCTTGTGTTGAAGTTTGCAAGTCCCGTAGCATGCACGTATGGTAATCGCTGTGTAACAAATTTGAAACGTGAGGTGTTATTTGATTGTCCTCCTTATGAGTGGCGGTCGGGGACGAGCGATCGTCTTTTCCTACCAATCTATCCCCCTAGGAGCATGCGCGTAATGCCGAGGTTTTTGATGACTTGTAGATTTTTGCAATAAGTATGTGAGTTCTTTATGACTAATTTTTAGTCCATGGATTATACGCACTCTCACCCTTCCATCCTTGCTAGCCTCTTCGGTACCGTGCATTGCTCTTTCTCACATTGAGAGTTGGTGAAAACTTCGCTGGTGCATCCAAACCCCGTGATATGATACGCTTTGTCACACATAAACCTCCTTATATCTTTCTCAAAACAGCCACCATACCTACCTATTATGGCATTTCCATAGCCATTCCGAGATATATTGCCATGCAACTTTCCACCATTCCGTTTATCATGACACATTCATTATTGTCATATTGCTTAGCATGATCATGTAGTTGACACAGTATTTGTGGCAAAGCCACCGTTCATAATTCTTTCATACATGTCACTCTTGGTCCATTGCATATCCTGGTACACCGCCGGAGGCATTCATATAGAGTCATACTTTGTTCTAGTATCGAGTTGTAATCATTGAGTTGTAATAAATAGAAGTGTGATGATCATCATTTTCTAGAGCATTGTCCCAAGTGAGGAATAAAAAAGAGAAGAGATAGTCCATAAAAAAAGAGAAGGCCCAAAAAAGAGAAAGGCCATAAAAAAGAGAAGGCCCAAAAGATGAGAGAGAAGAGAGAGAAGGGACAATGCTACTATCCTTTGCCACACTTGTGCTTCAAAGTAGAACCATAATCCTCATGATAGAGAGTCTCTTGTTTTGTCACTTTCATATACTAGTGGGAATTTTCATTATAGAACTTGGCTTGTATATTCCAACAATGGGCCTCCTCAAGTGCCCTCGGTCTTCGTGAGCAAGCAAGTTGGATGCACACCCACTTAGTTTCTTTTGTTGAGCTTTCATACATTTATAGCTCTAGTGCATCCGTTGCATGGCAATCCCTACTCCTTGCATTAACATCAATCGATGGGCATCTCCATAGCCCATTGATTAGCCTCGTTGATGTGAGACTTTCTCCTTTTTTGTCTTCTCCACATAACCCCCATCATCATATTCTATTCCACCCATAGTGCTATATCCATGGCTCGCGCTCATGTATTGCGTGAAGGTTTATAAAGTTTGAGATTACTAAAGTATGAAACAATTGCTTGGCTTGTCATCAGGGTTGTGCATGATGAGAGCATTCTTGTGTGACGAAAATGGAGCATGACTAAACTATATGATTTTGTAGGGATGAACTTTCTTTGGCCATGTTATTTTGAGAAGACATAATTGCTTAGTTAGTATGCTTGAAGTATTATTATTTTTATGTCAATATGAAATTTTGTCTTGAATCTTTCGGATCTGAATATTCATACCACAATTAAGAAGAATTACATTGAAATTATGCCAAGTAGCACTCCGCATCAAAAATTCTGTTTTTATCATTTACCTACTCAAGGATGAGCAGGAATTAAGCTTGGGGATACTTGATACGTCTCCAATGTATCTATAATTTTTTATCGCTCCATGCTATGTTATCTACTGTTTTGGGCAATATTGGGCTTTATTATTCACTTTTATATTATTTTTGGGACTAGCCTATTAACCGGAGGCCCAACCCAGAATTGTTGTTTTTTGCCTATTTCAGTGTTTCGAAGAAAAGGAATATCAAACGGAATCGAAACGGAACGAAATCAACTTGAGAAGTTATTTTTTGGAAGGAAAGCTACTGGATGGACTTGGACCCCACGTCAGGAGCCAAGGGAGGTGCTCACGAGGGTGGGGGCGCCCCCCCCTAGGGCGCGCCCCCTGCCTCGTGGGGTCCCCGAAGCTCCACCGACGTACTTCCTGCACCCATATATACTCACGTACCCTAAAACTTCCAGAACACACAATAGATCGAGAGTTCCGCCGCCAGAAGCCTTCGTAGCCACCGAAAGTCAATCTAGACCCGTTCCGACGCCCTGCCGGAGGCGGGATCCTTCTCCGGTGGCCATCTTCATCATCTCGGTGCTCTCCATGACGAGGAGGGAGTAGTTCTCCCTCGGGGCTGAGGGTATGTACCAGTAGCTATGTGTTTGATCTCTCTCTCTCGTGTTCTTGATTTGGCACGATCTTGATGTATCGCGAGCTTTGCTATTATAGTTGGATCTTATGTTTCTTCTCCCCCTCTAATCTCTTGCAATGAATTGAGTTTCCCCGTTGAAGTTATCTTATCGGATTGAGTCTTTAAAGATTTGAGAACACTTGATGTATGTCTTGCCGTGCGTATCTGTGGTGACAATGGGATACCACGTGATTCACTTGATGTATGTTTTGGTGACCAACTTGCGGGTTCCGCCCATGAACCTATGCATAGGGGTTGGCACATGTTTTCGTCGTGATTCTCCGATAGAAACTTCAGGGCACTCTTTGAGGTTCTATGTGTTGGTTGAATAGATGAATCTGAGATTGTGTGACGCATGTCGTATAATCATACCCACGGATACTTGAGGTGACATTGGAGTATCTAGGTGACATTAGGGTTTTGGTTGATTTGTGTCTTAAGTTGTTATTCTAGTATGAACTCTAGGGCTGTTTGTGACACTTATAGGAATAGCCCAACGGATTGATTGGAAAGAATAACTTTGAGGTGGTTTCGTACCCTACCATAATCTCTTCGTTTGTTCTCCGCTATTAGTGACTTTGGAGTGACTCTTTGTTGCCTATTGAGGGATAGTTATGTGATCCAATTACGCTATTATTGTTGAGGGAACTTGCGCTAGCGAAAGTATGAACCCTAGGCCTTATTTCCTATCATTGCAATGCCGTTTATGCTCACTTTTATCACTTGCTACCTTGCTGTTTTTATATTTTCAGATTACAAAAACTATTATCTACTATCCATATACCACTTGTATCACCATCTCTTCGCCGAACTAGTGCACCTATACAATTTACCATTGTATTGGGTGTGTTGGGGACACAAGAGACTCTTTGTTATTTGGTTGCAGGGTTGCTTGAGAGAGACCATCTTCATCCTATGCCTCCTACGGATTGATAAACCTTAGGTCATCCACTTGAGGGAAATTTGCTACTATCGTACAAACCTCTGCAGTTGGAGGCCCAACAACGTCTACAAGAAGAAGGTTGTGTAGTAGACATCACGACGGCCCCCGCGATGACCCGCCCCCATTGGCCGCCAGCTGGGGCGGCGGGAAGGGAGCGGCCGGGGCGGGCGGGAAACCTGGCAGGAAGGCGGGCGCAGCCGGCTGGGGCGGCGTCGGGCGCGGCGGTTGCGGGGCTTGGTCCCCGCGGGTGCCGGCGACGAGGGCGGTGTGGGTCGCCCGAGTCCGTGCCATCCTCATCCGGTGCTCCTCCAGCTTGAGGTACGCCACCACCTTAGCGAAAGTAGGCTCCGGGATGAGGGTAAGGTTGGAGGCGGCGTTCCCAAAATCCTCGTTGAGATCGGCGTTGAGGGTGCTGACGAGGAGCTCGTCGCCAACCGTCTCCCCGAGATCCCGGAGCTCATCGTCGAGCTTTTTCAGGTGCATGCAAAAATCGTCGATGGACGAGTCGAGCTGCTGGCACCCGTAAAACTCGCCGTGGAGAAGGACCTTGCGCTGCAGCTTGTTGTCGGTGAAGAGGCCGTTGAGCTTGGTCTAGATGGCGTAGGCGTCGTCGTCGTCATCCACCACGATGTGAAAGAGGTCGGTGGAGATGGTGAGGTAGAACCAACGGGTGATGGTGGCGTCAAGGATCATCCACTCCTCGTCATGGATCATGAGGGTCGAATCCACGGTGTCGTCGACGTGGCCATGAAGGAGGTACTCACGGAACACCAGCGAAAAACACCGCTTCCAAGCGGAGTAGGAGGAGGTGGATTGATCCAGTTTCACCGGGACGCGCTCGTGGATGTTGAGGTCGCGGACGAGAGTGACATCGGGTCCGGCGAAAGGATTGGAGACGGTGGAGGAGGAACTCATGGCTAGGGTTAGGGTTTTCGACGCGTGGCGCGGCGCGGGAGGAAGGTGCGGTGCGGGGTTGGGTGGCGGGGTGCGCTGGAGCGGCGCTGGTGGGAGGTGGTCACGGCGCGGGAGTGGTGCGGCGTGAGGTGGCGGGAAGGAGCGGAAGCGAGGTGGCGATCGGTGGCGGCAGCGGCTTTGGAGAGGCCGCGGCGGTGGGAGGCGGCGGCGACTAGTGGCGGCGGCGGCGACCGAGGAGGCCGCGTCGGCGGCTAGTGGCGGCAGCAGGGTGAAGCGGCAGCGTGTAGAGGCGTGGCGGCGGTGGCGTCTTAGGGTTTAGGATCGTGCTGCGGTAGATACCATGTAGAGGGACAAGTTATGGCCTATGCAATCGCGATGTATTGATCGGTGCACCAGACACGTATATATAAATACAGACGAGGGCCATAATCTCAACTATACAGAGAAAACAGAAGGTAGTCCTTATACACAATATACACGTACAAAATATACTCAACACACCACGTGTTGAGAGTTGAAACTCTACAATCGATGAAGTAGGTTCCGTTTTACTCCTATACACAATATACACGTACAAAATATACTCAACACACCACGTGTTGAGAGTTGAAACTCTACAATCGATGAAATAGGTTCCGTTTTACTGTCATGAATCTGAACTGGAGTAAGAGTAGCAGTAGAAGTGTAGATGAGTGTTCGAATTAGTATTTCATCGCACCAATTCAATCCGCCTATCTTCAGTCCATATGCTACAATCTTCAGGACATGATTACTCTGAGAATCACTTGCTTGTCCAATAACAATATTATGGAAACTAAAATTGCTATCTCATGAAAACATTATAAACAACACATTTCTTTTCAAAGATATGAAAGGAAGTTTTCAATAATCTAGTAATAGAGGTGATAGCCACTTTCATAAAAAAAAACATATGTAATAATACCACAGTTTTCACACCACAAGGGCCGGGAAGCGATGCATTGCAACTCATCCAGCAAACTACAAAAATGCATGGGGACATAGCCAAACAAAATAATTAGCTGTGACGAGATGAGCCTTTGTGTGTTATTTGTCACATCTCTTCTCCAAGTTTTGAAAATCTTTCAAATGCGATTCGATTGGCAATTATTTTTCTCGTTATTCTGCAAAAAAAAAAAAGAACTCGTTAGCTTTGCTTTCTGGGTAGCAGTTGGGCCTGAGCGGGCTGGGCTTTCGGGCCTTGGATCGAGCCGGAGCAAGGGTAGCGTCGCATTCACACGTCCACAACCTCGGGAGCTCCTAGTCAGCGCTGCAGGCGCCCGTTAACCACCTGGAGTAAGAGTAGCAGTAGAAGTGTAGATGAGTGTTCGAATTAGTATTTCATCGCACCAATTCAATCCGCCTATCTTCAGTCCATATGCTACAATCTTCAGGACATGATTACTCTGAGAATCACTTGCTTGTCCAATAACAATATTATGGAAACTAAAATTGCTATCTCATGAGAACATTATAAACAACACATTTCTTTTCAAAGATATGAAAGGAAGTTTTCAATAATCTAGTAATAGAGGTGATAGCCACTTTCATAAAAAAAACATATGTAATAATACCACAGTTTTCACACCACAAGGGCCGGGAAGCGATGCATTGCAACTCATCCAGCAAACTACAAAAATGCATGGGGACATAGCCAAACAAAATAATTAGCTGTGACGAGATGAGCCTTTGTGTGTTATTTGTCACATCTCTTCTCCAAGTTTTGAAAATCTTTCAAATGCGATTCGATTGGCAATTATTTTTCTCGTTATTCTGCAAAAAAAAAAAGAACTCGTTAGCTTTGCTTTCTGGGTAGCAGTTGGGCCTGAGCGGGCTGGGCTTTCGGGCCTTGGATCGAGCCGGAGCAAGGGTAGCGTCGCATTCACACGTCCACAACCTCGGGAGCTCCTAGTCAGCGCTGCAGGCGCCCGTTAACCACCTGGCGCCTGCAGCGTCGCTGGCATGGGCCGGCCCAACGCGCGCTTGCACTGGTTCGCTGTTGAAATGAAAAAACAATAAAAACTGAGGATCGCTGGGATTCGAACTCAGGATCACGTTCTTCCGAGTGCACCTCACTAACCACTTCACCAAACAACCTTTGTTATCTACTACAAGAAAACAGTCCTAGTTAACCGTTTCGCGCAGTTAAACATTAATATATGCTCAATACAAATTATCTCAAAAAATAAAACGTAAATTCGAAAAAAAGTTCATCAAATTTAAGAAAATTTCAAAAAAATGAAAAAGGTTCATCGATTTTCAAAAAAAGTTCATTCAATTCGAAAAAAGTTCACCAAATTCAAAGAAAGTTCATCGGATTCAAAAAAAGTTCATCGAATTAAAAAAAGTTCATCAGATTTGAAAAAAGTTCATCGGTTTTGAAAAAAGTTCATCGGATTTGAAAAAAGTTCATCGAATTTGAAAAAAGTTCATCCAATTTGAAAAAAAGTTCATCAAATTCGAAAAAAGTTCATAGGTTTTGAAAAAAGTTCACCGAAATCAAAAAAAAGTTCATCAAATTAAAAAAAGTTCATCGAATTTCAAAAAAAAAGTTCATTGAATTTGAAAAAAGTTCATCGAATTTGAAAAAAAGTTCATCGAATTTGAAAAACAGTTCATCGAATTTGAAAAAGTTCACGTATTTAAAAAGAATTTCACGAATTAGAAAAATCACGTAATAAAGAAAAAAAGGTGAGAGAAAAAGAATAAGAATAAACCGAACTGAAGAATGAAAATAAAAGAAAAAAACGAACTATTTTTAGACTCGCGGACGGATAACGTGGTGGCTAGAGCCGATCGCTAGCAACGAACCGATGCGAGTTCGAATCCCCCACCCCGCACTTCTTTTTTTGACGTTTCGAAAACAGAAAGGAAAACAAAATGGGCCGGCCCAGCTTGGACTGCTGCAGGCGCCACGCCAAATAGGAATTGCCCACAACCTCACCGCCGCCCTCGGCGCCGGCAGCAGCACGAGAAAACCCCCAGCGCCGCTCTCCTCCCGACCTCCACGCGCCCAACCCGGTGAGTAGAGCTCCGCTTCCACCGCCTTCTTCTTCTCCGCCCAACCAGGTGAGTCAAGAGCTCCGCTTCCACTTCGCCATTGTTAGCGTTCCCGACCACTTCGTGCGTGTGCGATATTCCCCTCCCCCATTTTGTGTGTGCGGTTTACATCTATTCGCCCTCACGGGAGTCCCCGAAATTCTGGTGAATGAAACCCACGAAATCGTCGCAGATCCCCGCCATACGTAAAACGCCCCATAAATCTGTATTACTGTAGATAGAACTGTTCTAATTGCTTTACCAGTGAGGTTCTAATCTGCAGTGTTGACGAGAGGAACTGGCTACAATGGAGATGGAGGGGAAGAGCAACAGCGTGACCAAGGTGGTCAAGGAAGGAGGAGATGGTCGGCAAGAGGGAGAGGGCACCAGGTGGATGGACATCTCTCACATCTTGCAGGTAACTCAAATACTCAATGCGTCAATTGGTGGTTCTTGCGGTTTTTATGTTATTGCCCCTGAAATCCTGCAGAGATTCGCCCTCCGATCACCGTTAGATTAAATTTGCTGTTTCCTGTCAGCTTTTTTCAGTTTCAGTTTCTAGCTCCAGATTTAGATATATTTTCAGTAGCGGCAATGTCGAAATCTTTGTAGTAGGCTGAAACGTGCATGTTCACGTCGGCCTGGGATGTAGTTTCTAGCTCCAGTTTTGTCCTTGGGCCACTTTGCCAACTTTAGGATCTTGATCTGTCCTGTAATACAAAGAAGAATGAAAAAGCCAAAAAAAGTACGCGGCACAAATTCTCTGTTTTCTCTCTGTCGTTCAATTTGTCACTAGGCTATCACGTGCGCATTTCAGTCTCCGATCTAACCATCCCTACACAGTACCCAAATTTTGCTGAAACTCCCATTTTGCTACCACATCTGCAGACCCATCCACGAAATTGTGCTGTTCTTATACTAGTAACAAACGATGAATTTTTGCTTCTTCGTTGCTAACATGCTAAGAAATTGCTGCCAGCTGGAGGGGAACAGCTGCAGCAATGGTAGCAAGATCAAACAAGGAGGAGAAGGTCAGCAAGAGGGAGAGGACATCGTCAGGAAGCAGCATGCCATTGTCATCATGTGAACCGACGTCTTGGATTGCCCCGTCTGCTCTACCCCCCTGAGCCCTCCCATTTTCCAGGTAATCGGTTGTAATTCGTGTATGCTGCCATCACCACGAAAATCATATGGGAACTCTTGCGTTGGTATGTTTTTGTATCAATATGATGAAAAATTAGCTCTCCGATTGTTTGATTTTTTTTTTCTTGCAGTGCTCACTCGGGCATTTCGTCTGCTCGGCTTGCCATGACAAGCTCCCTGGAACTGATAGGGCGTGCGGCGTGTGCTCCAGACCCGTCTTGGACCGCTGCCACGGTGGGGAGCATATCGTCGGCTCTGTCCTCGTGAGGCCAGTCACAAAGCAGATTGAGGCAAGTGGACTGCGGTGCGTGTGAGTCTGACGAACAAGATTAATATTGTTTTGGTGCCTAACGGCAGTAATTAGTTAGTTGAAGGATGTATTTTTTTTATTTGTAGTTGAAGGATTTGTTGACATAATAGACTTCATATGCGATCTTCGGTTTTAAGCACATTGGCATTGCTGTTTCCATGAAGTGGTCCTCAGTTTGTTATATTACCCGAAACTAGCTTGTTGATCAGTGGTCGATTCAATGCTTAGACAGTTTGGATTACTGTTATATGTTAGCTCTGTCTTAAAGAACTTGGAAATGCTAGAACAGTACATAAGCAGTCTGCTGTTAGCATTTGGTAAGATGAGTTTTTATTGCACGACTGTTTCCATTAATCAGAAAATTTTCCGCGTTACCAAAATTTGTGAGTACCATATGTTAGAAATATCTGGACATAATCTTTTCCTCGAACATTTTTGTTAACAAAAGATCATAGAATTTGGATTGCATATGTATAAAAAACAGTGTTGTTTTTAGCCCATTGGGTTTTTAGCACATTGGCATTGTTGTTACTAATCAGCATAGGAGATGGTCTTTGGACTAGCTTGCTGACCAGGGATCGAATTAGTGCTTAGACCTACTAGATTGGTGTTATATGTTGCCTCTCTGTGTTAAAAGAACTTGGAAATGCTAGAGGAGTACATAAGTAGTCTGCTCTAAACTTTTGGTAAGATGAGTTTTTATTGCACGCAAAGCAGTTTCAATCGGAAAAGATGTTTTGCAGTGTAAAAATTTGTTAGTGCTCCATGTTAAAAAAACTTTGGAAATACTATTTTTCATAGAACATTTTTTAGAGAAAAACAATAGTATAAAGTTATGTATCAAAACAGTGTTGAGACAAACTTTTTTATCAAGTCAGTTTAATTTTACATATCTTTTCATTGTAGTTCGATCCTATGCTTGGACCAGAGTACTGGTTCCGAATCTTGCCACTGGAGAATTTGGGTGTCTATAATCATTTCTAGAAAGTAGAATCCTGTTAATATCTTTGCAATCAGCATTTAAATAACTTGTTGTAGTTTTTAGCCACTTTACATGAAAAGAAACACGATTGAATACCATATCATCTATATAATCTCAAAGCCAATTTCCCTTTGCATCAATTCAATGATCTATCTGTTCGGTGCAGGCTTTATAATAATCTCTCTAAACACTCAAAGAATAAGTTTAGAAAAAACAAAAAGATCCAAGAAAATTTGGCATGCAGATACTCCCTCCGGTCCTTTTTACACTGCGTGTTAGATTTGTGTCAAGTTAAACTTTGCAAACTTTGACTAATATATACTAAAAAAACATCAACATATACAATACCAAATATATATATATATATATATATATATATATATATCCATGAAACTAAATTTCGTAATCAATCTAACAATATTGATTTGGCATTGTGAATGTTAATACTTTTTCCTACAAGTTTGGTCAAAGTGGAGATACTTTGACTTCGAGCAAAACATATAGAGAGAAGTCCTTCTATGACACCACTCTTAAATTTGATGCCTTATGTGACACTCTCAACTTTTTGCTTCCTCATGTGACCTCTTGTATAAAATTTATGCCTCACATGACACTGCAGTCGGTTCTGTTAAATCCTTCTGTCACTTTTTACCCACCTAGACCAAACTGGCCCTGTTTGACTTGATCGAGCACCTCCAGCCTTCCTCACGTCACGAGTCGAACAAACCCTGAGCCCGCACCTCACGCGTCAGGGCGGAACCCTAGCAGGGGCGGCGCAGCGGCCGAGGGCGCCATGGAGCAAGCGGCGGCTGAAGGAGAACCAGGCGGCGCGGCAGCCGAGGGAGGGCAAGGCGGGGCGGCCGAAGGCGGGCCTGGAGGCACGGAGGGCGGGCAACGCGCCAATTTGGGCTGGTCGGCTTGGGCAGATTGGCAAGAAGGGTGAGTGCTTCGAGCTTGTACTCTCCAGATGCAGTTTAGTATACTGAAATTTAGTAGCAATGTTTATGTATTTCTCTGTGATTTGCAGGATGGATCCAGAAAAGGCAGTGCAGATGTTGATTCCATATTGTGATCCCTCCAAAGAAGCATATGAGCCTATCGCCGAGGATTGGACAGATGTTCAAGCAGACAACAACACAAAAGAGGCCGATGATAGTTATCTTTGCAATCCAATCCCGGAGAATGAGCATGTTGGTATTGATGAGGAGAAAATGTATTTGGAGAAAGAACCTATACCTCTAAAATTGGTTCTTTTTTCTGGTAAAGAGAAAGACAAGACCAATGTTCCTGAGGATGAGAGCGAGGATGGGAGCGAGGAGGAGCCTGAAGTAGAGGAGGAGTTGCATGAGCTAGATCATGCCCCAAATACAGAGTATGAACAGCAAGACCCTCCAATGACTGTAGGATCCACATATCCCAATATGGATGTGTTTAAGTTGGCTCTTTCTCAGCATGCAGTCAAACATGACTTTGAGTATAACACAGAGAAGAGCACACAACATAGGTTAAGGGCCTATTGGAAAAGAACAGATGAAGATGATTGCCCATGGAGGATACATGCTTCTACAACAGCTGATAGGCGTACTGTAATGGTAATTGTCTAACTGTACTTATTTCTGAATATATCTTGCATAAATGTTGAGGAGATTTTAGCTTACTTGTATTCCTATTTTGTAGGTGAAAAAAAAAACTTTTGACCACGATTGTTCTAGTACTAAAAGGAAAAAGAAAGTGAAGAACTCAAATAAGTTCTGGATATGTGAGAAGGTGAAAGATTGGCTCATTGAAGATGCAACTCTAGGAGCAATGGAATTGGGAAAAAAGCTGAAAGAACACTACAAGATCAAAATCCACTACAAGAGAGTCTATATGGATAAGCTGCTAGCCTTGAAGCAACTATACAGTGATTGGGATGGTAGTTTTAACAACTTGTATAGGTTTAAAGCACAGGTTGAAAGTTGCTGCCCTAATAGCATAGTGCAGATCGACCATCATACCATAAATGGTAAAATAAGGTTTAGAAGATTTTTTTGTTGCTCTCAAACCTTGCATAGATGGATTTCTTAGTGGCTGCAGGCCATATTTGGCTGTGGACAGCACCTTTATGACAGGCAGATTCAAGGGGCAATTGGCTAGTGCTATTGCAGTGGATGGCCATAATTGGATGTATCCAGTTTGTTTTGAAATTTTTGACTCTGAAACAAATGAAAATTGGATCTGGTTCATGCAATTGCTAAGACATGCCATAGGATCACCAACAGGTTTAGCCATATGCACTGATGCTGGCCAAGCAGTGATGACAGGGGTAAAAGAAGTGTTCCAGAGGCAGAACATATAGAATGTATGTTCCACTTGGTGAGCAACTTCAAGAAGATGTTTACTAGAAAAGTATTTGATGACCACCTATGGGCAGCTGCTTACTCATGGAACCCATATATATTTGACAAGAATTGGGGTGCAATGGAGGCAGTAAAGCCAGCCGCAACAACATATATTAGAAAGTGGCACGATAGGTTGTGGTCTAAGAGTCAGTTCTCGACCATATGCAAGGTGGACTATGTAACCAACAACTTGGCGGAGTGCTTTAACAATTGGATCAAGCACCACAAGTCATTGAACTTGGACGATTTCTTGGACAAGGTGAGGCAGCTGATTATGATCTTGTAGAATGATAGGAGAAAAGTAGCAAAGAAGTTAGATGGATTGATTCTACCCCACATGATGAAGTGAAACGCATTGACTAGAGAATTCAACTTGGAGGTGGTAGAATGCTTAGAAGAAGTGGCTGAAGTGGTTGCATTAGGAGGCGGCGGTTTTAGGTTTGCCGTTAACTTGCAAGATCGAACATGTTCATGTCGACAATGACAAGTTTGTGGTCTTCCTTGCAAACATGCTCTTGCATTCATCACGTCACTTAGCGATGCTCACATAAAGAATTACGTTGATTTGTATTATTTCACTGAAAAATTCAGAGCAGCCTATTCCAACATGATCCCTGCTATGCCTGACAAGAGCCAATGGCTTGAATCTGACCATGGATTTTTCATGCATCCACCACTACTTAAAGCTATAGCTGGCAAGCCTAAAACTGAGAGATATAAAGGTTGTAGTGACAAGAAAAGAAAAAAGGGCAAGCAGTTATGTCCAATTTGTAAGGAATATGGGCATCATTGGCACAACTGTAAGAAGGGTAACCCTGATGACATGGCTGCAATGTTGGCTATTAGGTAATATAGATTACTCTTTCTTGCTTCTCTTATTATTTTTGTTTGCAACTACATGTGTTAACTACTTTTCCTATTGCTCATGTAAAGAACCACCAAAGAAGAGGGCAAAGACTAGCAAAACAGCACAGTCCATTGTGCCTTGCGAGGATGGAGAACCAAGAAGGATGCCTTTTCCACCACCAAGGTTAGCACTTATACACTTCTGCCAATGAGTATGAAAACTCAATTTATGTTCTAAGTTGTTTCTTTCTCATCATAGCCAAAGCATGGAACTACAACTAAGAAAAAGAGAAAACATGACAACACTGAATCTGGAGGTTCAAAGAGGTACTATTCTGTATTACTTGCTGCCATAAACTTGCTGTATTATGCTGCTGCCATAAACTCGCTGCTCTAAACTTACTGCTGCCATAAACTTGCTGCTGTCATTACTGCAATAAACTTGCTACTGCCATAAACTTTATGTTGTCATTACTGCCCTAAACTTACTGTTGCCATACACACATGTGCAGATCAAAAACTGGCTCCATTGAGAAGGACACGACGAAAAAGAAGGTTGCTGAGAAGATTCTGGTGCCACTTGACAGCCCAGCAATGGGCACAAGGAGCAGAAAGTTTAATCCTCCTAGCCTTGCTATGAGCACAAGAAGCAAAAGAAGGCTCAACTTGTAATTTCATATGCTTCTATGCTCTTCCATTGATGTAATGGTTCTTTTGGAGTTCCTGTGATATGATGGTTCTTTTGGAAGTCCTTTAGCCTGACATATGTGAACTATTGATGACTTATGTGTGAATCTGGTTGCTTATGGCACTTGTTGAGAATTGTTCAATCGATTATGTGCATGTAAACTGTGTGCAGGGGATATGACATCAAAATACAGGGGAGGTTTTGCCGATTTTTTGAATTTTTTGAATTAGCGTTTCAGATATTATGAATCTACATGCACGGTTCCATATTACATAGTACAACAATATTTCTTGTATTTTTGTCACACATTGCACCAGGGTCAAAAGTGACTTTGTATGTGAAAAGTTGACACCGTTAGCTCTAAAAATCCACCAGTGTCATGTGAGTGGCCATAGAAGGAAGCAAAAAGTTGGGAGTGTCACATAAGGCATCATATTTTAGGAGTAGTGTCGTAGAAGAATTCTCTCAAATTTATATGCAGACTAAAAAGGATCGGAGGGAGTACTAGCTAAAGTGAATCATGTACCATCAAGTTTTTGTGGAAGAAACTGTTGATTTGTAGTGAAAAAAATAAAAATCAGCTCCAAAAGGCATATTTTGTAAATAATTTTTTAACTTTTATGTTTTCTGTTTGGTATTCTTGGGTAGACTTTTTTTCATTTTTCTTACGAACTTCATGCTTTACTTTTTCAAACACGACATGTGGTCTACTGTTTGCTATGGGCTGCACACAACATGCATATCCTCTTTGACACAAAATAATTCCACCGGAAAAAAAGTATCAGAAAGCTTTTTAGCAAAATATATCTAAGTGTAGCCGAGTTTAAAAGATCTCACCACTGAAATTGAAATAATAAAAACAATTTCCCATCAACGAATACATGTATTCCCTATTTTTAGTGGCAAGATGCTATGTGAAAGGAAGCTTTGACGCTTGGCAATCTTCCATAGCCACTTCTAGTATTCTCAGTGCAAAACATGTGTACTTCTTTCTCCAGCTGAACATGTGATCAAACTCGGAGCTGCCTAGTCCTCGACCCTTTTGGCTGATTGTTTGACATAGGTAGGCAGGGTTTTCGTGCGTCGATCACTATGAGGGCTCTTGGCAGATTGTCCAGGGTGAAGTAGGACCACTCTCTTCGAAGAAAGGGATGACGATGACAATTGTTGACAATCTTGAATCTCGGCCGAGTCCCTTTCTTTGGTGGTGTGTGGGTTCTTTGACGATACTCAGGTTGGCTGGGGTGCCCTTTCATGTAGGCGTGTTGTAGTGGGTTTCATCCTTTTTTGATAGTACTAATCTATTACATAATTCTATTCTTCTTAATTAATGAATAGATATTTATGCAGGCTCGGTTAAAAAGAAGAACCCATTGTCCTTCATTGTGCCTTTTATGATCGGAAAGCGATGCTAAGATCGCCCCTTGATCAATTCGAATTGGCTTGCCACAGTGGGCAGAAGTAGGAAAAAGAAGGACGCTGATAATGCCCACATACCCTACAACACACAGATTGCGCCACGTCACCACATGCTTGCTTGTGGGAATCTTTTTGAATCTTCCAGTTTTTAAAATCTTTTATCTATTAAATGAAAAATCCGATTGAAGATCCATTATCACCATTAAATCCACCGCGACGAGATTTTCGAAACTAGATCCCATATCAATATGTTTCGATGACATATTTGTTAAGATTAAAAAATTTCATGTCTATTGCACATGAATCGCCATGGTGTTTACACTAAAGTTGCCATGACACTAGTAGGAAAAGGGCTATAGATAATGTGGACACTAATGGCGCACCATGTATGTGATGCGCCATTGCTATATAGCAATGACACACCACATACAGGTGCGCCATTAGTAATGTGCGCCATTACTAGTTTTGAAAATAAAAATAAAAAAAATTGTTACTAATGGCGCACCATGGGATAGTGCGCCATTACTAGTTGACATAGTAATGGTGCACCACACCCACCGTGCGCCATTAGTAGTTTTGAAAAAAAAAATAAAAAAAATTGTTAGTAATGGCGCACCAATAGACAGTGCGCCATTACTAGTTAAAAACTAGTAACTAGTAATGGCGCACTGTCCACTGGTGCGCTATTACTAAGTTTTATTCAAAAAAAATCAATTTTTTTATTTTTTTTTTAAAACTAGTAATGGTGCACCGTGTGTGTGGTGCGCCATTACTAGTTGCGCACCATTCCCACGGTGCGCCATTATTAACTTGGCTCAAAAATTCCATCGAATGCACCCCCCGCCTGGACCGCCTTTTCAGTTTAAAAAAAAGAAAATGATGGAAATGTCAAAAAAAATAAAAGAAAATAAGTTTCCCATGTGATATGTGGTCTACTTGTTGAGAAAATTTACAAATATGAATTTCGACTTTATTTGCAAAATCTCTCGTAAACTGGGCATAACTTTTGCATACGAACTCGGATTAAAAAGTTTTTTATATGAAAAATCATCTACTCGAAAAGTTACATCTGAATTTAATGGAGCAACCCCGTTAAACATTTTCAAAATCCCCAAAAACCTAACAGAAAAAAGTTACAGGGCTTTTAAGATCTAGAGGGAAAAAATGGAAAAAATTTCAAACTTACTAGTGGCGCACCATTTGGTAGGTGCGCCACTAGTAACAGAAAAAAATTGGTTTCGAAAAAAATTGGATTTTTTTTAAAATATGATACGTAATATGACCGGAAAGTTCGAAATATTTTTTCAAAATTTCATCATACTCATGAACATGAACAAAGTCCTAGACATCAACAAGGTTTAATAGGAATAATATGATAGATATATCAACAAGTGCCTGTGAAGTGAGCTGGTGCTGGGGTTGGATAGAACTGCGAAGTTAAGCTTGCTCGGGCTGGAGTAGTGTGAGGATGGGTGACCTTTTGGGAAGTTTGACCACAGAGTACGATTTGACTCGAGATTAAGCCATAGTGACCTGAGATTATGAAAAAAACGAAAAAAAAATTGGAAAAAAATTTCTGATTTTTTTTAAAAAAAATTGTTACTAATGCCGCACTTGTATGTGGTGCATCATTAGTATACCAGATACTAATGGCGCACCGTTGGCTATAGTAATGGCGCACATTAGTATACCAGATATTAATGGCGCACCAGTGATGCGCCATTAATAAAAAATTCTAATGGCGTGGTGTTAGTGGCGCACCTGTAGTGCGCCATTAGTAGCGAAAACAGGTGTGCCACTAGCAGCCCTTTTTCTAGTAGTGTGATATGTTCCAGCTATTTTTTCTTCTACCTTTAAAAGTAAATTTTGGCATATTATAAAACGGGAATTAAGAAACTAGACTTATCATGAACCATAAACTAAAATTGGTATGATACATGCACTTAAAATTGTCATGGTTCATACCAAAAATATAATTTCCATGATCAAAGTACTGAAATTACCATGGTCAAAATATTAAAATTGACTTGATCTATGAACTAAAATTGCCACATGGCAATTTTAGTGTAAACTCTATGGCAACTACAGTGTAAACATCATGGTAGCTTTTGGCAAAAAAAATTCGTGGAAACATATTAACATGGGATCTGGTTCTGAAGATCTCGTCGAGACGGATTTAATGGTGAAAACGAATTTTTAATTGAATTTTTTAATTAGGAGATAAAATATTTTTAAGCCAAAAACCAAAAAAAATCCTGCTAATGTCATCTATTTTGACGTGGCAAAATAAATAATCAAGGAGGCGTTTGGGCCATATTGCTTCTTGCCAAACGTGTGGGCGTTATTATTTGGGAAGAAGAAATCTCAACTGCGGGGCTGTGATCGCCGCCGAGAGGAATCCTAGCGTAATGGAAAAAAGCCTCCTGTGCAAGCGACGACGTCCACAGTTCAAACGAGTTTGGGACTTGGATTACGGCTCGGCCCATGCTGATGCCCTAAGGGAGCCGGAAAAGCTACTTTATATTCGGCCATCCTGACGAGAGCCCCTAGTCGACGCTCATGCGCGGAAAATAGCTGCGGCTCCGCTGACGCCCACGTGTTGGGCCAGTCAAGCAAGCATTTTCTGTAGCATTTTACTTTATTGTAAACTAGTTTTGATTTGCCAAAAAGTTTGAAATTTTGAAAATGCTGTCAATTATCAAAAAAATGGAAATTTAAAAGATTTTCAAAATTTTAAAAACTGTTCACATTTTTTTCAAAACTTCTTTGGAATTTTGATTTATTTTTTCAAATTATGTTTCAAAATCGTGAAGAGTTTTCAATTTTTTTATTTTCTCCGAAAATGTCAAACTTTTCTGGGCAACAAATTTTCTTAATACATGAACAAAATAATTAATATAAGATGAAAATTTTCATAATACGGAATGAACATTTTTAAAATACATATTGAAAATTCTTAGATATAGGATGGATATTTTTATAATGCATGATGAACATTTTTTAAATGCATATTGAACATTTTTATAATATAAGATGACATTTTGATAATACAGGATTAACATTTTAAAATAAATATCAAACATTTTTCT
The DNA here is from genome assembly GCF_003073215.2 of Triticum urartu. Classification (NCBI taxonomy): domain Eukaryota; kingdom Viridiplantae; phylum Streptophyta; class Magnoliopsida; order Poales; family Poaceae; genus Triticum; species Triticum urartu. Next base: position 12,229,713 of record NC_053024.1, read on the forward strand.
AATATATTATGAATATTGTTATAATAAACAATTACCATTTTTTGGAAACATAAAACATATTACGATAAAAAATCAAATAAATAATTGGAATTTTTTTGAAAAAATAGAGAAGGAGAAAAGGTGAAAGCAAGAAAAATAAGAACAAAGAAAAATATTAAACATAAACAGTGGGCCGGCCTGCCGAGTGGAACCTTCAGTGGAGGCTAGTCTTTTTGCCTTATAGCCTGACCTTGCTTCCGGCACCGGCAGCCTTGATCTGCAGTCCAACTGTTCGCTAAATTGCTTCCTTGATTTCGTGCTCTTGATTTGCTACTTGCTTACCATGCACTCCATGTGTTTGCGAATTTGGTTGGCTGGTCCAAGGCCACCCGATCTATGTGCTCCTGTAAGATGCTTCTTCTAATTTGTAATTAGAAAATGATGATTGGATAATCCTTAGAGTAGAAAAATAACTAGATGCATACTAAATGTAAGTACTCTGGCGATGCTTCATCTATGAGTGATGCCACTCTGCCCTTCAGATGCATTCATCTTCTCATTGTTGCACCTTACTTTGAGAAAATAAATGGTGATCCTCTCGTTTACATGGAACATCAGTGGAGGCAAGCTGTTGATGTTGTTTCTGATCATCTGTAAATTGTGCAAGAAGGTATGTATGTGCTCTAACCAGTGGGTTCTTAATCTCTAGTACGGGAGGACCTAGCAGTCATGGAGGTGAAGAGTCACGGCATCGAGAAGGAAGGAGAAGCTCCGCAAGAGGACGCAGATTCAACGCTTCTGTGTGGTACCCAACGTTCCTGCTCGGGAAGCTGATGCCGTGCTCAAGATCACCATCGATTCGGAATACAACAAGGAGTAGCACGATCTGGCGGAGGAGGATGATAGCGACCAGGACTACAATGAGGATGAGAATGAGGAGGATGACAATGACAGTGACGAGGAGTAGAAGGTGGATGGTAGAATAATGCAGGTGATGGTCTAATGGTAATTTAGACGACATTCAGTTGAAGGATGTGCTAAGAGAGCCTGAGAGACTGACTATACACTGTCGATTTTTCAGTGTGATACTGCTTCCATTAAGTAGGTTCTGGTTTTATTTAGAGCAATTATAATAAGGTACAGTCAGCAGGCTGTAAGAATTAAAATATTATATGTTTGCTGAGTTGGATGAGAGAGAAGAGGAGAGAGAAGGGAAGCGGGCTGCAGATTAAGAGCCGGCTGCAGCACGTGCTCCAAGAAACAATGTGAGATTATAAGGTGGGCCATCTATTAATGAAGTAGTACTACTTTGTAAATAGCTACTATACATATCGAAAATGCATAGGAGCTCTCGGGTGCTACGCCCCCCTATATTCATAAATAATTTAGTAATTCAAAAAAAGTCAAAAAATCCCGGAACTTTTTATGGAAAAAAACATGACCAGGTATTGTACTCGTATAAAAGGATTTAAATAGAAATGACTTTTATTGTATTCAGGGTCAAAGATTTCCAAAAAAATACTAGATACAAGTACTATTCATGCTATATAGTCGTCATAAATTTGTTTTTTTGCCTTGAAGTCAACGAGAATTATTCCTTGGCCAAACATTTTATATGAGTACAATACCTGGTTGTATTTGGTTCAAAAATATATCCAAGATTTTTTTTGGCTTTTTTTGAATTATTAAATTATTTTTGAATATAGGGGGATGGAGCACCCGAGTGCTCCTAATCCGCTTCCTTATACATATTGACTATTAGGTTGGCTATAGATAAGGTGGCAACTTCATATAGCGGATTGTTGGCTATACTATTAACCATGCTCTTATGCAGTCATGCTCAAGAGCAGTCATGCTCTCGATAAGGCTGGCCATAGTGGGGATAACATAAGTAGTAACATGCACTTGGGACTCACAAACATGCTTATGTGACAGTCAATTAAAGAAGAGAGAAATGATTATAGTGACATAGATAGATACCGTAACATAATAAATGTTATGCTACTATATGTCATGCATGGCAATAAATGAGACCACCTATGATACTAATATATGTTAATATTAAAAAGCAGCATATTAGATATCTGCTTTTTTCCCCATCTATCACGCAAGATAAAAGCTAATATGATTCCAACAGCTTTAGAGTATTTATTTGTCCGCAAAAGAAAAGCTTTAGAATATACGTACAACCGGATGCACCAAACCTTCCTCATACGTCCGGGCGTATCCCTGGTCATCATCCGGATAAGAAAATGCCAACCAACCAGGCTCACTACAGGCAACCAAAACGTTCATGTCTGACACCCCTCAAACCCATTACATATGTGGAGCGGATATTGGTTGCCCGGACGTGTCCGCCATGTCCGATATGACAGATCGGGCCCATCCAAAATTCACTCCAAATTGACCACCCTACTTCCGCATTCATCCTACATTTCCTGCGTTTGAGCTGTTGTCTCCTCCACCCTTGCTCCGTGTTCGTGCCCCCGTCCTTGTCTGCCGTAGTAGATGTTGACGTCGAGTGCCCCGTTCCCCACCATCACCATGGGTGATACATGTTGACATTTTTATCAATTCTATTTCTAAAATACATGTTGACATTTTCCAAATATACATTGAACATTTTCAAGTATACATTGAACATTTTTCGGATACACTCCTAAACATTTTTTGAATACATGTTGAACACTTCTCAAATGCACGTTGAGTATTTCTAAAATACATGGTGAATATTTTTTAAACACATGTTGAACAGTTTTCAAATATACATTGAACATTTTTCGGATACACTCCTCAATATTTTTTGAATACATGTTGAACCCTTGTCAAATGCACGTTCAGTATTTCCAAGATACATGGTGAATATTTTTTAAACACATGTTGAACATTTTTCAAAGATGTTGTCAAATATTTTTCTAAATACACGGTGAATGTTTTTTAATGAGTTGAATATTTCTTAAGATACATGCTAAAATTTATAAAAATACATGGTAAAAATGCTTGAACGCATTTTTTTTTCAAAATCATGTCAAACATACTCTAAATGCATGGTGAACATTTTTTATATATGTTTAACACTTTTTAATATATACATTGATGATTTTTAGAGACACCATGATCATTTTTTAAACACACGATGAACGTTAAAAAAAATTATTTTTCTATTTCTTTCTTGGAAAAATACAAACAGTTTATGATACATACACGGGCACATTATAATACACGGTGAAGATTTTTAATGCATAATGAATATTTTAGTACACTATGTTTTTAAGAATATATCATGCATTTTTAATACACAATGAATATTTTTAATACTTGTTGAACATTTTTAGTACAAAATAAACACTTTTATATACGGTAAAAGGTTTTGAATTATACTATGACCAATTTGGGAAAACACTCCACGATGAACAATTTGTAAAAAGTGTTCACACATTCAATAGAATGTTAATGTAACTATAAAAAGTGTTAATGCATGATGCACCTTTTTTATTACACGATGAACATGTTTGAATTACGCTATGAACAATTTTGAATGCACGACAATCAAGGTTTTTTTGTTTGCGGGGACAATGAAGTTTTTAATACATGGTGCACATTTTATAAATATGCGGTGATTTTTTTAAGACGACAAACATTTTTTTAACATACATATAATTTATTTCCAGAGACACATGGGCCTTTTTTTTATATCCACAAACATTTCTTTGACGTATGTGAACATTTTTTTAGCACGTGTTTTTACCTAAAGAATAGAAAATCGAAAATAAAATGTAAAATATAATGATTGTGGGTTCGCTCCACTAGCTATTTTTCTAAGTGCGTTGTAACTTTTTCTGTTTTTCGCAGAAGTGTGTTGCTAGCCTTTTCTGCTCAAAAAATAGCAATGCCCACCAAAACGTTCACACACGGCGCCGTCGGCTAACCCGTACCGAGAAAACATTTCGCTAGCTCTCCGTTAACGCACCCGCCCACGCCGTTGTTTCCTAACAAGGGCCCACACCTGTATGTCTGTCTATTCCGCTGTTTAGACTCATCCGGCCAGTAAATGCCGCCTTCACTATCGCGTTGTTTCATTCGTCCACTTAGCAGGAGCCAGGAGCACAACAAGCTAATCCGTAGAATCAGTCAAGATTATCAGTGGCAGCTAGACAAACAGACACATATATACCCGGATGTGTGTAGTGGAAGGAATGAACTTACTGATTGATCTCAATCAAATATCCTAACTAAATTGGGTAGCTAACACATTGATTGGTTTCTAACAAGAATTGGTGGCAGGTTACTGATGAAGTTCGGCCCTATCATGGTGAGGGAGGAGATCGCGAGTGGTGACTCTGGCAACAAGAGGAAAGGAAAAGCCCTTCACGAAGAAGGGAGATGTGTTGGCGACCATGCTAAGAGGGAAAGTGTTTAGTGGAGCATCTGGTCTGCCGGTCTTGTCGCGCCGGGCTCCAAACGGGGAAGTGTGGCGTGTGCTCAGGTGATGTCTCCGAGGTTTGCCATGGCATGGAGTGCGTTGTTGGCATTATCTTCGTGTACTGCAAGCACGGATGTGGCGATGTCCCAACAAGATCACCTACAACCAGCAGGAGGAGCCCGAGAAGGAGTCCCCCGTAGGAACATGTTTCTACCCGGTCCCGCTTGTGGCTTCGCGGGGGCGAGCCTATGTCCGCTCGACATGGGTACATCTGTGTTGGGAGAACATGCCGACCCAAAATTAAAACCGAACAAAAGTATTTGCTAGGCCGATCAAAACGGACAAAAAGCAAACAAAACTCGTGTTAGTTTGGGTTGTTGCGTTGGAGTTGCTCTTACACCGCACAAGTGAGACCCTGGCGAGCTAGCTGAAAGAGACCGGCGAGCGACGATCTACGCCGTTCCAATTGCAGTCATGTTGTACTCCTTGTAATTGCAGATGGGTTGCAACAAGTGCAATTGCTGGTTGCGTTACGGATATTCACACAACTCAAGTTACATACACAAACCACAAAAATGGTAATGCAACATGATGTATACAAAGATTAACAAAATACAGAGAAAAAAGGAAAATAAAAATAAATTATCAAAAAAGGAAAAAAAACTGAAAAGTTAATGATACAAAAAAGGAAAAAAACATATACAAAATAGTAAATGAAAATTTAAAAAGAAGGCCACCAACAAAAAAGAAAAAGAAAACAGGCCAACTTACAACAAGAAAGGCCACAAAGCCCTGGCCAGCCCCACGCAAACCCCAGCCCCGATAGAAAAAACAAAAAAGAGAGCAGCCCATCTCCTAAAAAAAAAGAGCTGCACAATCCCAAACTTCATACGCCGGCTGTTCACACGAAAGCAGCAAACAAATGTAACGGTCAGTTTGGTCGACTGAGACTTGACTAAAAACCAGTCGACTGATTTTTAGCAGACCCCTTCTCCATAGTACCAATCTACTTTGCAGTACTATCTTGCGTTCTTTGCAACATGCCATAGTTTTTGCTCCAGCGGTCCAGTGTCAGACGGCGTTTAACCTGTTTGCTTTGCTTGGCGGTTTGGTATTCTGCTGCGTGCTGCAAGCGGTAGAGCAAATGATGCGGATGCATGCTAGTACTAGTCATGATGGCAGCGGCTTTACGATCTCTGCTCGCGCTGTCCAGCTGCAGCAGCTGGTGCCTCCTCGTCTTGGGAAGGAACCATGCCAGGGCAGGCTTGACTTCACCAAGCGCCACAACTCCTGACCCCCTTGCCATTTTGGCTACAAGCCCGAGTACTAGCTAGCTGTGCTGCATGCCATGTGTGGTGATTTCGGGTCACTGTACGGATGTTAAGACGAAGGGACACATATACCAGACGAGAGTTTTCTTCTTCTCAGACGTGTGTTCACATCTACCTGCAATGCATGATGCATGTTAGAGCATCTCCAGCCACGCTCACAACTAAGCCCTCAGAGCGACTTTTTTCGCGCCGGCGCCGAAAAAATCCCAGTCGCGTCTTCAAGATGTCGAAATCCGCCGTCTCGACCCGTTTTGAGGCCCCGCGATCACAGGCCTAACCCAGCGCACTGGGGGCGTTCGGGGGCTCCGGCGGAAGAGGAAAACACGCCTGGTGGGCCACACTGTCAGACGAAAAGTCAAGGCAATCGTTCAGATTCGTCCCCCACCCTGCCGATCCCGACGTCGCCCACCGCCCAACACCGTTAGATAGGCCATTCCCCGCCGGAAAAGAGAGAAGGTTTCGCCGCGGCAACCTCTCCACCACCTTCCGGGCAAGTTTTCCGGCGCTTCGGCCGCGCAGGGCGGTACACCGGCGGCTGTGCGCCCACCACACGCGCCAGGTGTTCGGCGATTTGTCTGCTCGGCGATGGACTTGGACGACGAGGAGGCGCTCGTGGCGTTGCTGGAGGAGGAAGCCGACGCCGATGTCCAGGACAAGGAACATCTCATGGTCCTCGCCGCCCTCGCCGGCCTACTCGCGAGCAATGAAAAGCCGCGGCGAGGTGGCTCGGCATCGGGGCGGCTGAAGCAAAGAACCGGCATCGTCTGGAAGGTTATTGCATTCTCTACTCCGACTACTTCGCCGACGCTCCATTGCACGGCGACAAAGTATTTCGGCGCCGTTATTGGATGAGCCGAAAGCTTTTTCTCAGGATTGTGAATTCCACCCGGGAGTTCGACAGCTACTTCAAATGCAAGAAGGACTGCACTGGCAAACTTGGATTCACCTCAATTCAGAAGTGCATGACAGCTATGAGGATGCTTGCATACGGAGCTCCCGGTGATTCACTCGACGACTATGGGAGCATGGCTGAGTTCACGACCATTGAGTGTTTCTACAATTTCTGCAGGGCAGTGGTGGCAATGTTTGAACCGTAATACTTGCGATCACCCAATGCTGAAGACACTGCTCGGATCCTAGCACAGAATGCAGCAACAGAATTTCCTGGGATGCTTGGAAGCATCGACTGCATGCATTGGAAATAGAAGAACAGTCCATTTGCTTGGCAGGGGATGTACAAAGGCGCCAAAGGCGGTTGCAGTGTGGTACTTGAGGCAGTGGCCACACAGGACCTCTGGATTGGCACTCCTTTGGTAAGCCAGGAACTCACCATGACATCAACGTGCTGCAGTGCTCCCCTGTCTTTGCCAAGCTTGTTGAAGGTCATTCTCCTTCGGTGAACTTCGAGGTCAATGGGCGGCACTACAATAAGGGTTACTACCTAGCTGATTGCATCTATCCGAGATGGTCTACATTTGTGAAGACTGTCTCAAACCCTGTGCCAGGAGGCAAGAACTCTCACTTTGCGAAGGTTCAGGAGGCTTGTAAGAAGGATGTCGAGCGGGCATTTGGTGTGCTCCAATCTCGATTTTCTGTTGTCAGTACCTTGCTCAGACCTGGTCGAAAGACCAAATGTGGGAGATCATGACTTGCTGGGTCATCTTGCACAACATGATCATTGAGAGCGCGCAGGAAGAGCCAGTGTTTGACATTAAACTATATTACAAACAGGGTCCTCTTGCGCAAGTTGATCACCAGCAACCGGCAACCTGGATTACCTTCCTGAATATGCGTCAGGAGATCCGAGACTCACAGGTGCATTAACAACTACAGCAGGATCTGGTGGAGCACCTATGGAGGCTCAGGGGCAACGCCTAGCTCAACGTGTGATGAAATATGAGTTTTTATTTGTTGAACTATATAATTTGTACTCAACTATTTGTTGAACTATTTGATTTCTATTGATTTTCTGTCAGGTCGATTTTTGCCGAAAGTTGGTCAAAAAACAAGCACATTTGCGAAAAAATGGGCCGATATCGACGCCTGGGGGCGACCTGGTACGACGGCTGAAAACCCAATCGCCCCAGAGCCGATTTTAGTGCTGGCTCGCCCCCAGGCGACTATTTTTAAGCCTCCAGGGGGCCAGAGTGAAAACTTTGATTCCCCGACATGCCTCCCCCTAGCGCCCATGTCTTCCCCTAGTGCCCATGCCTAGCCCTCCCACTGGTGGCCACTCCGGTCCCGGCGTCCACCTACAGCCCTTCGCCGGAGGCCACTCCGGCATCCACTTGCACGACGCTGGTCACTCCGACCCCGTCGTACACCATCCTCTCTGGTTCCTCAAGATGGCGCTGGCGGACCTCAACTTCGACATAGGACAAGATTTTGCTGCTGAGATCTGGAGGAAGTGGGGTGTCACCATCAACTATGAAGAGGGACAAGATTAAGAGGAATTTCTTCTTGTGGCAGAATTCACTAGATCAAGGATCAAAATCACAGATGAATCGGTTAGCACAATTCTCCTGGTCTGTTTTGGGGGTGGAGCCTCCTTGTTTAAGGTTCATTTGTTGCAAAATTGGTCTTTTAGATTCTTCGTTTCATCCAAAGAAGTTGGTTTCTCGATCATCAAAGGAGGAAACATTTCTCTCCCACTGCTTAATGTCAATTTCCTTCTTTGGGGCAACGGGGGCCCAAACTCCTACTGGGAGCTCGATCAATATCTTCAAGAAAAGGAGGATGAATGGACCCATGCTTTTCGCCGTCATCCTAGAAAATCCTACCTGGATGCACTTCGATCTCCTATTAGATTTTTGGATTCTGATCATAGGGATCATAGATCATCTCCAGTTCGTCCCAAAAATTCAAACAGGGCGCCATCTTAGGGGATTGCAGGCAATCATGGTAATAATAACCATCCATTGGCTTTAATCCCCAACGTGGGATCTCAGCGTTTTCAAAATGAGAAGCAAGCCTTCTGTGTGCGCTGCCTCACTCTGGGCCACGCTAGGCCCAGCTGCACTAACCGTATAAAGTGTCGGCTCTATAAGAAATGGGGCCATATAGCCAAAAACGGTTTCTTTGCCTCTCCGCCCAATGATGCCCGAGTCCTCACGCTTGGTATTCCGAGGCAGGATGCCACTGTTCCCGCTGTAGAGAAGGCATGTGCGGTCAATCAAAGGCCAAATCAGGGTAATGATATTTCCTCCTCTGCACCTTCCCGAGTTAGCTCGCTCCTTTACTATGTCTCCCCGCATTCCATTGCTCGGCGTCTCCAGGCTGTAGTTATCTCCTCGGCTCACCCTTCCTCCACCAGATCTTCAGACCAAGCAACAGCCATGGCGACTTTCCCCTTTGATCCCGCGCCCTTTCTTCCACCAAATCATCAAGGCATTGTCGTGGAAGGAAGACCTTCTCACACCTATGTGCTCTCTGGATCGCCGGCGCCTTTGCACGAGGATTGGGCAATTTCTTCAATAGTGCCTATGCCCAATCATCCGATGGCGTTCAACACTTTACGCGAGGTACTCTCTGATTTTCTGACAGATAAGGGGTTGGGGTTTTCTAAGATTATTCTGTGCCCTTTTGGGCAAGCCTACATTCAGCTTGACAGAGGTTTCAATCGGGATGAACTAGTTGCCAATAGTCCGCATCTATTTACCGATGTGCATGTCATCTTTCAAAACCATGACAAAGGATTGAACTAGAGGAAATTAGTGCTGACCAGGGAAGTGTGGATTCTGTTATCTGGTTTTCCATTTAATAGAAGGAATATTAGGGAAATCAATGAGGCAGTCAGCAAATTTGGAAAGTTTGTTATGTGGGATAGAGTGAGAAGCTCGAAGGCTAACCAAAGGGTTAGAATTAAAGTGGAAGATCTGAGGGATATACCAGCTAGTATTGTTTTTGGAGATGAGAACAATTCTGATTCTCTCTCTGTCCCAGTTGTGATCTTACATCATCAGACGATAGAGGCAGAACCACATGATGAGGATCCTATCCCACCCAATGGTAGTCCACACCCTATGCCGTTACAAGCTAATCATCACCCCAACCAGCACAACCACTTTCTTGGTCCTCTACAACAGCATGAGGCTGATGCACTATCTGTTCCTCACCTGAACTTGAATCTAGCTCTGAATGAGGAAGAGAATGCAGTGATGGATGAGGAAGAACAACCAAATGAGATGCCTAGTTGGGGCCACTGGCTATGCGAGAAGCCAACCATGAGATTGACCAAGACCTCCACCCTGGTGAGTTTTTGGAACTGCAGGATTTAATGGCTCCCATGGACGAGGAGCAGCAGAATATTGTTGAGCAAGTCAAACAGAGCAGCCTCACACTGACTTTAGGACAGTCTAAAAACAGTGGAAACACAAGTGCTTCTGTTGTGGGTCCTTTGGCTCCAAGGATTCCAGATTTAAATCTCATTGGTGGGTCGTTGCAGGCCCAACAAATGCATGTGGACGGGCCTGTGGGGCTGGCTATCTAAGTACCTCCACCTGTGGAACAGAATATAGTGGTGACCATAGACAGCCCATTCTGGATATGAGTTTGGAGGTTATGTTCATACAGCATAGCTCAGCTGCTAATGATAGAGAATATGATCCTATGAACCATGAATTGTTTGCCAGCACTCACGAGGTTGCTAACAGGATTATCTCTCCTCCCAAAGAGCCTTGGATCAAGTGGAGAAGACAACAATTTTTTTTGTCACTCACAGTATTGTGAAGGAAGTTGCAGTGCAACACAACGAGCAGATAGTCCAGGATTCATAGGCCTTTGATCTGGTTGCCCAGGATAACCTGATTTATAAAGATACAAAACTCACTGAACAAGAAGGTGAATCTTCTTCCTCTTCTGACTTGTCAGCCTCACCTGCACTAGTAGAAAAGAGAGCTTTGGTTCAGGCCGGGTCAGCCCATTAGTCCCGGTTCAGTCCAGAACCGGGACCCATGGGGGCATTGGTCCCGGTTCGTGAGGCTAGGGGCTTGCCGGGCCTTGTGGGGGCATTGGTCCCGGTTCGTCATGCCCCTTTGGTCCCGGTTGATGGGACGAACCGGGACCAATGGGCCTCGCACCTGTCCCACCACCATTGGTCCCGGTTGGTGGCTTGAACCGGGACCACAGGCTTCCCTTTAGTCCTGGTTCATGCCACGAACCGGGACCAATGAGGTGCCTATATATAGCCCTCGCCCGCGAGCAGAGCATCCCAATGCTCTGTTTTTCTCTGGCCGGTGATACGTCTCCAACGTATCTATAATTTTTGATTGCTCCATGCTATATTATCTGCTGTTTTGAAATGTTTATGGGCTTTATTATACACTTTTATATCTTTTTAGGACTAACCTATTAACCCAGAGCCCAGTGCCAGTTTTTGTTTTTACCCTGTTTTAGGGTTTCGAAGAAAAGAAAAATCAAACGGAGTCCAATTGACCTGAAACTTCAAGGAACTCATTTTTGGAAGGAAAGAAGCCCAGAAGACTTGGAGTGCACGTCGGGGGCTCTACGAGGAGGTCACGAGGCAGGGGGGTGCGCCCACCCCCCTGGGCGCGCCCTCCACCCTCGTGAGCCCCTCGTGGCCCACCTGACATATTTCTTCCGCCTATATATATCTCCATATACCCTAAAAACATCCGTGAGCACAATCACTAGTAGAAAAGGGGGCAAAGGTCCAGGCCGGGTCAGCCCATTAGTCCTGGTTCAGTCACGAACCGGGACTAATGTGAGCATTGGTCCTGGTTCGTGCGGCTAAGGCATTAGTCCCGGTTCACCAGATCCCTTTAGTCCCGGTTTGAGGCACGAACCGAGACTAAAGGGAGCGATGCCCTTTAGTCCCGGTTTGTGTCTCAAACCGGGACTAAAGGTCCCATTTTCAAACTCTACCCCCCCCCCCCCCCCCCCCCCCCCCCCCCGTGGATCGCCTTTTTTGTTTCGAAAAAATCAAAAGAAAATGACAAAAACTTCACAAAATAAAATTCTTCGAGAGGTAGTTATATTACTACATCTACTAGTTAGGAAAATTTAAAAACTTAAATATGGACATGTTTTGCAAAAAATGTAGGAAAAATGTAAAACAGCTATAACTTTTGCATACGATGTCGGAAAAAACGTATAATATATCAAAATGTTCAGAATGAAAATCCGCTACGGCCTGTTTGCAAATTTTTAGAATCCTCAAATTCTAAAAGGATAAAAAGTTATGCTCAAATTTCAGTTTTTTTTTGAATTTTTGTTAAATCTGGTCAAACTACTTATTCAAGAAGTATTAGTGTTACTAAATAATTATTCAAGAATATTAGTGTTACTAAATAATTATTTCAGTTTTTTTTGAATTTTGGTCAAATATGGTCAAACTGTGGTCAAACAATGGTCAGACTACTTATTCAAGAAATATTAGTGTTACTAAATAATTATTTCAGTTTTTTTTGAATTTTGGTCAAATCTGGTCAAACTATGGTCAAACTCTGGTCAAACTGTGGTCAAACTACTTATTCAAGAAATATTAGTGTTACTAAATAATTATTGTTTTTTAGAACAATAGTTTCAAACTCAAAAAGTGAAATGTGTGACTTCATGCTCAAGCTAAATTCCTGAGGGTTAATAGGATTAACATCTTACTATTGTCAGGAAAACAACAAGTGCAGACTTGGAAACGAGGGAGAATAGAACCCGGAAGTTAAGCGTGCTCAGGCTAGAGTAGTGAGAGGATGGGTGACCGTTCGGGAAGTTAGATGATTTGGAATGATGAGGGGTGATTAGAGATTAAAGGTTAAATTGAGCAGTGATGAGGGGTGATTAGAGATTAGAGGTTAGAATAATTCAGAAATTTGAAAATAAAAAAAAATCAAAAAAAAATTCAAAAATTTCCTTTAGTACCGGTTGCCAGGACTAAAGGTGGACCTCCAGGCAGCGGCCACGTGGAGGGCCTTTAGTCCCGGTTCATATAAGAATCGGTACTAAAGGGGGAGGCGCCACCGAAAGCCAATATAGACCCGTTCCGGCGCCCTGCCGGAGGGGGAATCCTTCTCCGGTGGCCATCTTCATCATCCCGGTGCTCTCCATGACGAGGAGGGAGTAGTTCTCCCTCGAGGCTGAGGGTATGTACCAGTAGCTATGTGTTTGATCTCTCTCTCTCTCTCTCTCTCTCGTGTTCTTGATTTGGCACGATCTTGATGTATCGCGAGCTTTGCTATTATAGTTGGATCTTATGTTTCTCCTCCCCCTCTACTCTCTTGTAATGGATTGAGTTTCCCCTTTGAAGTTATCTTATTGGATTGAGTCTTCAAAGATTTGAGAACACTTGATGTATGTCTTGCCGTGCGTATCTGTGGTGACAATGGGATACCACGTGATTCACTTGATGTATGTTTTGGTGATCAACTTGCGGGTTCCGCCCATGAACCTATGCATAGGGGTTGGCACACGTTTTCGTCGTGATTCTCCGGTAGAACTTTGGGGCACTCTTTGAGGTCCTTTGTGTTGGTTGAATAGATGAATCTGAGATTGTGTGACGTATATCGTATAATCATACCCACGGATACTTGAGGTGACATTGGAGTATCTAGGTGACATTAGGGTTTTGGTTGATTTGTGTCTTAAGGTGTTATTCTAGTACGAACTCTAGGGCTGTTTGTGACACTTATAGGAATAGCCCAACGGATTGATTGGAAAGAATAACTTTGAGGTGGTTTTGTACCCTACCATAATCTCTTCGTTCGTTCTCCGCTATTAGTGACTTTGGAGTGACTCTTTGTTGCATGTTGAGGGATAGGTATGTGATCCAATTATGATATTATTGTTGAGGGAACTTACACTAGCGAAAGTATGAACCCTAGGCCTTATTTCCTATCATGGCAATACCGTTTACGCTCACTTTTATCACTTGCTACCTTGCTGTTTTTATATTTTCAGATTACAAATACCTTTATCTACCATCCATACACCACTTGTATCACCATCTCTTCGCCGAACTAGTGCACCTATACAATTTACCATTGTATTGGGTGTGTTGGGGACACAAGAGACACTTTTTTTATTTGGTTTCAGGGTTGCTTGAGAGAGACCATCTTCATCCTACGCCTCCTACGGATTGATAAACCTTAGGTCATCCACTTGAGGGAAATTTGCTACTGTCCTACAAACCTCTGCACTTGGAGGCCCAACAACGTCTACAAGAAGAAGGTTGTGTAGTAGACATCAAGCTCTTTTCTGGCGTCGTTGCCGGGGAGGTGAGTGCTTGAAGGTATATCTTTAGATCTTGCAATCGAGTCTTTTAGTTTCTTGTTTTATCACTAGTTTAACCTATAAAAGAAAACTACAAAAAATAATGGAATTGAGTGAAACTCCTATGCTTCACCTTTTTTTATATCTTTCGTGAGTATGATGGAAAGGAAAATTGTGCTCAAGTACTAGAAGAAGAAATCTATAAAATGTTTGGCACTAAATCTTTGAATGATGAGCATGATTGCAATGTTGTTAGTATGAATTCTTTGAATACCCATGATGCTAATGATGATTGCACTAGTTATGATGAAAATGCCTCCTATAAACATGTCAATTTTTGTGGAGTGCATGTTTGCAAGTACACACCAAATAGGGAAGATAGATATTGCAAGGGGAATAAGTACTTAGAAACCAAATTTTTGCAAGAAGAGCTAGATGAAGGTGCTGAAAATTTAAGATATCTTACCCATATTTGCGAACTTTGCAATGAACATGGTCATTTAAATATCAGATGCAATTTGTTTCATGACCGTATCGTGTCCAAAAATTGTGATGACTTGATTTCCCTTGCACATCATAATGAACTTAGTTTGCTCTTGGGTTATGAAGAAATGAAACGTATAACTAAGGGTATTCCAAAATGTAATCTCGATAAACTTCTTGGTTTTGATCTAGAGAAGATTTATATGTATTGTGCGGTGAATTGCATTGAAAATACTTATATTGCCAATTACATAAAGAAAAGAAAACAAATAGGAGATGGAGAGAATACTAATGAAAGGGAAGAGACTTCCCAATATCCTTCTATTATTTCTTATGATGAATCAGGTAACGAGGAGGAGCCTTCTATTCAACCAATCTCATTAATAAGGAGCTCCAAAAAGAGGATTGAACCCACACATGAGGTGAAGAAGAAGAAAAGAAAAAGGAAGAGAGGTAAAAAGGTATCGCTCCCAAATAAAGTTGCTCCTATTATTGTTGTGCCTCATGAAAATGAAGGTGATACACTTGATGATGATCTCGTTATGCCTATTGCTTGTTGTGATGATTATGATTGGGAATATAATGATACTTCTTATGATCTTGAAAATCTTTTTGGCACTTGCTTGGAAGGATATAATAATTGCTATACTATTGGTGCTATCCATACTATTAATGATGAGAGTGATTATGCTTATGATATGAAAAGGCCCAAGCTTGGGGAAGCTATGTTTGATGAGGATGACATATTTGAGAATATATTTGCTGCAATTAATGTTTGTCCCAAGCTTGGGGATGCTACGTTTAATGAACATGATATTTTTAGTCTCCCAAGTTTTGATATGCGAATTTATAATGATGATAGCATGCCTCCTACCTATGATGATTATTGTGATGATACTTATGCTATGAAAAGTAGTGATTATATTTATAAAACTTTTCATGATTATGAGTACCCTTTCTCTGAACATTACTCTTTTAATGTGGAAACAATTTATAGTATTCGAGTTTCCTATGATGCTCCCACTATTCCGAATGAGAAGAATTTTGCTTATGTGGAGAGTAATAAAATTTCTATGCTTGTAGATCATGAAAAGAATGATTTAGGTTCTAGTTATATTGTTGAATTAATTCATGATGCTACTGAAAATTATTATGAGGGAGGAATATATGCTTGTAGGAATTGCAATAATGTCAAGTTTCCTCTCTGTGTGCTTAAAGTTTTGAAGTTATGCTTGTTTTACCTTCCTCTGCAAGTTGATTCTTGTTCTCAAAAGTTGTTCGCTCAAAAAATCCCTATGAATAGGAAGAGGGTTAGACTTAAATGTGCTAGTAATATTCTTCATGATGCTCTCTTTATGTTACAATTCTTATCTACTATATGAGCATCATTGAAATCATCATGCCTAGCTAGGGGCGTTAAAACGATAGCGCTTGTTGGGAGGCAACCCAACTTTATTTTTGTTCCTTGCTTTTTTTCCTCTTTAGTAATAAATAATTCATCTAGACTTTGTTTAGATGTGGTTTTATGCTTTTAATTAGTGTTTGTGCCAAGTAGAACCTTTGGGAAGACTTGGGGAAAGTCTTGTTGATCATGCTGTAAAAAACAGGAACTTTAGCGCTCACGAGAATTTCTGCCATTTTTATTTGGAGAGTGATATTTAGTTAATTCTTTTTGAAGATGATTAATAGATAAATTCCTCAGGTCCATCAATTTATTTGAGAATTTTATGAGTTACAGAAGTATACGTTAGTTACAGATTACTACAGACTGTTCTGTTTTTGACAGATTCTGTTTTTCATGTGTTGTTTACTTATTTTGATGAATCTATGGCTAGTAAAATAGTTTATAAACCATAGAGAAGTTGTAATATAGTAGGTTTAACACCAATATAAATAAATAATGAGTTCATTACAGTACCTTGAAGTAGTGTTTTGTTTTCTTTCGCTAACGGAGCTTACGAGTTTTCTGTTAAGTTTTGTGTTGGGAAGTTTTCAAGTTTTGGGTAAGGATTCGATGGACTATGGAATAAGGAGTGGCAAGATCCTAAGCTTGGGGATTCCCAAGGCACCACAAGGTAATATTCAAGGAAAACCAAGAGCCTAAGCTTGGGGATGCCCCGGAAGGCATCCCCTCTTTCGTCTTCGTTCATCGGTAACTTTACTTGGAGCTATATTTTTATTCGCCACATGATATGTGTTTTTCTTGGAGCGTCAATTTATTTTGTTAGTATTTGATTTTTTTTATTTAGAAAAATGTTCTGCATCTTTTATTTCAATAAAAGTGGCATTGATAGCCTTTAGTATGCCTATATTACAAGTATACATGTTGCTGTTTGAAAACAGAAAGTTTACCGCTGTTGCAATAATTCCCTAGAAAATTCAGAATGTGATAAAATGTTGAAACCTTTTGAATATTAAGATCTGATAAATTTACTACAGTGGGAATTTTCTTTCATAATTTTTGGAGCTAGGGAAGTATGGATGTTGTAGCATTCTTTACAGACTATCCTGTTTAGGCAGATTGCTGTTATGTTTGCATTGTTTGCATATGTTTGCTTCTTTAATGATTGTATTTGAGGATATGACTATTAAATATGCAGAGGAATTTAGTATGAAATGTTGAATAATAATTTTAGTGATTTTCTACATTAGAGTATGATAAGGTTTTGGCAATGGTTTATACTAACTTATCTCACGAGTCCTTGTTGAGTTTTGTGTGGATGAAACTTTTGAGATTGAGGGAGACCGTGATATGAGAGGAATTAAGGAGACACAAAAGCTCAAGCTTGGGGATGCCCAAGGCATCCCAATATAATATTTCAAGAATTCTCTTGCGTCTAAGCTTGGGGATGCCCCGGTTGGCATCCCACCTTTCTTCTTCAACAACTATCGGTTAGTATTGGTTGATCCTAAGTTTTTGCTTTTGCACATGATGTTTGATATTATTAGATGTCATTTTATTTTGCTTTGCTCGCTGTTTGAATAAAATACCAAGATCTAAAATACTTAAATGTTAGAGAGTCTTCACATAGTTGCATAATTATTCAACTACTCATTGATCTTCACTTATATCTTTCGCAGTAGTTTGTCATTTGCTCTAGTGCTTCACTTATATCTTTTAGAGCATGGTGGTAGTTTTATTTTGAAGAAATAGATGAACTCTCATGCTTCACTTGGATTATTTTGAGTGTCTTAAATAGCATGGTAATTTGCTTAAAATCCTAATATGCTAGGTATAAAAGATTAATAATAAAATTCTCTTATGAGTGTTTTGAATACTAAGAGAAGTTTGATGCTTGATGATTGTTTTGAGATATGAGGATGGTAATATTAGAGTCATGCTGGTGAGTAGTTGTGAATTTGATAAATACTTGTGTTGAAGTTTGTGATTCCCGTAGCATGCACGTATGGTGAACCGTTATGTGATGAAGTTGGAGCATGCTTTATTTATTGATTGCCTTCCTTATGAGTGGCGGTCGGGGACGAGCGATGGTCTTTTCCTACCAATCTATCCCCCTAGGAGCATGCGCGTAGTACTACTTTGTTTCGATAACCAATAGATTTTTGCAATAAGTATGTGAGTTCTTTATGACTAATGTTGAGTCCATGAATTATATGCACTTTCTTTCCTTCCACCATTGCTAGCTTCTCTAATACCGCGCACCTTTCGCCGGTATCATACACCCACTATATACCTTCCTCAAAACAGCCACCATACCTACCTATCATGGCATTTCCATAGCCATTCCGAGATATATTACCATGCAACTTTCCACCGTTCCGTTTATTATGACACGCTTCATCATTGTCATATTGCTTTGCATGATCATGTAGTTAACATCGTATTTGTGGCAAAGCCACCGTCCATAATTCTTTCATACATGTCACTCATGACACTAGTAGAAAACGGGCCTATTGTCCCGGTTCGTAAGGGCCTTTTGTCCCGGTTCCTGAACCGGGACTAAATGGTCGTTACTAATGCCCTGTCCCTTTAGTCCCGGTTCAGTCCAGAACCGGGACAGATGGGCCTCCACGTGGCCTGTGCGCGGAGCCCAGGCAGGAGGGCCTTTGGTCCCGGTTGGTGGCACCAACTGGGACCAATAGGCATCCACGCGTCAGCATTTCTGTGGCTGGGGTTTTTGTTTTTTCTTGAAGGGGGGTTGGGGGTTTTGGGGGGTTAATTTAGGTGTTTCACATATTGTGTTAACTAGCTAATTAATAGAGAGAAGTGTCCTCTTTTATGTCCGTGCTTGGTCGACGCTACGTACTATACATACGTATAGAGAGGACTAGACACGCCAGCTAGCTAGTAAGCAAACGAAAGAAACAGAAGATCGTCATGAACACATATGCATACAGAGAGAAGTGATATCGACCACCTCTCCTTCTCCGAGAGATTGGTCGAACAACAAGTTCTTGTATATCTATCCGACACTACCGGCTACATATATACAATAATTATCTCTTACAAATATAATCTTCTAACATATGGACGCATGGTCCACATAGTATTCTCCGTCTTCAGCGATCACATGGTCAAGAAAGAATGCCGCCAATTCCTCTTGAATTGCTCGCATGCGAGCTGGTGCTAGGAGTTCATCCCGCATCTGAAACATCTAATTTGAAGAAGGGGGTCAATACATATATATATGAATGAATGAAACTCAACACAAATGATGTTAATAAAATAAAATTGTGAATATTGTTATTTACGCACTTCATATTGTTCGTCAGAGTAGCCCCGCTCACAGGTCGTGTGGCGGATGGACTCGCAAACGTAGTATCCACAGAATTCATTCCCTTGTTCCTGCCACAACCACTTTACAAGAAATAGAGGTCAATCAAACTGATAAGCAAGAATGCCAAATGGTATTGATGAAACTAGCGCTTGAATCACTAGGATAGGCGCGGAACATGCTACTATAGTACTTACTTTCGGGTGTCTAAATTCCAGCTTCTTCGGCAGTCCTGGAGCTTTTTTGGTGAATTTTCTCCAAACCTTGCCACACAAAGAAAACAATTACTTGATATCAGAAATGAACAAAGTTGCTGATATGGTGGATAATGATCGATTTAACTTACTTCTCGAGCATTTGAGTCATGTCCGCATACTCCTGGGGATCTTTTCGTTTAGAGTCCAAGACAGTTACTACTCCCTGCTCAAGCTTAATCTCTAGGAGAATATAGTGGAACTTGCGCATGCATGCATAACTCATCAATTACATTACTATAACCTTGACTAATATATAAGGGAAACCAAATATGCACAAGACAGTAACACTCACTTGAAGTTGTAAGGAAAGAGTATTATGTCTTTGTTTTCATTTATTACCAACGATCGTAGCAAGTTGGCCTCGGTATCCGTGGCATGAAATTTAACCTCAGTTGCATCTATGAGATTTGTGTTAATGAACCCAATATCACAGACTTGTGTTTTCTTCAATTCGACGGTCTTCAATCTGCGTAATATAGTGAGGATAATTATAAATACATGCAATGAAAGAGCTTTGCTATATATAGAGACTTAATGACAGAAGTAGTACTACTTACAGACAGTAGCAGGTGACCGTTGCTTTATCGAGGGCCAATTGATTGAAAAACTAAAAGAACTCCTCAAATGGAACAGGCAACAGTTCAATTCCAACGAGGTCATGCTCCTTTTTAACTCTCACATACAAAGTATTCCTCCCCCTAAACTCTCTGCAGATTTTCAAGTACCAATCATGCAATCTTCTCATCATCGTTGATAGAGATATTTCATCTTTCACGAGAGGCTTCCCGTACTCGTATCTTTGTATCTGCACCTCCAAGAAATCATAATGTACATCGTCGGGCAGGTAATCTCCAAGATTGCTATAACCGGGCACCATCCTCGGATCATTAGCGACGATGTCGCTAGGCACCTTGAGCGGGGGGCACGATTGCTTCGCTTGTTCGCCGAGCTGGGCAATTTGTTTCCCAGCTCATCGTTCTTTCATCCTTTGATCACTGACAATACTTCCTGACCGCTCCGCTTCGGCAAATGCCTTTCCATTAATGCGCTCATAGTTGCCTTTCGGCGGAGACTTGGGTAGTTTTGTCAGGGCAGCCAGAGTGCGCTTCGCTTTCACCAGATCTACCTTCTCCTCCGGAGGTGGATGTTTCTTTGCTTTCACCCCTTCAAAGAAGTTCCTCACTTCTTCTCGCGTGATCTCGGCGTTCTCCTCCGGGGTCCTCTCGTATGGTAACTTCTCTGGAGTCTTAAGAGAAGGACCGAATCTGTATGTCCTCCCGCCTCTGGCTGTACTGCTAGACGCCGGCAGAGCAGACGGAGCGGTTGTCTTCTTTACTTGCTTACGAGGCGGAGGAGAAGGACTACGACGCGGCGGAGCAGCCGGAGCGGCGGCGGGTCTCTTCCGCCCTTGCTGATGAGGTGGAGAAGGAGGAGGCTGGCTGCTCGGGCGCGCCGGCGAAGGTGGAGAAGGAGGCAGAGTGTCGCCACGCGCCGGAGAAGGAGCCGGCCGAGTGCCCTGATCGTCACTCGCCGGAGGAGGAGGCGGTGGAGGAGGCGGAGTGCCCTGACTCGCCGGAGGAGGAGGAGGCGGAGGCGTCTAGTTCGTAAGGTTGATGAGCTCCTTCCGCCATAGGTATGGAGTCTTCAGAGCAGAACCCAGCCGAGTCTCCCCTTCACCGGTAGGGTGGTCAAGCTGGAGGTCCTCAAATCCCTCCATTATTTCATCCACCATCACCCTAGCATATCCTTCTCGAATCGGCCGGTAGTGAAAAGTTGCACCGGGTTCAATAGGAAAAACAGAGCCAACAACCGCCTTGACCTTCATATTAATCCATTGCGTCATAAGGTGGAAATTTTGAGACTCCGTGATAGCATCCACGGGATATCCGGCAGGAGCTGTCAAGACATGCTCCGGCTGAAGCAGCTCGGTGGAAGCCACGCTGCTTCTCCGCTGAAATGGCGGGGTAGCTTCGGGGGAAGCTTCGGCAGTTCGTTTGCTGCGATTTGCTTCTCGTTCCTCTATCGCTTGTACCCTAGCGTGCAGCGCCTGCAGTTGGGTCTGCTCCACTTTCTTCCTCCTCTCGTGGCATTTGTAACCGCCTGCGTCCGGAAACCTAGGCTTCCACGGAATGGAGCCTGGCGTGCCTCATGTCCGTCCAGGGTGCTCAGGATTCCCGAGGGCCATTGTGAGCTCGTCATTCTCTTTGTCTGGAACGAACGTCCCTTGCTGCGCTACTTCAATATAGTACTGAAGCCTCTTGACTGGTATTTCCATTTGCTCGTCCGTCCAAATGCACTTCCCTGATACAGGGTCCAAGGTTCCGCCAGCCCCGAAGAACCAAGTACGGCAACGGTCTGGCCAGTTAATTGTCTCTGGTTCGACCCCTTTATCAACCAGATCATTCTCAGTCTTGACCCACTTAGGCCGGGCTACGAGGTAGCCACCTGACCCCGTGCGATGGTGATGCTTCTTCTTCGCAGCATTTTGCTTGTTTGTCGCCGACATCTTATTACTCTTTTCCGATGTCTTGTGGGCCACAAATGTAGGCCAGTGATATCTGATCTTCTCATATCTGCCCTTGAATTATGGTGTCTATTTTTTATCGACAAACTTATTCAGCTCTTTCTTCCACCTCCTAAATAGGCTGCCATCCTCTTAAGAGCAAAAGACTTGATTAATTGCTCTTTAACTGGCTTCTCCGGATCATCCTCTAGCGGTAGGGTGAAATTTGACTTCAGCTCAGTCCAAAGATCATTTTTCTGCATATCATTGACATAAGACACCTCAGGGTCTTCTGTAGCCAGCTTTAACCATTGCTGGATGCTGATCGGGATCTTGTCCCTAACCAGAACCCCGCATTGAGCAACAAATGCGTTCTTTGTCCGGATGGGTTCAATCGGTTGGCTGTCAGGCGCGATTGCTATGATCTCAAACCTTTCATCCGAGCTCAACTTTTTCTTCGGGCCTCGTCTCTTTACCGATGTTGTGCTCGATCCGGAGGGCTAGAAAAAAGAATAAAGAATTAATTAATATGTGTACATACCAAAACAATGAATGCATCAATTAGCTAGTCAGCACAGGCTTAACTAATATATATACCTGGCCGGACTCGGTTCGGTCACCAGAGCCGTCATCACGGTCTCCTTCTTGCACCGGCATTGGGGCACCGGAGCCGTCCTCACGGTCTCCTTCTTGCACCGGCATTGGGTCACCAAAGCCATCATAATCATAGCCAGCTGCTTCCAGACTATCGGTGTCGTTGAGAAACAACGAGCAGACGGCATCACTTCCTCGTGCGATTATGTCCCCCAACAACTCTTCTTGTACTTCGTCTCGGGCGGTGTCCATAGTTTCTACAAATATTTACAACATGGCAATTATTATTCAAACGTGACAGATGGATATATTAGTGGCAAACGTAGAACTAATATTAATTAGTGGCCTCGATGCTGCTTCTCTAGGGTTTGGGGTGGCCTCGACAACGCTTCAAGGGTTTGGGGTATATCGACAACGACGACATACGTACATGGGAAAATAATATTATCGGGGAGGGGGTATATCGACCCCCCCATGTGTTGAAGTTATCGGGAGGGGGTATATCGACCCCCCTCATGTTGAAGTTATCGGGAGGGGGTGTATATCGACCCCTCCCCCACGTGTTGAAGTTATCGAGAGGGGGTATATCGACCCCCCTTGTGTTGAAGTTATCAGGAGGGGGTATATCGACCCCCCACGTGTTGAAGTTATTGGGAGTTTATATTGACACGACATACGTACATGGGAAAATAATATTAACGGGGAGGGGGTATATCGACCCCCCCCCTCATGTTGAAGTTATCGGGAGAGGTATATATCGACGACGACAGACCCGATAAAACATAAGAAAACAAAGAAGAAATAAAAAGAGGAGAAGAAGAAAGGAATAGCTAGCGGAGAAGATCGAAGAAAAAAATAAGAAAAAAAGAGGAGAAGAAGAAAAAAAAATAGAATATATTCTATTTTCTCTTCTTCTCCTATATTCCTTTCTTCTTCTCCTCTTCTTTTTCTTCTTTTTTCTTCTTCTTATTTATTTCTACTCGTCTTCCTCTCCCCTCTTCTTCTCCTTTCTTCCTCTTCTTATTTCCTTTTTCCTCTCATTCTTTTTCTTCTCCTTCCTTCTTAAAAATACATGAATTAGTATTGCTTGTTTTTTTAAATAATGTTCAAATAGAATTTTTTTTAAAAAAGTAAAGGTTTTGACTAATTCATTGTTCATATGAATATACAAACATTTGCATATTTACAATAATCAATATCACCAAAAAAATCTATGAACAGAAAAATACTATTTTTTTCTAAAAATCTATCTTTTGCATATATACATAAACATATATATATATAGACACACACACAGAGAACATATATACATACATATATACATTTTTATAAAAATGCAAAAAAAAATCAAAAAAGGACATATAAACAGATATACACACATACATATACATATAATCAGGAAAAAACATATATATATTTGCAAAAAAAACAAGGGGAAGAGGGGGGCGGTGCCGGCCCTGACCAAAGCGAGGCAGAGGCGACGGCGGCGCGGGGCAGCTGGGGCGCAACGAGGCAGAGGCGACGGCGAGGCAGAGGTGGGGCGGCGACGGCGTCGTGGCGGCGCGGGGAGGTGACCGCGACGGCGCGGGGTGGCGCTCGGCGATGGTGTCGGGGCGGCGCGGGGTGTTGACGGCGTCTGGGCGGCGCGGGACGGTGTCGGAGGCAGGGGCAACGACGGCGACGGCGAGGCATAGAGGGGCAGCCTGGCGGCGTCGTCGGGGCGGGATCGAAGAACTGAACAAAAAATTTCACAAGTGCTGTATATATAGACGGAGCATTGGTCCCGGTTCGTGGCACAAACCGGGACCAATGCCCCCATAGTCCTGGTTGGTGCCACCAACCGGGACCAAAGGCCGCTTTTCAGCAGCCCAAAGGGCGGGAAGCGGCGGCCTTTGGTCCCGGTTGGTGGCACCAACCGGGACCAATGGCCTTGCGCTGGCGCGGTGGTGGGAGTTTAGTCCCACCTCGCTAGTTGAGAGCGACCAACACCTGTTTATAAGCTCCACTGCATCTTCCCTCTCGAACTCCTCTGAACTGCAGGCCTATGGGCCTAATCTGACACCTCTCTGCTTGTGGGCCTATTGGGCCTTCTGCGGGCCTGAATCCTAGCCCAGGTTGGGTTTCTAGTCGTATTCAGGCCGTGGTGGCCCAACAGGTGGCAGTTTTTTTTTCTTTGTTGCTTTATTTATTTTATTTTGTTTCTACTTACAACAAAATACATATTGTTGCTATTTTTTTTTCCAGTTTTTTTGTTTTGTTTTCTGCATTATTTAGTTTCTTTTGTTTCTTGCTTTATTTTTTAATTCTTTTTGCTTTTAGTTTTCGAAAAATTATAAACTTTCTGTTAGTGCCATTAGTTTTCAAATTTGAAAACACTTTTTTAAGTTTTTAGTTTTCTTTGTTGCTTTATTTATTTTATTTTGTTTCTACTTACAACAAAATACTTATTGTTGCTATTTTTTCCAGTTTTTTTTGTTTTGTTTTCTGCATTATTTATTTTCATTTGTTTTTTGCTTTATTTTTTAATTCTTTTTTGCTTTTAGTTTTAGAAAAATTATGAACTTTCTGTTAGTGCCATTAGTTTTCAAATTTGAAAACACTTGTTTAGTTTTTTTGTTTTCTTTGTTGCTTTATTTATTTTATTTTGTTTCTACTTACAACAAAATACTTATTATTGCTATTTTTGTTTTTTTCTAGTTTTTTTGTTTTGTTTTCTGCATTATTTATTTTCTTCTGTATTTTGCTTTATTTTTTTATTCTTTTTGCTTTCAGGTCAGCAAAATTATAAACTTTCTGTTAGTGCCATTAGTTTTAGAAAAATTATAAACTTTCTGTTAGTGCCATTAGTTTTCAAATTTGAATAGTTAAAATCTGAATTCTTTGAAATTTGTGTGAATCACAAGTTTGTGATTAACTTTACTAAAAAAATGAACATAGATGCACCTATAGAGAAAATTCGACCTAAATTCATAATCAATTTCTATGAATTTCAGAGAAATTCATTATGAATTTAGGTCAAATTCCCTGTATAGGGGCATCTATTTTCACTTTGAGAGGAGCTCAACAAGGCAGAGAGGGACGAGCTTATAAACCGGTGTGAGCGCCCTTCGGTTGGCAAGGTGGGACTAAACTCAGAGCGCAACGAGGAGCAACCCTTTAGTCCCGGTTTGTGGCACAAACCAGGACTAATGGTCATGGGCCAGGGGCGAGCCCTATTTTTTTCCAGTTTTTTGTTTTGTTTTCTGCATTATTTATTTTCTTTTGTTTTTTGCTTTATTTTTTAATTCTTTTTGCTTTTAGTTTTAGAAAAATTATAAACTTTCTGTTAGTGCCATTAGTTTTCAAATTTGAAAACACTTTTTTTGTTTTTTTGTTTTCTTTGTTGCTTTATTTATTTTATTTTGTTTCTACTTACAACAAAATACTTATTGTTGCTATTTTTTTTCCAGTTTTTTTGTTTTGTTTTCTGTATTATTTATTTTCTTTTGTTTTTTGCTTTATTTTTTAATTCTTTTTGCTTTTAGGTCAGCAAAATTATAAACTATCTCTTAGTGCCATTAGTTTTAGAAAAATTATAAACTTTTTGTTAGTGCCATTAGTTTTCAAATTTGAATAGTTAAAATTTGAATTCTTTGAAATTTGTGTGAATCACAAGTTTGTGATTAACATTTTACTAAAAAAATGAACATAGATGCACCTATAGAGAAAATTCAACCTAAATTCATAGTTTTCAAATGAACTCTGAAAAAGTTGGCATAGCATGTGCATGTACAAAATGGACAATGGTATCATACTCGTCCGTTACAAAGTTGGCATGGTATCATCATAATAGTTGCGTGAGAAAGTCTTCACTTTTTCTTGGCTTGTGTCATTTGCTTATTGCGCCGTTAACCATGGATAATCTTCATCGTTTATCAGGATGCTTGGGTCAGCCTTGACATTGAAGGGAGGAATTTCATGAAACTTTTCATAATCTTCAGACATGTCTGTCTTGCCTCCACTCCCAGGATGTCCCTTTTTCCTGAAAGAACTATGTGGCGCTTTGGCTCATCGTATGATGTATTCACTTCCTTATCTTTTCTTTTTCTCGGTTTGGTAGACATGTCCTTCACATAGATAACCTGTGCCACATCATTGGCTAGGACTGAACGGTTCGTCAGTGTACCCAAGATTTTTCAGATCCACTGTTGTCATTCCGTACTATGGGTCTACCTGTACCCCGCCTCCTAACAGATTGACCCATTTGCACTTAAACAAAGGGAACTTAAAATCATTTCCGTAGTCAAGTTCCCATATGTCCACTATGTAACCATAATATGTGTCCTTTCCCCTCTCGGTTGTTGCATCAAAGCGGACACCGCTGTTTTGGTTGGTGCTCTTTTGATCTTGGTCAATCGTGTAAAATGTATTCCCATTTATCTCGTATCCTTTGTAAATCAATACAGTCAAAGATGGTCCCCTAGACAACAAGTACAACCCATCACAAACAATGTTGTCACCTCTGACACATGCTTCCAACCAACTGCTGAAAGTCCTGATGTGTTCACATGTAATCCAGTCGTCGCACTGCTCCGGGTGTTTGGAGCGCAGACTATTCTTGTGTTCATCGACATACGGGGTCACCAAGGTAGAGTTCTGTAGAACTGTGTAGTGTTCTTGAGACCAAGAATATCCGTCCTTGCATATTATTGAGTCACTTCCAAGAGTGCCTTTTCCAGTCAGTCTCCCCTCATACCGCAATTTAGGGAGACCTATCTTCTTAAGGCCAGGAATGAAGTCAACACAAAACCCGATGACATCCTCTGTTTGATGGCCCATGGAGATGCTTCCTTCTGGCCTAGCACAGTTACAGACATATTTATTTAGGACTCCCATGAACCTCTCAAAGGGGAACATATTGTGTAGAAATACGGGCCCTAGAATGACAATCTCGTCGACTAGATGAACTAGGACATGCGTCATGATATTGAAGAAGGATGGTGGGAACACCAGCTCGAAATTGACAAGACATTGCGCGACATCACTCCTTAGCCTTGGTACGATTTCTGGATCGATCACCTTTTGACAGATTGCATTGAGGAATGCACATAGCTTCACAATGGCTCATCAGACATTTTCCGGTAGAAGCCCCCTCAATGCAACCGGAAGTAGTTGCATCATAATCACGTGGCAGTCATGAGACTTTAGGTTCTGGAACTTTTTCTGTGGCATATTTATTATGCCCTTTATATTCGACGAGAAGCCAGTCGGGACCTTCATACTGAGCAGGCATTCAAAGAAGATTTCTTTCTCTTCTTTCGTAAGAGCGTAGCTGGCAGGACCTTCATACTGCTTCGGAGGCATGCCGTCTTTTTCGTGCAAATGTTGCAGGTCCTCCCGTGCCTCAGGTGTATCTTTTGTCTTTCCATACACGCCCAAGAAGCCTAGCAGGTTCACGCAAAGGTTCTTCATCACGTGCATCACGTCGATTGAAGAGCAGACCTCTAGGTCTTTCCAGTAGGGTAGGTCCCAAAATATAGATTTCTTCTTCCACATGGGTGCGTGTCCCTCAGCGTCATTCGGAACAGCTAGTGCGCCGGGACCCTTAGATTACGTGTAAATCATTGACCATAGCAAGTACGTGATCACCCGTACGCATGACAGGCTTCTTCCGATGATCTGCCTCGCCTTTGAAATGCTTGCCTTTCTTTCGACATTGATGGTTGGTCGGAAGAAATCGACGATGGCCCAGGTACACATTCTTCCTGCATTTGTCCAGGTATATACTTTCAGTGTCATCTAAACAGTGCGTGCATGCGTGGTATCCTTTGTTTTTCTGTCCTGAAAGGTTACTGAGAGCG
Organism: Triticum urartu; assembly: GCF_003073215.2. NCBI lineage: Eukaryota > Viridiplantae > Streptophyta > Magnoliopsida > Poales > Poaceae > Triticum > Triticum urartu. The sequence goes on from NC_053024.1 coordinate 12,258,082, forward strand.
GGCAATCATTGATGGTCACGAACATCAACGCCTTTAGGTTAAATTCCTCCTGTCTGTGCTCATCCCACGTACGTACACCATTTCCATTCCACAGCTGTAAAAGTTTTTCAACTAATGGCCTTAGGTACACATCAATGTCGTTGCCGGGTTGCTTAGGGCCTTGGATGAGAACTGGCATCATAATGAACTTCCGCTTCATGCACATCCCAGGAGGAAGGTTATACATACATAGAGTCACGGGCCATGTGCTGTGATTGCTGCTCTGCTCCTCGAAAGGATTAATGCCATCCGCGCTTAAAGCAAACCATACGTTCCTTGGGTCCTTTGCAAACTCATCCCAGTACTTTCTCTCAATTTTTCTCCACTGCGACCTGTCAGCGGGTGCTCTCAACTTCCCATCTTTCTTTCGGTTCTCACTGTGCCATCGCATCAACTTGGCATGCTCTTCGTTTCTGAACAGACGTTTCAACCGTGGTATTATAGGAGCATACCACATCACCTTCGTAGGAACCCTCTTCTTGAGGGGCTCGCTGTCAACATCACCAGGGTCATCTCGTCTGATCTTATACCGCAACGCACCGCATACCGGGCATGCGTTCAGATCCTTGTATGCACCGCAGTAGAGGATGCAGTCATTAGGGCATGCATGTATCTTCTCCACCTCCAATCCTAGAGGGCATACGACCTTCTTTGCTGCGTATGTACTGCCGGGCAATTCGTTATCCTT
>NC_053024.1:12260281-12492025 GCF_003073215.2 Triticum urartu
GGAAGCTATGTTTGATGAGGATGACATATTTGAGAATATATTTGCTGCAATTAATGTTTGTCCCAAGCTTGGGGATGCTACGTTTAATGAACATGATATTTTTAGTCTCCCAAGTTTTGATATGCGAATTTATAATGATGATAGCATGCCTCCTACCTATGATGATTATTGTGATGATACTTATGCTATGAAAAGTAGTGATTATATTTATAAAACTTTTCATGATTATGAGTACCCTTTCTCTGAACATTACTCTTTTAATGTGGAAACAATTTATAGTATTCGAGTTTCCTATGATGCTCCCACTATTCCGAATGAGAAGAATTTTGCTTATGTGGAGAGTAATAAAATTTCTATGCTTGTAGATCATGAAAAGAATGATTTAGGTTCTAGTTATATTGTTGAATTAATTCATGATGCTACTGAAAATTATTATGAGGGAGGAATATATGCTTGTAGGAATTGCAATAATGTCAAGTTTCCTCTCTGTGTGCTTAAAGTTTTGAAGTTATGCTTGTTTTACCTTCCTCTGCAAGTTGATTCTTGTTCTCAAAAGTTGTTCGCTCAAAAAATCCCTATGAATAGGAAGAGGGTTAGACTTAAATGTGCTAGTAATATTCTTCATGATGCTCTCTTTATGTTACAATTCTTATCTACTATATGAGCATCATTGAAATCATCATGCCTAGCTAGGGGCGTTAAAACGATAGCGCTTGTTGGGAGGCAACCCAACTTTATTTTTGTTCCTTGCTTTTTTTCCTCTTTAGTAATAAATAATTCATCTAGACTTTGTTTAGATGTGGTTTTATGCTTTTAATTAGTGTTTGTGCCAAGTAGAACCTTTGGGAAGACTTGGGGAAAGTCTTGTTGATCATGCTGTAAAAAACAGGAACTTTAGCGCTCACGAGAATTTCTGCCATTTTTATTTGGAGAGTGATATTTAGTTAATTCTTTTTGAAGATGATTAATAGATAAATTCCTCAGGTCCATCAATTTATTTGAGAATTTTATGAGTTACAGAAGTATACGTTAGTTACAGATTACTACAGACTGTTCTGTTTTTGACAGATTCTGTTTTTCATGTGTTGTTTACTTATTTTGATGAATCTATGGCTAGTAAAATAGTTTATAAACCATAGAGAAGTTGTAATATAGTAGGTTTAACACCAATATAAATAAATAATGAGTTCATTACAGTACCTTGAAGTAGTGTTTTGTTTTCTTTCGCTAACGGAGCTTACGAGTTTTCTGTTAAGTTTTGTGTTGGGAAGTTTTCAAGTTTTGGGTAAGGATTCGATGGACTATGGAATAAGGAGTGGCAAGATCCTAAGCTTGGGGATTCCCAAGGCACCACAAGGTAATATTCAAGGAAAACCAAGAGCCTAAGCTTGGGGATGCCCCGGAAGGCATCCCCTCTTTCGTCTTCGTTCATCGGTAACTTTACTTGGAGCTATATTTTTATTCGCCACATGATATGTGTTTTTCTTGGAGCGTCAATTTATTTTGTTAGTATTTGATTTTTTTTATTTAGAAAAATGTTCTGCATCTTTTATTTCAATAAAAGTGGCATTGATAGCCTTTAGTATGCCTATATTACAAGTATACATGTTGCTGTTTGAAAACAGAAAGTTTACCGCTGTTGCAATAATTCCCTAGAAAATTCAGAATGTGATAAAATGTTGAAACCTTTTGAATATTAAGATCTGATAAATTTACTACAGTGGGAATTTTCTTTCATAATTTTTGGAGCTAGGGAAGTATGGATGTTGTAGCATTCTTTACAGACTATCCTGTTTAGGCAGATTGCTGTTATGTTTGCATTGTTTGCATATGTTTGCTTCTTTAATGATTGTATTTGAGGATATGACTATTAAATATGCAGAGGAATTTAGTATGAAATGTTGAATAATAATTTTAGTGATTTTCTACATTAGAGTATGATAAGGTTTTGGCAATGGTTTATACTAACTTATCTCACGAGTCCTTGTTGAGTTTTGTGTGGATGAAACTTTTGAGATTGAGGGAGACCGTGATATGAGAGGAATTAAGGAGACACAAAAGCTCAAGCTTGGGGATGCCCAAGGCATCCCAATATAATATTTCAAGAATTCTCTTGCGTCTAAGCTTGGGGATGCCCCGGTTGGCATCCCACCTTTCTTCTTCAACAACTATCGGTTAGTATTGGTTGATCCTAAGTTTTTGCTTTTGCACATGATGTTTGATATTATTAGATGTCATTTTATTTTGCTTTGCTCGCTGTTTGAATAAAATACCAAGATCTAAAATACTTAAATGTTAGAGAGTCTTCACATAGTTGCATAATTATTCAACTACTCATTGATCTTCACTTATATCTTTCGCAGTAGTTTGTCATTTGCTCTAGTGCTTCACTTATATCTTTTAGAGCATGGTGGTAGTTTTATTTTGAAGAAATAGATGAACTCTCATGCTTCACTTGGATTATTTTGAGTGTCTTAAATAGCATGGTAATTTGCTTAAAATCCTAATATGCTAGGTATAAAAGATTAATAATAAAATTCTCTTATGAGTGTTTTGAATACTAAGAGAAGTTTGATGCTTGATGATTGTTTTGAGATATGAGGATGGTAATATTAGAGTCATGCTGGTGAGTAGTTGTGAATTTGATAAATACTTGTGTTGAAGTTTGTGATTCCCGTAGCATGCACGTATGGTGAACCGTTATGTGATGAAGTTGGAGCATGCTTTATTTATTGATTGCCTTCCTTATGAGTGGCGGTCGGGGACGAGCGATGGTCTTTTCCTACCAATCTATCCCCCTAGGAGCATGCGCGTAGTACTACTTTGTTTCGATAACCAATAGATTTTTGCAATAAGTATGTGAGTTCTTTATGACTAATGTTGAGTCCATGAATTATATGCACTTTCTTTCCTTCCACCATTGCTAGCTTCTCTAATACCGCGCACCTTTCGCCGGTATCATACACCCACTATATACCTTCCTCAAAACAGCCACCATACCTACCTATCATGGCATTTCCATAGCCATTCCGAGATATATTACCATGCAACTTTCCACCGTTCCGTTTATTATGACACGCTTCATCATTGTCATATTGCTTTGCATGATCATGTAGTTAACATCGTATTTGTGGCAAAGCCACCGTCCATAATTCTTTCATACATGTCACTCATGACACTAGTAGAAAACGGGCCTATTGTCCCGGTTCGTAAGGGCCTTTTGTCCCGGTTCCTGAACCGGGACTAAATGGTCGTTACTAATGCCCTGTCCCTTTAGTCCCGGTTCAGTCCAGAACCGGGACAGATGGGCCTCCACGTGGCCTGTGCGCGGAGCCCAGGCAGGAGGGCCTTTGGTCCCGGTTGGTGGCACCAACTGGGACCAATAGGCATCCACGCGTCAGCATTTCTGTGGCTGGGGTTTTTGTTTTTTCTTGAAGGGGGGTTGGGGGTTTTGGGGGGTTAATTTAGGTGTTTCACATATTGTGTTAACTAGCTAATTAATAGAGAGAAGTGTCCTCTTTTATGTCCGTGCTTGGTCGACGCTACGTACTATACATACGTATAGAGAGGACTAGACACGCCAGCTAGCTAGTAAGCAAACGAAAGAAACAGAAGATCGTCATGAACACATATGCATACAGAGAGAAGTGATATCGACCACCTCTCCTTCTCCGAGAGATTGGTCGAACAACAAGTTCTTGTATATCTATCCGACACTACCGGCTACATATATACAATAATTATCTCTTACAAATATAATCTTCTAACATATGGACGCATGGTCCACATAGTATTCTCCGTCTTCAGCGATCACATGGTCAAGAAAGAATGCCGCCAATTCCTCTTGAATTGCTCGCATGCGAGCTGGTGCTAGGAGTTCATCCCGCATCTGAAACATCTAATTTGAAGAAGGGGGTCAATACATATATATATGAATGAATGAAACTCAACACAAATGATGTTAATAAAATAAAATTGTGAATATTGTTATTTACGCACTTCATATTGTTCGTCAGAGTAGCCCCGCTCACAGGTCGTGTGGCGGATGGACTCGCAAACGTAGTATCCACAGAATTCATTCCCTTGTTCCTGCCACAACCACTTTACAAGAAATAGAGGTCAATCAAACTGATAAGCAAGAATGCCAAATGGTATTGATGAAACTAGCGCTTGAATCACTAGGATAGGCGCGGAACATGCTACTATAGTACTTACTTTCGGGTGTCTAAATTCCAGCTTCTTCGGCAGTCCTGGAGCTTTTTTGGTGAATTTTCTCCAAACCTTGCCACACAAAGAAAACAATTACTTGATATCAGAAATGAACAAAGTTGCTGATATGGTGGATAATGATCGATTTAACTTACTTCTCGAGCATTTGAGTCATGTCCGCATACTCCTGGGGATCTTTTCGTTTAGAGTCCAAGACAGTTACTACTCCCTGCTCAAGCTTAATCTCTAGGAGAATATAGTGGAACTTGCGCATGCATGCATAACTCATCAATTACATTACTATAACCTTGACTAATATATAAGGGAAACCAAATATGCACAAGACAGTAACACTCACTTGAAGTTGTAAGGAAAGAGTATTATGTCTTTGTTTTCATTTATTACCAACGATCGTAGCAAGTTGGCCTCGGTATCCGTGGCATGAAATTTAACCTCAGTTGCATCTATGAGATTTGTGTTAATGAACCCAATATCACAGACTTGTGTTTTCTTCAATTCGACGGTCTTCAATCTGCGTAATATAGTGAGGATAATTATAAATACATGCAATGAAAGAGCTTTGCTATATATAGAGACTTAATGACAGAAGTAGTACTACTTACAGACAGTAGCAGGTGACCGTTGCTTTATCGAGGGCCAATTGATTGAAAAACTAAAAGAACTCCTCAAATGGAACAGGCAACAGTTCAATTCCAACGAGGTCATGCTCCTTTTTAACTCTCACATACAAAGTATTCCTCCCCCTAAACTCTCTGCAGATTTTCAAGTACCAATCATGCAATCTTCTCATCATCGTTGATAGAGATATTTCATCTTTCACGAGAGGCTTCCCGTACTCGTATCTTTGTATCTGCACCTCCAAGAAATCATAATGTACATCGTCGGGCAGGTAATCTCCAAGATTGCTATAACCGGGCACCATCCTCGGATCATTAGCGACGATGTCGCTAGGCACCTTGAGCGGGGGGCACGATTGCTTCGCTTGTTCGCCGAGCTGGGCAATTTGTTTCCCAGCTCATCGTTCTTTCATCCTTTGATCACTGACAATACTTCCTGACCGCTCCGCTTCGGCAAATGCCTTTCCATTAATGCGCTCATAGTTGCCTTTCGGCGGAGACTTGGGTAGTTTTGTCAGGGCAGCCAGAGTGCGCTTCGCTTTCACCAGATCTACCTTCTCCTCCGGAGGTGGATGTTTCTTTGCTTTCACCCCTTCAAAGAAGTTCCTCACTTCTTCTCGCGTGATCTCGGCGTTCTCCTCCGGGGTCCTCTCGTATGGTAACTTCTCTGGAGTCTTAAGAGAAGGACCGAATCTGTATGTCCTCCCGCCTCTGGCTGTACTGCTAGACGCCGGCAGAGCAGACGGAGCGGTTGTCTTCTTTACTTGCTTACGAGGCGGAGGAGAAGGACTACGACGCGGCGGAGCAGCCGGAGCGGCGGCGGGTCTCTTCCGCCCTTGCTGATGAGGTGGAGAAGGAGGAGGCTGGCTGCTCGGGCGCGCCGGCGAAGGTGGAGAAGGAGGCAGAGTGTCGCCACGCGCCGGAGAAGGAGCCGGCCGAGTGCCCTGATCGTCACTCGCCGGAGGAGGAGGCGGTGGAGGAGGCGGAGTGCCCTGACTCGCCGGAGGAGGAGGAGGCGGAGGCGTCTAGTTCGTAAGGTTGATGAGCTCCTTCCGCCATAGGTATGGAGTCTTCAGAGCAGAACCCAGCCGAGTCTCCCCTTCACCGGTAGGGTGGTCAAGCTGGAGGTCCTCAAATCCCTCCATTATTTCATCCACCATCACCCTAGCATATCCTTCTCGAATCGGCCGGTAGTGAAAAGTTGCACCGGGTTCAATAGGAAAAACAGAGCCAACAACCGCCTTGACCTTCATATTAATCCATTGCGTCATAAGGTGGAAATTTTGAGACTCCGTGATAGCATCCACGGGATATCCGGCAGGAGCTGTCAAGACATGCTCCGGCTGAAGCAGCTCGGTGGAAGCCACGCTGCTTCTCCGCTGAAATGGCGGGGTAGCTTCGGGGGAAGCTTCGGCAGTTCGTTTGCTGCGATTTGCTTCTCGTTCCTCTATCGCTTGTACCCTAGCGTGCAGCGCCTGCAGTTGGGTCTGCTCCACTTTCTTCCTCCTCTCGTGGCATTTGTAACCGCCTGCGTCCGGAAACCTAGGCTTCCACGGAATGGAGCCTGGCGTGCCTCATGTCCGTCCAGGGTGCTCAGGATTCCCGAGGGCCATTGTGAGCTCGTCATTCTCTTTGTCTGGAACGAACGTCCCTTGCTGCGCTACTTCAATATAGTACTGAAGCCTCTTGACTGGTATTTCCATTTGCTCGTCCGTCCAAATGCACTTCCCTGATACAGGGTCCAAGGTTCCGCCAGCCCCGAAGAACCAAGTACGGCAACGGTCTGGCCAGTTAATTGTCTCTGGTTCGACCCCTTTATCAACCAGATCATTCTCAGTCTTGACCCACTTAGGCCGGGCTACGAGGTAGCCACCTGACCCCGTGCGATGGTGATGCTTCTTCTTCGCAGCATTTTGCTTGTTTGTCGCCGACATCTTATTACTCTTTTCCGATGTCTTGTGGGCCACAAATGTAGGCCAGTGATATCTGATCTTCTCATATCTGCCCTTGAATTATGGTGTCTATTTTTTATCGACAAACTTATTCAGCTCTTTCTTCCACCTCCTAAATAGGCTGCCATCCTCTTAAGAGCAAAAGACTTGATTAATTGCTCTTTAACTGGCTTCTCCGGATCATCCTCTAGCGGTAGGGTGAAATTTGACTTCAGCTCAGTCCAAAGATCATTTTTCTGCATATCATTGACATAAGACACCTCAGGGTCTTCTGTAGCCAGCTTTAACCATTGCTGGATGCTGATCGGGATCTTGTCCCTAACCAGAACCCCGCATTGAGCAACAAATGCGTTCTTTGTCCGGATGGGTTCAATCGGTTGGCTGTCAGGCGCGATTGCTATGATCTCAAACCTTTCATCCGAGCTCAACTTTTTCTTCGGGCCTCGTCTCTTTACCGATGTTGTGCTCGATCCGGAGGGCTAGAAAAAAGAATAAAGAATTAATTAATATGTGTACATACCAAAACAATGAATGCATCAATTAGCTAGTCAGCACAGGCTTAACTAATATATATACCTGGCCGGACTCGGTTCGGTCACCAGAGCCGTCATCACGGTCTCCTTCTTGCACCGGCATTGGGGCACCGGAGCCGTCCTCACGGTCTCCTTCTTGCACCGGCATTGGGTCACCAAAGCCATCATAATCATAGCCAGCTGCTTCCAGACTATCGGTGTCGTTGAGAAACAACGAGCAGACGGCATCACTTCCTCGTGCGATTATGTCCCCCAACAACTCTTCTTGTACTTCGTCTCGGGCGGTGTCCATAGTTTCTACAAATATTTACAACATGGCAATTATTATTCAAACGTGACAGATGGATATATTAGTGGCAAACGTAGAACTAATATTAATTAGTGGCCTCGATGCTGCTTCTCTAGGGTTTGGGGTGGCCTCGACAACGCTTCAAGGGTTTGGGGTATATCGACAACGACGACATACGTACATGGGAAAATAATATTATCGGGGAGGGGGTATATCGACCCCCCCATGTGTTGAAGTTATCGGGAGGGGGTATATCGACCCCCCTCATGTTGAAGTTATCGGGAGGGGGTGTATATCGACCCCTCCCCCACGTGTTGAAGTTATCGAGAGGGGGTATATCGACCCCCCTTGTGTTGAAGTTATCAGGAGGGGGTATATCGACCCCCCACGTGTTGAAGTTATTGGGAGTTTATATTGACACGACATACGTACATGGGAAAATAATATTAACGGGGAGGGGGTATATCGACCCCCCCCCTCATGTTGAAGTTATCGGGAGAGGTATATATCGACGACGACAGACCCGATAAAACATAAGAAAACAAAGAAGAAATAAAAAGAGGAGAAGAAGAAAGGAATAGCTAGCGGAGAAGATCGAAGAAAAAAATAAGAAAAAAAGAGGAGAAGAAGAAAAAAAAATAGAATATATTCTATTTTCTCTTCTTCTCCTATATTCCTTTCTTCTTCTCCTCTTCTTTTTCTTCTTTTTTCTTCTTCTTATTTATTTCTACTCGTCTTCCTCTCCCCTCTTCTTCTCCTTTCTTCCTCTTCTTATTTCCTTTTTCCTCTCATTCTTTTTCTTCTCCTTCCTTCTTAAAAATACATGAATTAGTATTGCTTGTTTTTTTAAATAATGTTCAAATAGAATTTTTTTTAAAAAAGTAAAGGTTTTGACTAATTCATTGTTCATATGAATATACAAACATTTGCATATTTACAATAATCAATATCACCAAAAAAATCTATGAACAGAAAAATACTATTTTTTTCTAAAAATCTATCTTTTGCATATATACATAAACATATATATATATAGACACACACACAGAGAACATATATACATACATATATACATTTTTATAAAAATGCAAAAAAAAATCAAAAAAGGACATATAAACAGATATACACACATACATATACATATAATCAGGAAAAAACATATATATATTTGCAAAAAAAACAAGGGGAAGAGGGGGGCGGTGCCGGCCCTGACCAAAGCGAGGCAGAGGCGACGGCGGCGCGGGGCAGCTGGGGCGCAACGAGGCAGAGGCGACGGCGAGGCAGAGGTGGGGCGGCGACGGCGTCGTGGCGGCGCGGGGAGGTGACCGCGACGGCGCGGGGTGGCGCTCGGCGATGGTGTCGGGGCGGCGCGGGGTGTTGACGGCGTCTGGGCGGCGCGGGACGGTGTCGGAGGCAGGGGCAACGACGGCGACGGCGAGGCATAGAGGGGCAGCCTGGCGGCGTCGTCGGGGCGGGATCGAAGAACTGAACAAAAAATTTCACAAGTGCTGTATATATAGACGGAGCATTGGTCCCGGTTCGTGGCACAAACCGGGACCAATGCCCCCATAGTCCTGGTTGGTGGCACCAACCGGGACCAATGGCCTTGCGCTGGCGCGGTGGTGGGAGTTTAGTCCCACCTCGCTAGTTGAGAGCGACCAACACCTGTTTATAAGCTCCACTGCATCTTCCCTCTCGAACTCCTCTGAACTGCAGGCCTATGGGCCTAATCTGACACCTCTCTGCTTGTGGGCCTATTGGGCCTTCTGCGGGCCTGAATCCTAGCCCAGGTTGGGTTTCTAGTCGTATTCAGGCCGTGGTGGCCCAACAGGTGGCAGTTTTTTTTTCTTTGTTGCTTTATTTATTTTATTTTGTTTCTACTTACAACAAAATACATATTGTTGCTATTTTTTTTTCCAGTTTTTTTGTTTTGTTTTCTGCATTATTTAGTTTCTTTTGTTTCTTGCTTTATTTTTTAATTCTTTTTGCTTTTAGTTTTCGAAAAATTATAAACTTTCTGTTAGTGCCATTAGTTTTCAAATTTGAAAACACTTTTTTAAGTTTTTAGTTTTCTTTGTTGCTTTATTTATTTTATTTTGTTTCTACTTACAACAAAATACTTATTGTTGCTATTTTTTCCAGTTTTTTTTGTTTTGTTTTCTGCATTATTTATTTTCATTTGTTTTTTGCTTTATTTTTTAATTCTTTTTTGCTTTTAGTTTTAGAAAAATTATGAACTTTCTGTTAGTGCCATTAGTTTTCAAATTTGAAAACACTTGTTTAGTTTTTTTGTTTTCTTTGTTGCTTTATTTATTTTATTTTGTTTCTACTTACAACAAAATACTTATTATTGCTATTTTTGTTTTTTTCTAGTTTTTTTGTTTTGTTTTCTGCATTATTTATTTTCTTCTGTATTTTGCTTTATTTTTTTATTCTTTTTGCTTTTAGGTCAGCAAAATTATAAACTTTCTGTTAGTGCCATTAGTTTTAGAAAAATTATAAACTTTCTGTTAGTGCCATTAGTTTTCAAATTTGAATAGTTAAAATCTGAATTCTTTGAAATTTGTGTGAATCACAAGTTTGTGATTAACTTTACTAAAAAAATGAACATAGATGCACCTATAGAGAAAATTCGACCTAAATTCATAATCAATTTCTATGAATTTCAGAGAAATTCATTATGAATTTAGGTCAAATTCCCTGTATAGGGGCATCTATTTTCACTTTGAGAGGAGCTCAACAAGGCAGAGAGGGACGAGCTTATAAACCGGTGTGAGCGCCCTTCGGTTGGCAAGGTGGGACTAAACTCAGAGCGCAACGAGGAGCAACCCTTTAGTCCCGGTTTGTGGCACAAACCAGGACTAATGGTCATGGGCCAGGGGCGAGCCCTATTTTTTTCCAGTTTTTTGTTTTGTTTTCTGCATTATTTATTTTCTTTTGTTTTTTGCTTTATTTTTCAATTCTTTTTGCTTTTAGTTTTAGAAAAATTATAAACTTTCTGTTAGTGCCATTAGTTTTCAAATTTGAAAACACTTTTTTTGTTTTTTTGTTTTCTTTGTTGCTTTATTTATTTTATTTTGTTTCTACTTACAACAAAATACTTATTGTTGCTATTTTTTTTCCAGTTTTTTTGTTTTGTTTTCTGTATTATTTATTTTCTTTTGTTTTTTGCTTTATTTTTTAATTCTTTTTGCTTTTAGGTCAGCAAAATTATAAACTATCTCTTAGTGCCATTAGTTTTAGAAAAATTATAAACTTTTTGTTAGTGCCATTAGTTTTCAAATTTGAATAGTTAAAATTTGAATTCTTTGAAATTTGTGTGAATCACAAGTTTGTGATTAACATTTTACTAAAAAAATGAACATAGATGCACCTATAGAGAAAATTCAACCTAAATTCATAGTTTTCAAATGAACTCTGAAAAAGTTGGCATAGCATGTGCATGTACAAAATGGACAATGGTATCATACTCGTCCGTTACAAAGTTGGCATGGTATCATCATAATAGTTGCGTGAGAAAGTCTTCACTTTTTCTTGGCTTGTGTCATTTGCTTATTGCGCCGTAACCATGGATAATCTTCATCGTTTATCAGGATGCTTGGGTCAGACTTGACTTTGAAGGGAGGAATTTCATGAAACTTTTCATAATCTTCAGACATGTCTGTCTTGCCCTCCACTCCCAGGATGTCCCTTTTTCCTGAAAGAACTATGTGGCGCTTTGGCTCATCGTATGATGTATTCACTTCCTTATGTTTTCTTTTTCTCGGTCTGGTAGACATGTCCTTCACATAGATAACCTGTACCACATCATTGGCTAGGATGAACGGTTCGTCAGTGTACCCAAGATTTTTCAGATCCACTGTTGTCATTCCGTACTATGGGTCTACCTGTACCCCGCCTCCTAACAGATTGACCCATTTGCACTTAAACAAAGGGAACTTAAAATCATTTCCGTAGTCAAGTTCCCATATGTCCACTATGTAACCATAATATGTGTCCTTTCCCCTCTCGGTTGTTGCATCAAAGCGGACACCGCTGTTTTGGTTGGTGCTCTTTTGATCTTGGTCAATCGTGTAAAATGTATTCCCATTTATCTCGTATCCTTTGTAAATCAATACAGTCAAAGATGGTCCCCTAGACAACAAGTACAACCCATCACAAACAATGTTGTCACCTCTGACACATGCTTCCAACCAACTGCTGAAAGTCCTGATGTGTTCACATGTAATCCAGTCGTCGCACTGCTCCGGGTGTTTGGAGCGCAGACTATTCTTGTGTTCATCGACATACGGGGTCACCAAGGTAGAGTTCTGTAGAACTGTGTAGTGTTCTTGAGACCAAGAATATCCGTCCTTGCATATTATTGAGTCACTTCCAAGAGTGCCTTTTCCAGTCAGTCTCCCCTCATACCGCAATTTAGGGAGACCTATCTTCTTAAGGCCAGGAATGAAGTCAACACAAAACCCGATGACATCCTCTGTTTGATGGCCCATGGAGATGCTTCCTTCTGGCCTAGCACAGTTACAGACATATTTATTTAGGACTCCCATGAACCTCTCAAAGGGGAACATATTGTGTAGAAATACGGGCCCTAGAATGACAATCTCGTCGACTAGATGAACTAGGACATGCGTCATGATATTGAAGAAGGATGGTGGGAACACCAGCTCGAAATTGACAAGACATTGCGCGACATCACTCCTTAGCCTTGGTACGATTTCTGGATCGATCACCTTTTGACAGATTGCATTGAGGAATGCACATAGCTTCACAATGGCTCATCAGACATTTTCCGGTAGAAGCCCCCTCAATGCAACCGGAAGTAGTTGCATCATAATCACGTGGCAGTCATGAGACTTTAGGTTCTGGAACTTTTTCTGTGGCATATTTATTATGCCCTTTATATTCGACGAGAAGCCAGTCGGGACCTTCATACTGAGCAGGCATTCAAAGAAGATTTCTTTCTCTTCTTTCGTAAGAGCGTAGCTGGCAGGACCTTCATACTGCTTCGGAGGCATGCCGTCTTTTTCGTGCAAATGTTGCAGGTCCTCCCGTGCCTCAGGTGTATCTTTTGTCTTTCCATACACGCCCAAGAAGCCTAGCAGGTTCACGCAAAGGTTCTTCATCACGTGCATCACGTCGATTGAAGAGCAGACCTCTAGGTCTTTCCAGTAGGGTAGGTCCCAAAATATAGATTTCTTCTTCCACATGGGTGCGTGTCCCTCAGCGTCATTCGGAACAGCTAGTGCGCCGGGACCCTTAGATTACGTGTAAATCATTGACCATAGCAAGTACGTGATCACCCGTACGCATGACAGGCTTCTTCCGATGATCTGCCTCGCCTTTGAAATGCTTGCCTTTCTTTCGACATTGATGGTTGGTCGGAAGAAATCGACGATGGCCCAGGTACACATTCTTCCTGCATTTGTCCAGGTATATACTTTCAGTGTCATCTAAACAGTGCGTGCATGCGTGGTATCCTTTGTTTTTCTGTCCTGAAAGGTTACTGAGAGCGGGCAATCATTGATGGTCACGAACATCAACGCCTTTAGGTTAAATTCCTCCTGTCTGTGCTCATCCCACGTACGTACACCATTTCCATTCCACAGCTGTAAAAGTTTTTCAACTAATGGCCTTAGGTACACATCAATGTCGTTGCCGGGTTGCTTAGGGCCTTGGATGAGAACTGGCATCATAATGAACTTCCGCTTCATGCACATCCCAGGAGGAAGGTTATACATACATAGAGTCACGGGCCATGTGCTGTGATTGCTGCTCTGCTCCTCGAAAGGATTAATGCCATCCGCGCTTAAAGCAAACCATACGTTCCTTGGGTCCTTTGCAAACTCATCCCAGTACTTTCTCTCAATTTTTCTCCACTGCGACCTGTCAGCGGGTGCTCTCAACTTCCCATCTTTCTTTCGGTTCTCACTGTGCCATCGCATCAACTTGGCATGCTCTTCGTTTCTGAACAGACGTTTCAACCGTGGTATTATAGGAGCATACCACATCACCTTCGTAGGAACCCTCTTCTTGAGGGGCTCGCTGTCAACATCACCAGGGTCATCTCGTCTGATCTTATACCGCAACGCACCGCATACCGGGCATGCGTTCAGATCCTTGTATGCACCGCAGTAGAGGATGCAGTCATTAGGGCATGCATGTATCTTCTCCACCTCCAATCCTAGAGGGCATACGACCTTCTTTGCTGCGTATGTACTGCCGGGCAATTCGTTATCCTTTGGAAGCTTCTTCTTCAATATTTTCAGTAGCTTCTCAAATCCTTTGTCAGGCACAGCATTCTCTGCCTTCCACTGCAGCAATTCCAGTACGGTACCGAGCTTTGTGTTGCCATCTTCGCAATTTGGGTACAAACCTTTTTTGTGATCCTCTAACATGCGATCGAACTTCAGCTTCTCCTTTTGACTTTCACATTGCGTCCTTGCATCGACAATGACCCGGCGGAGATCATCATCATCAGGCACATCGTCTGGTTCCTCTTGATCTTCACCAGCTTCACCCGTTGCAGCATCATTGGGCACATCGTCTGGTTCCTCTTGATCTTCACCATCTCCCCCCGTTGCAGCATCACAGTATTCAGGGGGCACATAGTTGTCATCGCACTCTTCTTCTTCGCCGTCTTCCATCATAACCTCTATTTCTCTGTGCCTCATCCAAACATTATAGTGTGGCATGAAACCCTTGTAAAGTAGGTGGGAGTGAAGGATTTTCCGGTTAGAGTAAGACATCGTACCCACATTCAGTGCATGGACAACATATAAAACCATTCTGCTTGTTTGCCTCAGCCGCATCGAGAAACTCATGCACGCCCTTAATGTACTCAGAGGTGTGTCTTTCACCGTACATCAATTGCCGGTTCATCTGCGTGCATTATATATAATTAAGTGTCCAAATTAATAGAAGTTCATCATCACATTAAAACCAAAGTACATACATAGTTCTCATCTAACAACATATAGCTCTCCAGAGCATCTAATTAATTAAACCATACATTGAAACTATGTAAAACATTTCAATGCGAAAACAAATGCGATCGTAATCGCAACCAAGGTAACAATTGATCCAACGGCATAATGATACCAAGCCTCGGTATGAATGGCATACTTTCTAATCTTTCTCATCTTCAAGCGCATTGCATCCGTCTTGATCTTGTGATCACCGACGACATCCGCAACATGCAACTCCAATATCATCTTCTCCTCCTCAATATTTTTATTTTTTCCTTCAAGAAATTGTTTTCTTCTTCAACTAAATTTAACCTCTTGACAATAGGGTCGGTTGGAATTTCCGGTTCACATACATCCTAGATAAATAAAATCTATGTCACGTTGGTCGGCATAATTTTCATAAACAATAAATGAACCAATAGTTATAAAGATAATATATATACCACATCCGAATCATAGACAGGACGAGGGCCGACGGGGGCGGATACCAAAACCATCGCACTATATAAGATGAAATAATAAAAGTAAGAAAACAATACAAGTATCTATGTAAACATACAAGTAAGAATATTTTTTCCTTTCAGAAAGAAGATAAGAACAAGAGGCTCACCATGGTGGTGCCGGCGATGAGCTCGGGGCGGGTGATCGACGGCGGTGAAGACGGGGACGGGGCGTGATGGACCGCTAAACCTAGACAAATATTGAGGAAAATTGAGCTTCGAGGTCGAGCTTGGAGAGGAGAAAGCTTAAGTAGTGTGGCTCGGGCATTCCATCGAACACCTTGTGTGCATAGGAGGTGAGCTAGAGCACCACCAAGCCCTCTCCCCCTCGGCCAGAAAAAACAGAGCATTGTGCTCTGCTCTTACGCGAGGGGGTATATATAGGCACCTCATTGGTCCCGGTTGGTGGCATGAACCGGGACTAAAGGGGAGACTTTGGTCCTGGTTCAAGCCACCAGCCGGGACCAATGGTGGTGGGCCAGGAGCGAGGCCCATTGGTCCCGGTTCGTCCCACCAACCGGGACCAAAAGGTCCAGACAAACCGGGACCAATGGCCCACGTGGCCCGGCCGGCCCCCTGGGATCACGAACCGGGTCCAATGCCCCCATTGGTCCCGATTCTGGATTGAACCGGGACTAATGGGCTGACCCGGCCTGGACCTTTTCCCCCTTTTCTACTAGTGTGAGTCATTGCACATCCCGGTACACCGCTAGAGGCATTCATATAGAGTCATATTTTGTTCTAAGAATCGAGTTGTAATTCTTGAGTTGTAAGTAAATAAAAGTGTGATGATCATCATTATTAGAGCATTGTCCCAGTGAGGAAAGGATGATGGAGACTATGATTCCCCCACAAGTCGGGATGAGACTCCGGACGAAAAATAAAAAAAAGAAAAAAAGAGGCCAAAGAAGCCCAAATAAAAAAAGAGGCCATAAAAAAGAGAAGGCCCAAATAAAAAAAATAAAAAAAATAAAAAAATGAGAGAAAAAGAGAGAAGGGGCAATGCTACTATCCTTTTACCACACTTGTGCTTCAAAGTAGCACCATGGTCTTCATGATAGAGAGTCTCCTATGTTCCCACTTTCATATACTAGTGGGAATCTTACATTATAGAACTTGGCTTGTATATTCCAATGATGGGCTTCCTCAAAATGCCCTAGGTTTTCGTGAGCGAGCAAGTTGGATGCACACCCACTTAGTTTCCTTTTTGATCTTTCATATACTTATAGCTCTAGTGCATCCGTTGCATGGCAATCCCTACTCACTCACATTGATATCTATTGATGGGCATCTCCATAGCCCGTTGATACGCCTAGTTGATGTGAGACTATCTTCTCCCTTTTTGTCTTCTCCACAACCACCATTCTATTCCACCTATAGTGCTATGTCCATGGCTCACGCTCATGTATTGCGTGAAGATTGAAAAAGTTTGAGAACATCAAAAGTATGAAACAATTGCTTGGCTTGTCATCGGGGTTGTGCATGATTTAAATATTTTGTGTGGTGAAGATAGAGCATAACCAGACTATATGATTTTGTAGGGATAGCTTTCTTTGGCCATGTTATTTTGAGAAGACATAATTGCTTAGTTGGTATGCTTGAAGTATTATCATTTTTATGTCAATATGAACTTTTGTCTTGAATCTTTCGGATCTGAATATTCATGCCACAATTAAGAAGAATTAAACTGAAATTATGGCAAGTAGCACTCCGCATCAAAAATTCTGTTTTTATCATTTACCTACTCGAGGACGAGCAGGAATTAAGCTTGGGGATGCTGATACGTCTCCAATGTATCTATAATTTTTGATTGCTCCATGCTATATTATCTGCCGTTTTGAATGTTTATGGGCTTTATTATACACTTTTATATCATTTTTGGGACTAACCTATTAACCCAGAGCTCAGTGCCAGTTTCTGTTTTTACCCTGTTTTAGGGTTTCGAAGAAAAGGAAAATCAAACGGAGTCCAATTGACCTAAAACTTCACGGAACTCATTTTTGGAAGGAAAGAAGCCCAGAAGACTTGGAGTGCACATCGGGGGCTCTGCGAGGAGGTCACGAGGCAAGGGGGCGCGCCCACCCCCCTGACCGCGTCCTCCACCCTCGTGAGCCCCTCGTGGCCCCCCCGACGTATTTATTCCGCCTATATATCTCCATATACCCTAAAAACATCCGTGAGCACAATAGATCAGGAGTTCCACCGCCAGAAGCCTCCGTAGCCACCGAAAGCCAATCTAGACCCGTTCCGGCGCCCTGC
The DNA here is from genome assembly GCF_003073215.2 of Triticum urartu. Lineage (NCBI taxonomy): Eukaryota > Viridiplantae > Streptophyta > Magnoliopsida > Poales > Poaceae > Triticum > Triticum urartu. The sequence continues at coordinate 12,277,630 of NC_053024.1, forward strand.
CGGAGGGGAAATCCTTCTCCGGTGGCCATCTTCAAAATCCCGGTGCTCTCCATGACGAGGAGGGAGTAGTTCTCCCTCGGGGCTGAGGGTATGTACGAGTAGCTATGTGTTTGATCTCTCTCTCTCTCATGTTCTTGATTTGGCACGATCTTGATGTATCGCGAGCTTTGCTATTATAGTTGGATCTTATGTTTCTCCTCCCCTCTACTCTCTTGTAACGGATTGAGTTTCCCCTTTGAAGTTATGTTATCGGATTGACTCTTCAAAGATTTGAGAACACTTGATGTATGTCTTGCCATGCGTATCTGTGGTGACAATGGGATACCACGTGATTCACTTGATGTATGTTTTGGTGATCAACTTGCGGGTTCCGCCCATGAACCTATGCATAGGGGTTGGCACACGTTTTCGTCATGATTCTCCGGTAGAACTTTGGGGCACTCTTTGAAGTTCTTTGTGTTGGTTGAATAGATGAATCTGAGATTGTGTGACGCATATCATATAATCATACCCATGGATACTTGAGGTGACATTGGAGTATCTAGGTGACATTAGGGTTTTGGTTGATTTGTGTCTTAAGGTGTTATTCTAGTACGAACTCTAGGGCTATTTGCGACACTTATAGGAATAGCCCAACGGATTGATTGGAAAGAATAACTTTGAGGTGGTTTCGTACCCTACCATAATCTCTTCGTTTGTTCTTCTCCGCTATTAGTGACTTTGGAGTGACTCTTTGTTGCATGTTGAGGGATAGTTATGTGATCCAATTATGATATTATTGTTGAGGGAACTTACACTAGCGAAAGTATGAACCCTAGGCCTTATTTCCTATCATTGCAATACCGTTTGTGCTCACTTTTATCACTTGCTACCTTGCTGTTTTTATATTTTCAGATTACAAATACCTTTATCTACCATCCATATACCACTTGTATCACCATCTCTTCGCCGAACTAGTGCACCTATACAATTTACCATTGTATTGGGTGTGTTGGGGACACAAGAGACTCTTTGTTATTTGGTTGCAGGGTTGCTTGAGAGAGACCATCTTCATCCTATGCCTCCTACGGATTGATAAACCTTAGGTCATCCACTTGAGGGAAATTTGCTACTGTCCTACAAACTCTACACTTCGAGGCCCAACAATGTCTACAAGAAGAAGGTTGTGTAGTAGACATCAGCCGGCGAGGGGAGGGCTTTGTGGTGCTCTAGCTCACCTCCTATGCACATGAGGTGTTCGATGAAATGCCCGAGCCACACTAGTTAAGCTTTCTCCTCTTGAAGCTCGACTTCAAAGCTCCATTTTCCTCGAGATTTGTCTAGGTTTAGCTGCACGTCACGTCCCACTCCCGTCTTCACCGCCGTCGATCGCCCGCACCGATCTCGTCGCCGACACCACCGTGGTGAGCCTCTTGTTCTTATCTTCTTTCTGAAAGAAAAAATTCTTACTTTAGATAGATACTTGTCTAATTTTCTTACTTTTATTATTGCTTGTTATTATATAGTGCGATGGTTTTGGTATCCGCCCCCATCGGCCTCGCCCTGGCTATGATTCAGATGTGGTATATATTATCTTTTTATAACTATTTGGTTCATTTATTGTTTATGACAATTATGCCGACCAACGTGATGTAGATTTTATTTATCTAGGAGGTAGTTGAACCAGAAATTCCAACCGACACTATTGTCGAGAGGTTAAATTTAGTTGAAGAAGAAAACAATTACTTGAAGGAAAAAATAAAAAAAATTGAGGAGGATAAGATGATATTGGAGTTGCATGTTGCGGATGTCGTCGATGATCACAAGATCAAGATGGATGCAATGCAGTTGAAGATGAGAAAGATTAGAAAATATGCCATTCATACCGAGGCTTGGTATCATTATGCCGTTGGATCAATTGTTACCTTGGTTGCGATTATGATCGCATTTGTTTTCGCATTGAAATGTTTTACATAGTTTCAGTGTATGGTTTAATTAATTAGATGCCCTGGAGAGCTATATGTTGTTAGATGAGAACTATGTATGTACTTTGGTTTTAATGTGATGATGAACTTCTATTAATTTGGTCACTTAATTATCTATTCATGATGTTCTATAATGGTTTTTGACACACTTAATTATATATAATGCACGCAGATGAACCGGCAATGGATGTATGGTGAAAGACACACCTCCGAGGACATTAAGGGCGTGCATGATTTTCTTGAAGTGGCTGAGGCAAACAAGCAGAATGGTTTTATGTGTTGTCCATGCCCTAAATGTGGGAAAATCCTTCACACCCACCTGCTTTACAATGGTTTCATGCCACACTATAATGTTTGGATGAGGCACGGAGAAATAGGGGTTATGATGGAAGACGGCGAAGAAGAAGAGGACGATGACAACTATGTGCCCCCTGAATACGGTGATGCTGGAACGGGGGAAGCTGCTAATATCAAGAGGAACCAGACAATGTGCCCAATGATGCTGCAACGGGGGAAGCTGCTGAAGATCATGAGGAACCATACGATGTGCCCGATGATGATGATCTCCGTCGGGTCATTGTCGATGCAAGGACGCAATACGAAAGTCAAAAGGAGAAGCTGAAGTTCGATCGCATGTTAGAGGATCACAAAAAAGGGCTGTACCCCAATTGCGAAGATGGCAACAAAAAGCTCGGTACCGTACTGGAATTGCTGCAGTGGAAGGCAGAGAATGCTGTGCCTGACAAAGGATTTGAGAAGCTACTGAAAATATTGAAGAAGAAGCTTCCATAGGATAACGAATTGCCCGACAGTACATACGCAACAAAGAAGGTCGTATGCCCTCTAGGATTGGAGGTGCAGAAGATACATGCATGCCCTAATGATTGCATCCTCTACCGCGGTGCATACAAGGATCTGAACGCATGCCCGGTATGCGGTGCATTGCGGTATAAGATCAGACGAGATGACCCTGGTGATGTTGACGGCGAGCCCCCCAGGAAGAGGGTCCCCGCGAAGGTGATGTGGTATGCTCCTATAATACCACGGTTGAAACGTATGTTCAGAAACGAAGAGCATGCCAAGTTGATGTGATGGCACAGTAAGGACCGTAAGAAAGATGGGAAGTTGAGAGCACCCGCTGCGGGTCGCAGTGGAGAAAAATCGAGAGAAAGTACTGGCATGATTTTGCAAGTGACCCAAGGAACGTATGGTTTGGTTTAAGCGCAGATGGCATTAATTCTTTCGGGGAGCAGAGGAACAATGACAACACCTGGCCTGTGACTCTATGTATGTATAACCTTCCTCCTTGGATGTGCATGAAGCGTAAGTTCATTATGATGCCAATTCTCATCCAAGGCCCTAAGCAACCCGGCAATGACATTGATGTCTTCCTTAGGCCATTAGTCGAAGAACTTTTACAGCTGTGGAATGTAAATGGTGTACGTATGTGGGATGAGCACAAACATGAGGAATTTAACCTGCACACGTTGCTGTTTGTAACCATCAACGATTGGCCCGTTCTTAGTAACCTTTCAGGACAGACAAACAAGGGATACCACGCATGCACGCACTGTTTAGAAGAAACTGAAAGTGTATACCTGGACAAATGCAGGAAGAATGTGTACCTGGGCCATCGTCGATTTCTTCCGACCAACCATCAATGTCGAAAGAAAGGCAAGCATTTCAAAGGCGAGGCAGATCACCGGAAGAAGCCCGCCATGCGTACCGGTGATCATGTACTTGCTATGGTCAATGATTTACACGTAATCTTTGGAAAGGGTCCCGGCGGACTAGCTGTTCCGAATGACGCTGAGGGACACGCACCCATGTGGAAGAAGAAATCTATATTTTGGGACCTACCCTACTGGAAAGACTTAGAGGTCCGCTCTTCAATCGATGTGATGCACGTCACGAAGGACCTTTGCGGGAACCTGCTAGGCTTCTTGGGCGTGTATGGGAAGACAAAAGATACACCCGAGGCACGGGAGGACCTGCAACGTTTGCACGAAAAAGACTGCATGCCTCCGAAGAAGTATAAAGGTTCACCAGCTATGCTCTTACGAAAGAAGAGAAAGAATTCTTCTTTGAATGCCTGCTCAGTATGAAGGTCACGACTAGCTTCTCGTCGAATATAAAGGGAATAATAAATATGGCAGAGAAAAAGTTCCAGAACCTAAAGTCTCATGACTGCCACGTGATTATGACGCAATTGCTTCCGGTTGCATTGAGGGGGCTTCTACCGGAAAACGTCTGATTAGCCATTGTGAAGCTATGTGCATTCCTCAATGCAATCTCTTAGAAGGTGATCGATCCAAAAATCGTACCAAGGCTAAGGAGTGATGTGGCGCAATGTCTTGTCAGTTTCGAGCTGGTGTTCCCACCATCCTTCTTCAATATCATGACGCATGTCCTAGTTCATCTAGTCGACGAGATTGTCATTCTGGGGCCCGTATTTCTACACAATATGTTCCCCTTTGAGAGGTTCATGGTAGTCCTAAAGAAATATGTCCGTAACCGTGCTAGGCCAGAAGGAAGCATCTCCATGGGCCATCAAACAGAGGCTGTCATTGGGTTTTGTGTTGACTTCATTCCTGGCCTTAAGAAGATAGGTCTCCCTAAATCACAGCATGAGGGGAGACTGACTGGAAAAGGCACGCTGGGAGGGGCCTCAATAATATGCAGGGACGGATATTCGTGGTCTCAAGCACACTACACAGTTCTACAAAATTCTACCTTGGTGACCCCGTATGTCGATGAACACAAGAACAGTCTGCACTCCAAACACCCAGAGCAGTGCGACGACTGGATTACATGTGAACACATCAGGACTTTCAACAGTTGGTTGGAAACACGTCTCAGAGGTGACAACACTGTTTGTGATGAGTTGTACTTGTTGTCCAGGGGACCATCTTTGACTATATTGACTTACAAAGGATACGAGATAAATGGGAATACATTTTACACGATCGCACAAGATCAAAAGAGCACCAACCAAAACAGCGGTGTCCGCTTTGATGCAGCAACCGAGAGGGGAAAGGACACATATTATGGTTACATAGTGGACATATGGGAACTTGACTACGGACATGATTTTAAGGTCCCTTTGTTCAAGTGCAAATGGGTCAATCTGTCATGAGGCGGGGTACAGGTAGACCCACAGTACGGAATGATAATAGTGGATCTCAACAATCTTGCGTATGCGGACGAACCGTTCGTCCTAGCCAATGATGTGGCACAAGTTATCTATGTGAAGGACATGTCTACCAAATCGAGAAAAAGAAAAGATAAGGAAGCGAATACATCATACGATGTGCCAAAGCGCCACATAGTTCTTTTAGGAAAAAGGGACATCGTGGGAGTGGAGGGCAAGACAGACATGTCTGAAGACTATGAAAAGTTTCATGAAATTCCTCCCTTCAAAGTCAAGGCTGACCCAAGCATCCTGATACACGATGAAGATTATCCATGGTTACGGCGCAATAAGCAAATGACACAAGCGAGGAAAAAGTGAAGACTTTGTCCCGCAACTATTATGATGATACCATGCCAACTTTTTCAGAGTTCATTTGAAATGCTTTAATGTCTTATGGTTCGGCCCTCGTAATACCATTATTCAAATTTTAAAACTAATGGCACTAACAGAAAGTTTATAATTTTTCTAAAACTAATGGCACTAGCAGAAAGTTTATAATTTTTCTGACCTAAAAGCAAAAAGAATTAAAATATAAAGCAAAAAACAAAAGAAAATAAATAATGCAAAAAAAAAAACAAAAAACTAGAAAAAAACTATGTTTATAGTAAAGTTAATCACAAACTTGTGATTCACACAAATTTCAAAGAATTCAAATTTTAACTACCAACCGGGACTAGAGGGGGCATTGGTCCCGGTTCGTGGCACCAACCGGGACCAATGCTCCTTGCCCCTGGCCCATGACCATTAGTCCCGGTTTGTGCCACAAACCGGGACAAAAGGGTTGGTCCTCGTTGCGGGCACAGTTTAGTCCCACCTCGCCAACCAAAGGGGCTCACACCAGTTTATAAGCCCTTCCCTCTCTACCTTCTTGAGCTCCTCTCAAAATGAAAATAGATGCCCTTATAGAGAAAAGTTTAACCTAAATTCAGAGTGAATTTCTCTGAAATTCATAGAAATTTACTATGAATTTAGGTTGAATTTTCTCTATAAGCGCATCTATGCTCATTTTTTTAGTAAGTTAATCACAAACTTGTGATTCACACAAATTTCAAAGAATTCAAATTTTAACTATACAAATTTGAAAACTAATGCCACTAACAGGAATTTTATAATTTTTCTAAAACTAATGGCACTAACAGAAAGTTTATAATTTTTCTAACCTAAAAGCAAAAATAATTAAAAATTAAAGCAAAAAACAAAAGAAAATAAATAATGCAAAAACAAAACAAAAAACAGGAAAAAAACTATTTTTATAGTAAGTTAATCACAAACTTGTGATTCACACAAATTTCAAAGAATTCAAATTTTAACTATTCAAATTTGAAAACTAATGGCACTAACAGAAAGTTTATAATTTTTCTAAAACTAATGGCACTAATAGAAAGTTTATAATTTTGCTAACCTAAAAGCAAAAAGAACTAAAAAAATGCAAAAAACAAAAGAAAATAAATAATGCAAAAAACATAACAAAAAACAGGAAAAAACTATTTTTATAGTAAGTTAATCACAAACTTGTGATTCACAGAAATTTCAAAGAATTCAAATTTTAACTATTCAAATTTGAAAACTAATGGCACTAACAGAAAGTGTATAATTTTACTAACCTAAAAGCAGAAAGAATTAAAAATTAAAGCAAAAAACAAAAGAAAATAAATAATGCAAAAAACAAAATAAAAAACAGGAAAAAAACTATTTTTATAGTAAAGTTAATCACAAACTTGTGATTCACATAAATTTCAAACAATTCAAATTTTAACTATTCACACAAATCTGACATAAAAGCAATAAGAATTAAAAAATAAAGAACGAAACAAAAGAAAATAAATAATGCCTAAAATAAAACAAAAAACTAGAAAAAAAATAAAAATAGCAACATTAAGTATTTTGTTGTAAGTAGAAACAAAATAAAATAAATAAAGAAACAAAGAAAACAAAAAAACTAAAAAAGTGCCACCTACTAGGCCCCCACGGCGTGAATCACTAGTAGAAAACAGGGCTATGGTCCAGGCCGGCTCAACCCATTAGTCCCGGTTCAGTGTAGAACCGGGACCAATGTGGGCATTGGTCCCGGTTCGTGAGCCCAGGGGGCTGGCCGGGCCACGTGGGCCATTGGTCCCGGTTCGTCTGGACCTTTTGGTCCCGGTTGGTGGGACGAACCGGACCAATGGGCCTCGCTCCTGGCCCACCACCATTGGTCCCGGTTGGTGGCTTGAACCGGGACCAAAGGCTCCCCTTTAGTCCCGGTTCATGCCACCAACCGGGACCAATGAGGTGCCTATATATACCCCCTCGCGCAAGAGCAGAGCACAGTGCTCTATTTTTTCTGGCCGAGGGGGAGAGGGCTTTGTGGTGCTCTAGCTCACCTCCTATGCACATGAGGTGTTCGATGGAATGCCCGAGCCATACTACTTAAGCTTTCTCCTCTCGAAGCTCGACCTCCAAGCTCCATTTTCCTCGAGATTTGTCTAGATTTAGCGGTCCGTCACGCCCCGTCCCCGTCTTCACCACCGTCAATCACCCGCGCCGATCTCATCACCGACACCACCGTGGTGAGCCTCTTGTTCTTATCTTCTTTCTGAAAGGAAAAATATTCTTACTTGTATGTTTAGATAGATACTTGTATCATTTTTCTTACATTTATTATTGCATCTTATATAGTGCGATGGTTTTGGTATCCGCCCCCGTCGGCCCTCGTCCTGTCTATGATTCGGATTTGGTATGTATATTATCTTTATAACTATTGGTTCATTTATTGTTTATGAAAATTATGCCGACCAACGTGACATAGATTTTATTTATCTAGGATGTATGTGAATCGGAAATGCCAACCGACCCTATTGTCGAGAGGTTAAATTTAGTTGAAGAAGAAAACAATTTCTTGAAGGAAAAAATAAAAAAATTGAGGAGGAGAAGATGATATTGGAGTTGCATGTTGCGGATGTCGTCGATGATCACAAGATCAAGATGGATGCAATGCGCTTGAAGATTAGAAAGATTAGAAAATATGCCATTCATACCGAGGCTTGGTATCATTATGCCGTTGGATCAATTGTTACCTTGGTTGCGATTATGATCGCATTTGTTTTCGCATTGAAATGTTTTACATAGTTTCAATGTATGGTTCAATTAATTAGATGCTCTGGAGAGCTATATGTTGTTAGATGAGAACTATGTATGCAATTTGGTTTTAATGTGATGATGAACTTCTATTAATTTGGACACTTAATTATATATAATGCACACAGATGAATCGGCAATGGATGTACGGTGACAGACACACCCGCGAGTACATTAAGGGCGTGCATGAGTTTCTCGATGCGGCTGAGGCAAACAAGCAGAATGGTTTTATGTGTTGTCCATGCACTGAATGTGGGAATACGGGGTCTTACTCTAACCGGAAAATCCTTCACTCCCACCTGCTTTACAAGGGTTTCATGCCACACTATAATGTTTGGACGAGGCACGGAGAAATAGGGGTTATGATGGAAGACGGCGAAGAAGAAGAGTACGATGACAACTATGTGCCCCCTAAATACGGTGATGCTGCAACGGGGGGAGCTGGTGAAGATCAAGAGGAACCAGACGATGTGCCCAATGATGCTGCCACGGGTGAAGCTGCTGAAGATCAAGAGGAACCAGACGATGTGCCCGATGATGACGATCTCCGCCGGGTCATTGTCGATGCAAGGACGCAATGCATTAGTCAAAAGGAGAAGCTGAAGTTCGATCGCATGTTAGAGGATCACAAAAAAGGGTTATACCCCAATTGCGAAGATGGCAACACAAAGCTCGGTACCGTACTGGAATTGCTGCAGTGGAAGGCAGAGAATGCTGTGCCTGACAAAGGATTTGAGAAGCTACTGAAAATATTGAAGAAGAAGCTTCCAAAGGATAACGAATTGCCCGACAGTACATACGCAGCAAATAAGGTCGTATGCCCTCTAGGATTGGAGGTGGAGAAGATACATGCATGCCCTAATGACTGCATCCTCTACCGCGGTGCATACAAGGATCTGAACGCATGCCCGGTATGCGATGCGTTGCGGTACAAGATCAGACGAGATGACCCTGGTGATGGTGACGGCGAGCCCCTCAGGAAGAGGGTTCCTGCGAAGGTGATGTGGTATGCTCCTATAATACCACGGTTGAAACGTCTGTTCAGAAACGAAGAGCATGCCAAGTTGATGCGATGGCACAGTGAGAACCGAAAGAAAGATGGGAAGTTGAGAGCACCCCCTGACGGGTCGCAGTGGAGAAAAATCGAGAGAAAGTACTGGGATGAGTTTGCAAAGGACCCAAGGAATGTATGGTTTGCTTTAAGCGCGGATGGCATTAATCCTTTCGGGGAGCAGAGCAGCAATCACAGCGCCTGGCCCGTGACTCTATGTATGTATAACCTTCCTCCTTGGATGTGCATGAAGCGGAAGTTCATTATGATGCCAGTTCTCATCCAAGGCCCTAAGCAACCCGGCAACGAAATTGATGTGTACCTAAGGACATTAGTTGAAGAACTTTTACAGCTGTGGAATGGAAACGGTGTACGTACGTGGGATGAGCACAGACAGGAGGAATTTAACCTTAAGGCGTTGCTGTTCGTGACCATCAACGATTGGCCCGCTCTCAGTAACCTTTCAGGACAGACAAACAAAGGATACCACACATGCACGCACTGTTTAGATGACACTGAAAGTATATACCTGGACAAATGCAGGAAGAATGTGTACCTGGGCCATCGTCGTTTTCTTCCGACCAACCATCAATGTCGAAAGAAAGGCAAGCATTTCAAAGGCGAGGCAGATCACCGGAAGAAGCCCGCCATGCGCACCGGTGATCACGTGCTTGCTATGGTCAATGATTTACACTACGTAATCTTTGGAAAGGGTCCCGGTGGACTAGCTGTTCCGAATGACGCTGAGGGACACGCACCCATGTGGAAGAAGAAATCTATATTTTGGGACCTACCCTACTGGAAAGACCTAGAGGTCCGCTCCTCAATCGACGTGATGCACGTGACGAAGAACCTTTGCGTGAACCTGCTAGGCTTCTTGGGCGTGTATGGGAAGACAAAAGATACACCTGAGGCACGAGAGGACCTGCAATGTTTGCACGAAAAAGACGGCATGCCTCCGAAGCAGTATAAAGGTCCTGCCAGCTACGCTCTTACGAAAGAAGAGAAAGAAATCTTCTTTGAATGCCTGCTCAGTATGAAGGTCACGACTGGCTTCTCGTCGAATATAAAGGGAATAATAAATATGCCAGAGAAAAAGTTTCAGAACCTAAAGTCTCATGACTGCCACGTGATTATGACGCAACTGCTTCCGGTTGCATTGAGGGGGCTTCTACCGGAAAACGTCCGATTAGCCATTGTGAAGCTATGTGCATTCCTCAATGCAATCTCTCAGAAGGTGATCGATCCAGAAATCGTACCAAGGCTAAGGAGTGATGTGGAGCAATGTCTTGTCAGTTTCGAGCTGGTGTTCCCACCATCCTTCTTCAATATCATGACGCACGTCCTAGTTCATCTAGTCGACGAGATTGTCATCTTGGGGCCCGTATTTCTACACAATATGTTCCCCTTTGAGAGGTTCATGGGAGTCCTAAAGAAATATGTCCGTAACCGCGCTAGGCCAGAAGGAAGCATCTCCATGGGCCATCAAACAGAGGATGTTATCGGGTTTTGTGTTGACTTCATTCCTGGCCTTAACAAGATAGGTCTCCCTAAATCGCGGTATGAGGGGACACTGACTGGAAAAGGCACTCTTGGAAGAGACTCAATAATATGCAGGGACGGATATTCTTGGTCTCAAGCACACTACACAGTTCTACAGAACTCTACCTTGGTGACCCCGTATGTCGATGAACACAAGAACAGTCTGCGCTCCAAACACCCGGAGCAGTGCGACGACTGGATTACATGTGAACACATCACGACTTTCAGCAGTTGGTTGGAAACACGTCTCAGAGGTGACAACACTGTTTGTGATGAGTTGTACTTGTTGTCCAGGGGACCATCTTTGACTGTATTGACTTACAAAGGATATGAGATAAATGGGAATACATTTTACACGATCGCCCAAGATCAAAAGAGCACCAACCAAAACAGCGGTGTCCGCTTTGATGCAGCAACCGAGAGCGGAAAGGACACATATTATGGTTACATAGTGGACATATGGGAACTTGACTACGGACCTGATTTTAAGGTCCCTTTGTTTAAGTGCAAATGGGTCAATCTGTTAGGCGGCGGGGTACAGGTAGACCCACAGTACGGAATGACAACAGTGGATCTGAAAAATCTTGGGTACACTGACGAACCGTTCGTCCTAGCCAATGATGTGGCACAGGTTATCTATGTGAAGGACATGTCTACCAAACCGAGAAAAAGAAAAGATAAGGAAGCGAATACATCATACGATGAGCCAAAGCGCCACATAGTTCTTTCAGGAAAAAGGGACATCCTGGGAGTGGACGGCAAGACAGACATGTCTGAAGATTATGAAAAGTTTCATGAAATTCCTCCCTTCAATGTCAAGGCTGACCCAAGCATCCTGATAAACAATCAAGATTATCCATGGTTACGGCGCAATAAGCAAATGACACAAGCGAAGAAAAAGTGAAGACTTTCTCCCGCAATAAGCAAATGCTATGTGGGTGAAATTATGATACCATCCCAACTTTCAACTTTTTCAGAGTTCATTTGAAATGCTTTCATGTCTTATGGTTCGAAACTTTGATACTTCGAAAGTGATTGTCCATTTTGTACACGAAGTGCATCAAGTTTTTGTCGTAACCCTCTCTACTTTTTGGAACATGCTATGTGGGTGAAATGATGATACCATGCCAACTTTCAACCTTTTCAGAGTTCATTTTGAAATGCTTTCCAATTTCAGAGTCATTTAGCTCAAAGAATGAAAGGGATCGAACCAGAGACAATTAACTGGCCAGACTGTTGCCGGACTTGGTTCTTCGGGGCTGGCGGAACACTGGGCCCCGTAACAGGGAAGTGCATTTGGACGAACGATCAAATGGACATACCAGTCAGTAAGCTTAAGCAGTATATCGAAGCAGCGCATGAAGGGACGTTCTTTCCAGACAGAGAGAACGACGAGCTCACAATGGCCCTCGGGAATCCTGAGCACCCTGGACGGACACGAGGCACGCCAGGCTCCATTCCGTGGAAGGTTGGGTTTCCGGACGCAGGCGGTTACAAATCCCATGAGAGGAGGAAAAAAGTGCAGCAGACCCAAATGCAGGCGCTGCAAGCAAGGGTAGACGCGATAGAGGAACGAGAAGCAAATCGCAGCAAACGTACTGCCGAAGCCTCCCCCGAAGCTACCCCGCCATCTCAGCGCAGAAGCAGCGTGGCTTCCACCGAGCTGCTTCAGCCGGAGCATGCCTTGACGGCTCCTGCCAGCTATCCCGTGGATGCTATAACGGAGTCTGAAACTTGCCACCTTATGACGCAATGGATGAATTTGAAGGTCAAGGCGGCTGTTGGCTCTGTTTTTCCTACTGAACCCGGCGCAACTTTTCACTGCCGGCCGATTCCAGAAGGATATGCTAGGGTGATGGTGGATGAGATAACGGAGGGATTTGAGGACCTCCAGCTTGACCACCCTACCGGTGAAGGGGAGACTCGGCTGGGGTCTGCTCTGAAGACTCCATGCCTATGGCGGAAGGAGCTCATCAACCTTCCGAACTGGATGCCACCGCCTCCTCCTCCTCCTCCGGCGAGTCAGGGCACTCCGCCTCCACCGCCTCCTCCTCCGGCGAGTGACGATCAGGGCCCTCGGCCGGCTCCTTCTCCGGCGCGCGGCGGCACTCCGCCTCCTTCTCCGCCTACGCTGACGCGCCCGAGCAGCCAGCCTCCTCCCTCTCCGCCTCGTCAGCAAGGGCGGAAGAGACCTGCCGCCGCTCCAGCTGCTCCGGGGCGTCGTAGTCCTTCTCCTCTGCCTCTTAAGCAAGTAAAGAAGACAACCGCTTCGTCTGCTCGGTCGGCATCTAGCAGTACAACTAGAGGCGGGAGGACATACAGATTTGGTCCTTCTCTGAAGACTCCAGAGAAGTTACCATATGAGAGGACCCTGGAGGAGAACGCCGAGATCGCGCGAGAAGAAGTGAGGAGCTTCTTTGAAGGGGTGAAAGCAAAGAAACATCCACCTCCGGAGGAGAAGGTAGATTGGGTGAAAGTGAAGCGCACTCTGGCTGCCCTGACAAAACCACCGAAGTTTGATCCGCCGAAAGGAAACTATGACCGCATTATTGGAAAGGAATTTGCCGAAGCGGAGCGGTCGGGAAGTACTGTCAGTGATCAAAGGCTGAAAGAACGACGAGATGGGAAACAAATTGCCCAGCTCGGCGAACAAGCGAAGCAATCGTGCCCCCCGCTCAAGGTGCCTAGCCACAACGTCGATAATGATCCAAGGATGGTGCCCGGTTATAGCAATCTTGCAGATTACCTGCCCGACGAAGTACATTATGAACCCATGGAGGTGCAGATACAAAGATACGAGTACGGGAAGCCTCTCGTCAAAGATGAAAGATCTCTATCAACGATGATGCGAAGATTGCATGATTGGTACTTGAAAATCTGCAGAGACTCTGGGGGGAGGAGTACTTTGTATGTGAAAGTTAAAAAGGAGCATGACCTCGTTGGAATTGATCTGTTACCTGTTCCATTTGAGGAGTTCTATCAGTTTTTCAATCAATTGGCCCTCGATAAAACAACGGTCGCCTGCTACTGTCTGTAAGTAGTACTACTTCTGTCATTAAGTTTCTCTATATAGCTTAGCTCTTTCATTGCATGTATTTATAATCATCCTCACTATATTATGCAGATTGAAGATCGCCGAATTGAAGAAAAGACAAGTCGGTGATATTGGGTTCATTAACACATATCTCATAGATGCAACTCAGGTTAAACTTCATGCCGCAGCTACCGAGGCCAGCTTGCTACGATCGTTCGTAATAAATCAAAACAAAGATATAATACTCTTTCCTTACAACTTCAGGTGAGTGTTACTGTCTTGTGCGTATTCGGTTTCCCTTATATATTAGTCAAGGTTATCGTAATGTAATTCATGAGTTATGCATGTGTGTGCAGTTTGCACTATATTCTCCTAGAGATTAAGCTTGAGCAGGGAGTAGTAACCGTCTTGGACTCTAAACGAAAAGATCCCAAGGAGTATGCGGACATGACTGAAATCCTCAAGAAGTTAAATAGATCATTATCCACCATATCAGCAACTTTGTTCATTTCTTGATATCAAGTAATTGTTTTCTTTGTCCGGCAGGGTTTGGAGAAAATTCACCAAAACAGTTCCGGGACTGCCGAAGGAGCTGGAATTTAGACACCCGAAAGTAAGTACTATAGTAGCATGTTCCGCGCATCTCCTAGTGATTCAAGCGTTAGTTTCATCAATACCATTTAGCATTCTTGCTTATCAGTTTGATTGACCTCTATTTCTTGTAAAGTGGTTGTGGCAGGAACAAGGGAATGATTTCTGTGGATACTACATCTGCGAGTCCATCCGCCACACGACCTGTGAGCGGGGCGGGTACTCTAACGAACAATATGAAGTACGTAAATTACAACATTCACAATTTTATTTTATTACCATCATTTGTGTTGAGTTTCATTCATTTATATATATATATGTATTGACCCCCTTCTTCAAATTAGATGTTTCGGAAGCGGGATGAACTCCTAGCACCAGCTCGCATGCGAGCAATTCAAGAGGAATTGGCGGCATTCTTTCTTGACCACGTGATCCCTGAAGACGGAGAATTCTATGTGGACCCTGAGTCCGTATGATTATATTTGTAAGAGATAATTATTGTATATATGTAGCCGGTAGTGTCAGATAGATATACGAGAACTTGTTGTTCGACCAATCTCTCGGAGAAGGAGAGATGGTCGATATCACTTCTCTCTGTATATATGCATATATGTTCATGACGATCTTCTATTTCCTTCGTTTTCTTACTAGCTAGCTAAAGTGTCTAGTCCTCTCTATATACGTATGTATAGTACGTAGCGTCGACCCAGCACGGACATAACAGAGGACACTTCTCTCTATTAATTATAACTAGCTAACACAATATATGAAACACCTAAATTAACCCCCCATAACCCCCAACCCCCCCTTTCAAAAAAAAACAAAAACCCAGCCAGAGAAGTGCTGACGCGTGGATGCCTATTGGTCCCGGTTGGTGCCACCAACCGGGACCAAAGGGTCTCCTGACTGGGCTCTGCGCACTGCCCACGTGGAGGGCCTTTAGTCCCGGTTCTGGATTGAACCGGGACTAAAGGGGGGAGGTATTAGTACCGACACTTTAGTCCTGGTTCCTGAACCGGGACTAAAGGCCCTTACGAACCGGGACTATAGGCCCTTTTTCTACCAGTGAATACGACTAGAAACCCTACCATGGGCGAGGATTCAGGCCCGCAGGAGGCCCAGTAGGCCCACATGCAGATAAAGTGACTTTAGGCCCGTAAGCCTGCATTTGAGAGGAGCGTGAAGTGGTCAGCGCAACAGCGCTTATAAACCACTGTCGAAGCCTCTCGGCTAGCGAGGTGGGACTAAACATCCCACCGCACCGCGCCAGTTCCAGCACAAGGCCTTTGGTCCCGGTTGGTGCCACGAACCGGGACCAATGCTCTTAGTATATAAGAAAGCACTTGGCGTTTTTCAAACATCATCTGCATCAGTTCGCCCGACGCCGCCGCCAGTCCCGGTTGGTGCTACCAACCGGGACCAAAGGCCACCGCTTCTCGCCCTTTGGGCTGCTGAAAAGAGGTCTTTGGTCCCGGTTGGTGCCACCAACCGGGACTAAAGGGTGGCATTGGTCCCGGTTGGTGCCACGAACCGGGACCAATGCTCTTAGTATATAAGAAAGCACTTGGCGTTTTTCAAACATCATCTGCATCAGTTCGCCCGACGCCGCCGCCAGGCTGCCCGATCGAGCTCACCCCGTCGACGTCGTCACCGCCTCTGCTGCCTCGTCGACGCCGTCGACGCCCTGCCCCGAGCACGCCGCCGGCGGCCTGCCCCGACCACGCCGTGTGCCCCTGCCCCGACCATGTCGTCGTCGCCCTGCCCCGCGCCGCCGTCGCCTCTGCCTCGCGCGCCCTGCCCCGACCACACGCCGCCGTCGCCTTGCCCCGACCACGCCGTCGTCGCCTCTGCCTTGCCTTGCCCGACCATGTCGTGCCTCATCCATTTGGTCAGGGCCGGCACCGCCCCCCTCTTCCTCCCTGTTTTTTGCATATATATATAGTTGTTTTTTTCCTGATTATATATATATATATATATGTATGAGTATATGTATGTGTGTATATCTGTTTATATGTCTTTTTTTAGATTTTCTGTTTTTTTGCATTTTTATAAAAATGTATATATGTATGTATATATGTTCTCTGTATATATATATATATATAGTGTTACTATTCATCATCCAGGGTGCAGAATAAGATATTATTCACCCGAGGTAATCTTACAATCATTTCATAATTAAATTACGTTTAGAATTCAAATAGTTACATTCCTATTGATTCACTACGTAAAATTTGACATAAGAAAATAACAATATAGGTCATAAGACAAGAAAATTTGTAGTTTATGTGTATTTTAGACTATGTTTTTACGTTTGTAATTTTATATAACATAAAATATTTTTTACGGCGATTATATATTTTCTTACGGTCTCTTTTTACGTCGGAAATAAGACAAAACTTACGGAATGTAAAATTACGGTGCATTGATGGTAAAATAGAGGGGGGGGGGGGGGAAGAAGAATTATTCCTCAACCAGGGTGACGAATAGCGTGACCCTATATATATATATATGTTCATGTATATCAATACAGGAATCAGCTACTTTGCCGTCCGCCACGGCGGACGGCAAAGGCATGAACGGCGGACGACAAAGGCCTTTGCCGTCAGCCGCGGACGGCAAAAGGCTCCGGCAAAGTAGGCTTCGGTAAACAGCTACTTTGCCGTCTGCTACTGATGGCAAAGTCTTTGCCGTCTGCCGCAGACGGCAAAGAGAGCGCAGCAGACGGCAAAGAAGGCGGACGACATTAATTGCGCTGTCAGTCCGTTAAGTGGCTAATGGCAGGCCTTTGCCGTCCGCCGCCGATGGCAAACTTTCTAGTGTCTTTGCCGTCCGCCGTATGATGTCATCTACACGTCACTACATGGCAGGTTCTTTGCCGTCTGCCACTGATGGCAAAGTCTTTGCCATCTGCCACTGTAGGCAAACTGACCAAACGGGTCAGCTCCCAGGAAGCACAGCTGGATGCCACATGCCTTCTTTGCCGTCCGCGGCAGACGGCAAAGAGCCCGTTGCCGTCGGTGGCAGACGGCAAAGAGCCTGCATATTGGCTCTTTTATCTGTTTTTTATTAAATCCAACAATTTTCATCACAAATATAGATGACATATATAGATATATTTCAAAAGGCCATTACAGAGCAAACACATAAGATATCCAACACATAACTTCATCATCCAACCATATATATTACATGCATAGTTCCATCATACATAACAAGTTCAACATAGAGGCATCCAACCATATATATTACAGTAGTTTCATCCAACGATACATGCATAGTTCAACGATACAAAAGAAACAGAGAAAGGGATAAGGAGCACTCCATCTATGCAAGCTTTCGTCAAGTGAATGAACTCTGCAAAATGAAAAATAAGAAAGTTAGAACAAGAAGAGTAGAACAAGAAGAAGACTAGAACAAGAAGAGTAGAAGAAGAAGAAGACTAGAACAAGAAGAGTATGTCATTTATGAGCTAACTTACGTGAAATGGATCATATATGAGCTAACTAAGTTGAAATGGGTCGTTTATGAGCTAGCCAAGGTGAAATGGATCATTTATGAGCTAACTTAGTTGAAATGGGTCGTTTATGAGCTAACTAAGGTCAAATGGATCGTTTTTCAGGTAACTAAGGTGAAATGGATCTTTTTTAGCTAACTTAGATGAAATGGATCATTTATGAGCTAACTTAGTTGAAATGGATCGTTTTTGAGCTAACTTAGGTGAAATGGATCATTTATGAGCTAATCTAGTTGAAATGGATCTTTTTGAGCTAACTTAGATGAAATGGATCATTTATAAGCTAATTTAGGTGAAATGGATCGTTTTTAGGTAACCTAGGTGAAATGGATCGTTTATAAGCTAAATTAGTTGAAATGGATCGTTTATGAGATAACCTAGGTAAGATCGGTCATTTTGGAGTTAACCTAGGTGAAATGGGTCATTTTAAAGCTAACGTAGGTAAAATGGATCATTTAGGAGCTAATCTAGGTAAAATGGGTCATTTTGAGCTAACTTGGATGAACTGGATCATTTATAAGCTAACCTAGGTAAAATGGGTCATTTTAGAGCTAACTTAGGTAAAATGGATCGTCTATAAGCTAACTAAGCTAATTATGTAATTTTTGACATAAGTAAGCTAAGTACAGATCGTTTGAGAGCTAACTTAGGTAAAATGGATGGTTTTGGAGGTCAGTAAGCTTATTAAGTCATTTTGGAGGTGAAGAAGCTAAGTCTAGGTCATTATGGTAAGCATTGGAGGAAATAAAGCTAAGTCTAGGTCTTTATGCATGTGTTAAGCAAAACACTAGATAAACTTACCAAGATGTAGGAGGTGTAGGAGCGGGGTGGCTCGTGTCGGTAGCTGGAGAAGGATCATGCGATGCTTGTCTGGAGTTACGCTGCACCAAAGATCATTTCCAATGTCTTGTTAGCATGATGACACTCAAATGTTAAGACTAGCAAGTAATGTCCATTCAATAAAACTCACCGTGGTCCAAGGAGCAATCACTGGCATCGGTGGAGCGGTCTGACCTGTCTTCTCGCACACAGACTGCACATTTGGTTTTGACGACTCAGTCATACTAGTTAGTAATGAGACAAACACTACATGAATGTTTTGGCTAATCTGCAGAAGAAACTTACCACAAGGAGCTCGTACATGGCCCTTGCCTGCATGTCATTCCGTGCCCTCTCCTCCTCCATCATCTTTGTCGTCCTCTCCTCCAACTCCCGCTGCCTCTCCGCCGCCTCCGCCAGAAGTTTCTCCGTTCTATCTCTCTCACTCTGTATAGCAGCCTGCAACACCACTCACATGACCATTTGTAATCATTGATGGAAGCGCACACAATGTAATGGAGAAAGATAACTGAGTACGTATCACTAACCTTGATGGCGAGTTGCACTGGCCATTCACGAGGCCTTATCTCAAGAGCGGAGCTCGACTGGCGCGCCTTGATCTCCGGGAGAGTGCTAGGACAACGGATAAGTCCATCTCCAATGGCTATGGAGCCATGGGACCTCCCGCCACCAGATATCATCAACAGCTCTGGATCAATGGGACCCTGGCTCGGGTTAAAGTCCTCCCCTTTCCTCGCCTTCCCCTCATCTCTATATCTCACGAGCTTGTTGTGGGAGGAGATGTTGGTGAAGTTGTTTGCATCATCGAGGTCAGACTGAGAGAAAGCCTTGACTTTCTTGAAAGAGGCAGTGTGGGCCATGGCATACAGGTCGTACACCTCTGGCACCTTATCCGCCTTATTGTAGCGTGCCTGAAAGAGAGAAACAATGAAAATTAGTGATTAAAGGGCTTAAGCTAGCATGATGAATGAATTGCATGAATCATGAAGCAAACCACATACCCAGTTGCGCCCGAACTGATATAAGTTGGAGCTGCCTTGATGGTGTGGCACACCTTCCATTTGGGCACGTTTGTCCTTGGCCTTGTTGTGGAGGGCTAGCCATCGTTGTGAGCACCACTCATCGACCAACACCTCCCAACAATCCATCCGATCCGCACACCATCTCGGAGGCGCCTAAGTTAGCAAATAGAAACTTGAGCGCTACGGCTAAGAATTACTAAATGAAGGAACTTAAGTAGAGAAGGCCTTAAGAATTACCTTCATGTACTGCTCCTTACTCAGGAACTTATCGCGGCACGCCGGCTTGGTCTTCTTGATACCACGCAAGGTGTAGTAGTCTCGAACAGCCTGCACCCGAGCCTCGTGCCGTAAGTTCTGGAGTAGGCGCTTGCAGACGTTCTCGATAACATGTGCCGCGTCCTCCTCGTATCCCTCCTCACACCTGTAGAATGTCTGCAATCAAATGAGACAATATTGATTAGTACAATTAGTAACTAGCTAGTTGAAGACTTTTAAATGTGTAAAGGAGAAATTACCCAGAACTTTCTGATCACCATGTCTGCCCTCGTGTTGCACACGACACCGTCGATAATCTCATCCGGCGGGGCCGGGGCAGCCACGTAGTGCTCCCAGCTCAATCCAAGCTCTGGAAGCCGACCCTCACCAGGCAACGTGACAAACCCCGGGAAGTTTTGCCGGCAAAGAACTCCAAGGACGGAGTTGGGCCGGCGGACACTATGATGGTGGTCCCAACCCCTGCAGCATGACAAGGCCAACGCATTAGTTATTTGAAAAAACGTGAATGCACAAGGTACAAAAATATTAAATGCACTTACGTACCTCTCCCCATCAGGGAAAATCAACCAC
Organism: Triticum urartu; assembly: GCF_003073215.2. Classification (NCBI taxonomy): domain Eukaryota; kingdom Viridiplantae; phylum Streptophyta; class Magnoliopsida; order Poales; family Poaceae; genus Triticum; species Triticum urartu. The sequence goes on from NC_053024.1 coordinate 12,298,344, forward strand.
CTCTGCTCGCGGGTCACCGGCACGAACGGGAGCCGTGTAGCACCACGCTGGTAGACGGTGCCCCCCTCCTCAAGATCAGTCGGCTCCCCGCCATCATCAGCATGGCCACTTGGCTCCTCGGGCTGATCCGGCCAGGTACCCCATCCGGACGTGTGCTCCTCCGAGGTCACGTGGGCTGAACTCTCGTGGGCCGAAGGCCAGTCGACCCGAGGCTCGTGGGCCCAAGACCCGTGGACCGGAGGCTCGTGGACCGGAGTCCGTGTAGCCTCCTCCTCGGACGAGTCCACCCTAGCAGTCACGTGCTCGGGTGAAACGGCTGGGGGTGGCGGCGAGGAAGGCGCCGTAGCACTCACCCTACCTCCTTTCCCACGACCACGTGCCCCACCTCCTCTCTTCCTACCTCGTCCCCTGCTGGGCACCGCGGTTGACGAAGAAGGGCCCGGCGGTGTGGCCATACTGTCCAGCAACGCTCGGCGGAGAGGTGCGTCTGGAATGGAAGACCTCAGACCACGCTCCCGACCAGCGCCCACCATCTTTCAACACCTGCCATGACAAACAGTAAACGAAATTAGTACAACATAAAAAAAGACCGACATGAATAATAATATGTGTATCACTTAAGTGTATCATCATCAAGTACAACATAAAAAATGTAATACCTGACACTACTAATAATCTCGATCAGTATCATCAATAAATGCATAATCATCATCATCACTATAATCAATGACGGGCTCATAGGGTTCATTGGCATCAACATGTGCAAGGCCACCTTGACGTAATCGGTCAAGCATTGACAGGTCATCCGCAGCAGTAACCTCTTCTTGTTCCGGCTCTTCTTGTTCCTCCTCTGGGGTGATGTCGGATTCATTGTCGCTGTCTACTTCAATGTTTTGGGGTGAAGTATAGCGGTTCTTGAAACGCTTTTTGGTAAGACGTGTCTCTTGGAAGAATTCTCCTTCATATGTGTCTGGGTTAATGTGAGGTTCATAATCCTCTTCCTTTGGGGAAGAAAGTCTAGCACGTGGCGGCACTTCATAAACGACATCCCAACCTTTCAGATTTGGATTAGTTTGGCAGGCCCACGGTAGATAGAATACTTGGGTCGCCTGTTGAGCCATAATATAGACATCAGATCGACTCTAGCCTTAGTATTATCCTTTGACTTCCCATCTATGCCGAACAATGTACCAAAAAGTGCCTCGGCGATATTCTTCTCAGTGTGCATCACGTCGATGTTGTGTGGGCAAAGGAGGTCTTTGAAGTAAGGCAGATCCCATAAGCATGTTTTGTGAGTCCACGCATGCTTAGTATTATACCCCTTGAAGTACCCTGGACGTTGTGGATCTGGCTCGAGAGCGTTTAACTGATCCAGGGTCTGTTGGCCTGTCAATGCAGGTGGTGCAGAGTTTTTGACAACTCTACCCCTGATGAAGTTCTTCTTGTCTTTCCTGAACTTATGGCGAGGATCCAGGAACTGTCTATGCATGTCGAAGCAAGAAAACTTGCGACCGGCCTGAAGCCAACGAAACTCAAGAGCTCCCTTGCATGTGGGGCACGGGAACCTTCCATGCACACACCAGCCAACGAATAGCGCATACGCCGGCAAGTCATGCGTCGAGTACATGTACCAGACACGCATTATGAAGTTCCGTTTGCTAAAGGCGTCGTATTTCTTGAACCCATTATCCCAGGCTTCTTGCAATTCGTCCTTAAGCGGCTGCATGTACACATTCATATTTTTGCCCGGATAGTTGGGTCCTGGAATTATCAACGTCAGGAAAATGTTCTTTCTTTGCATAATCTGTCCGGGGGGGAGATTGAGTGGAAAGACAAATACGGGCCAACAACTGTATTGGGCTGCCGTCATACCAAACACACTGAACCCATCCGTGCTGATGCCGACTCGAGGATGCCTCGGATCTGCCGCTTTGTCAGCATGTAATTCATCAAACTTTTTCCACGCAACACCATCCGATGTGTGTACCATCATCAGATTCCCATCTGCATCTAGTTCGGTTCTTTTGCCTATTTTGTGCCATGTCATCTGTCTGGCCGTCTCTTCGACCATGAAAATACGTTGAAGTCTTGGTACGATTGGCATATACCGAAGAACACTAACGGGGATTTTGGTCTGTGTCTTCTCACCCATACCGTTGTCTACCACAATATACCTGGAAGACTTGCAAATGGGACAATAGTTCAAGTCCGCATAGTCAAGCCTAAATAAGGCACATCCTTTCTCACAGGCATGTATCTTCTCATAGGGCATCTTCAGTGCACGGAGGATTTTGTCCGACTGGTACAGGTTTGCAGGCATTACATGGCCTTTGGGTAGAAAGCATCCAAATACTGTCATAATTGCGTCATAGCATTCTCTGCCCAAGTTGAACTGAGCCTTCAGAGCCATTACTTGTGAGATGGCATCCAACTGACAAAGCTCATTGTGCTCGTGGAGCGGACGTTTCGAAGACTCCAACATTTCATTGAAGGCCTTTGCAGATTCCTCCATCTCCTCGTCCGAATCCCGAGCATCATCATAGCCTTGCACCATGTTTTCCATCCCGGTACCATACTCGTCGGTGCGACGACGATCCACCTCAGCTCGGTCACGTTGGGTAGACTCACCATGACATGTCCACACCATATAATCGGGCGTAAAACCACTCTTCTGCAGGTGTTTGCCCATTTCAGCCTCTGTCTTCTTTTCCCAATTGCCGCACCGGAAACAGGGGCACCAGGTTTTCTTTTGGCCATTTGCAAATGCGGCTTGCACAAACCCCTTAGTTTTTGTGAACCATTCAGCGCTCCATTTGTTCTGACCAGTGTGACCGGTATACATCCAAGCACGGTCACTCATCTTGACTTTCAGAGCTACTAGACACACAACAATTATATATGTAATTCACCATGTATATATTCATCAGTTGATCTACTTTGTCAATTTTATTACGTCCATGCAACCTACACTCTAATAGGTAATGGTAGGTCCTAATCCCACCCGTGTATGTGTAGATTGGGTTTATTTTCCCATGCTATGCTCCGGATCTGACGCAAACTTTCGGCAGCACCTCCCCGCTGTTCTCCTGATACACATCTCTGCAATAAACAGAGAGGATGTGTACCCGGAGAACAACAGGGGAGGCACTGACGAAATATATGCGTCGGATCCGGAGCAAAGCATATGGAAAAACGAACCCAATCTACACATACTCGGGCTGTCCATGGATAGTGTTGGACAATTCGAAAGAATCAAGGTTATAAATATGCAAATGCATGCATATTTATAACTATGACGCTTTTGAACGGGAGACACATATTGGTTACGCATACTGATGATTCAGGAGACATATATAGCTAGCTATCAAGTTTCATCGGAATAGATCAAATAATTAATGGGGGAGGAGGACTTGTCATTTGTGCTCACCCACGAACGAAGGGGCAGAGCTCGTCAAACGCACGGCGAGGTCGTCGAACACCAAACCTCGCAGCGATGAAACAACTGCACATTTAAAACTACACGATCAACACAATTATATATGATGTTTTTCATAACAAAATCGAAAAATATATGACCTAACTAATAATTCACAAATATATGACCCCGTCGGCCTCTGGAAGGCCAAAGAACACCTTCTCGGGAGGTGTCGGTGGTCGGGGTGTCCTGTCGGTGTCGGGGTGCCGTGTCGGGGGTCTCGGGGTCGGGGTGTCGGGTCGGGGTGCCGGGTCGGGGTCGGGTGTTTCGGGGTCGGGGTCGGGGTCGGGGTCTCGGGGTCGGGTGCGGTCAGTGTCGGGTCGGGTGTCGGGTCAGGGCGGGGTCGGGGGGTCGGGGTGTCGGGTGGGTGCGGTGGGGTCGGGGTTCGGGGGGTGTCGGGTCAGGCTGGGGTCGGGTTAGGTCGGGGTGCTGGTCGGGGTGCCGGGTCGGGGTCGGGGTGCCGTGTCGGTGTCGGGGTCGGGGGTGTGGTCAGGGTGTGTGTCGGGGTGTCGTGGGGTCGGTGTCGGGGTCTCGGGGTCGGGGTGTCGTCGGGGTGCCGGTCGGGGTCGGGTCGGGGTCGGGGTGTCGGGTCAGGCTCGGGGGGGGGGGTGTCGGTGGTCGGGGTGTCGGTCGGGGTCTAGGGTCGGGGTGTCGTGTCGGGGTGCCGGGTCGGGGTCGGGGTGCCGTGTCGGGTCGGGGTGCCGTGCCGGGTCGGGTTTTTTCCCTCTTTTTTCCTTTTCTTCTTCTTCCTATTCTTCCTTCTTCTTCTTCTTCTTCTTCTTCTTCTTCTTCTTCTTCTTCTTCTTTCCTTTTTCCTCTTCTTCTTCTCCTCCTCTCCTCTTTTTTCTTCTTCTTCTTCCTCTTCTTCTTTTTTCTTCTCCTCCTCCTCTTCTTCTTCTTCCTTTCCTTTTTCCTCTTCTTCTTCTCCTCCTCTCCTCTTTTTCTCTTCTTCTTCTTCTTTCCTCAAACTAAACTAAAACTAAAACTAAATCTAAACTAAACATAAACCTAAAACTAATAAAACAGAAAAAAGGAAAAAACTAAATCTAAACCTAAAACTAAACTAAAACTAAACCTAAAACTAAAACTAAAACTAAATCTAAACTAAAACTAAAAAAGAAAAAAACAGAAAACAGAAAAAAGGAGGGGGCTCACCTGGGGCAGGGCCGGTGGAGGAGGGGGCGGGGCGGTGGAGGAGCTGGCCGGGGCGCCGGGGCGGCCTGGGGCGGCGGGGGGCCGGGCCCGGGGCGTGGGGGGCCGGGCGGCGGGCGGGGGGCGGGGGGGGCGGGGGCCGGGGCGGCCGGGGGCGCGGGGCGGGCGGCGGCGGGGGCGAGAGGCGGCGGCGCGCGGCGGGCGGCGGCGGTGGGGTGGGAAGTGGTGGCGGGGCGAGGAGAGAACAGAGAGGGGCAGGGGGTACGGGCCGTTAGATACTGCCTCTTTGCCGTCCGCCCCTCTTTGTCGTCTGCCCTTTTGCCTCTTTGCCGTCTGCTGGCAGACGGCAAAGAGGTGGGCCGTTAAGTTTTTCCCAAACGGGCGGGGGGTGGGGGCCACCTCTCTCTTTGCCGTCCGCCAGCTGACGGCAAAGATTCTCTGTCGTCTGCTGGCGGACGGCAAAGATCTGGCGGACGGCAAAGAGCTTCTTTGCCGAGCTTCTTTGCCGTCAGCCTGATCTTTGCCGTCTGCTTTTTGGTAGCTGATGGCAAAGAGCTTCTTTGCCGTCAGCTAGCAGACGGCAAAGAGCTGGCAGATGGCAAATTAGCTGATTCCAGTAGTGTATATGCAAAAGATAGATTTTTAGAAAAATTAGGATTTTTTTCTGTTCATATAATCTTTTGGTGATATTATTTATTGTAAATATGCTAATGTTTGTATATTCATATGAACAATCAATTAGGCAAAACCTTATTTTAAAAGAATGAGAGGAAAAAGGAAGCAATACTACTTTTATTTTTGAACATTATTTTAAAAAAGCAAGCAATACTATTTCATGTATTTTTAAGAAGGAAGAAGAAGAAAAAGAATGAGAGGAAAAAGGAAATAAGAAGAGGAAGAAAGGAGAAGAAGAGGAGAGGAAGAAGAGGAGAAATAAATAAGAAAAGGAAAAAAGAAGAAAAAAAGAGGAGAAGAAGAAAGGAATAGAGGAGAAAAAAAATAGAATAATCTATTTTTTTTCTTCTTCTCCTCTTTTTTTTTCTTCTTCTTTTTCTTCGATATTCTCCTCTATTCCTTTCTTCTTCTCCTCTTTTTATTTCTTCTTCGTCTTCTTATTTTTTATCGGATATGTCGTTGTCGATATACCCCGTGTCCCGATAACTTCAACACGAGGGGGGGTTCGACCTACCCCCTCCCCGATAATATTATTTTCCCATGTATGTATGCAAAAGTTACATTTTTAGAAAAGTTTTATATATCTAGCTAGGACAGGAAGAAGAAGAAAAAGGATGAGAGGAAAAAGGAAAATAAGAAGAGGAAGAAAGGAGAAGAAGAGGAGAGGAAGAGGAGGAGAAATAAATAAGAAGAAGAAAAAAGAAGAAAAAGAAGAGGAGGAGGAGAAAGGAATAGAGGAGAAGAAGAAGAAAAAGAATATTCTATTTTCTCTTCTTCTCCTCTATTTCTTTCTTCTTCTCCTCTTTTTTTTCTTCTTTTTTTCTTCAATCTTCTCCTGTATTAATATCTTCTTCTCCTCTTTTTATTTCTTCTTCGTCTTCTTATTTTTTATCGGATATGTCGTTGTCGATATACCCCGTGTCCCGATAACTTCAATACGAGGGGGGGGGGTTCGACCTACCCCCTCCCCGATAACATTATTTTCCCATGTATGTATGTCGTCGTTGTCGATATAACCCCCTCCCGGATAAGTTCGACCGTGATAACTTATACCACGGGAGCACCCCCCAACCCTCTCGCTCGACCAAAACTCTCGAGGACACCCAAATCCTAGAAAAAAATGATGTCGGTCTCCTACCCCCTCCCACCGCACCCCTACCCTTGAAGCGTTGCCGAGGCCACCCCAAACCCGGAATAAGCTAGGTCTAAATTTGCCACTAATATATCCACATCCTGTCATGTTTTTGTAATAATTGCCATGTTGTAATATTTGCAGAAACAATGGAGTTCGGACGAGACGAGGAACAAGAACAGGTGTTGGGGGGCATAATCTTAGCCGGAGGTGATGTCATGTCGTATCTTAATGACAATGATGGTCTGGAAGCAGAACAGGGTGAAGAAGAAGCAGGCTACGGTGATCGAAGAATGGAGGAGGAAAGACATGATTATGATGGCTCCGGTGACCCAATGCTGGTGCAAGAAGGAGCCCGTGGTGATGGCTCCGGTGACCGAACAGAGTCCGGCCAGGTAAATATATTAGTTAAGCCTGTGATGACTAGCTAATTGATGCATTCATTGTTTTGGTATGTACACATATTAATTAACTCTCATCTAATTCTTCTTTTTTCTAGCCCTCCGGATCGAGCACAACTTCAGTAAAGAGTCGAGGACCGAAGAAAAAGTTGCGCTCGGATGGAAGGTTTGAGATCACAGCAATCGCACGCGACGGCCAACCGATTGAACCCATCCGGACAAAGGAAGCATTTTCTGCTCAGTGCGGGGTTCTTGTTAGGGACAAGATCCCGATCAGCATCCAGCAATGGTGTAAGCCTAAGAACGAAGACCCCGAGGTGTCTTATGTCAATGATATGCAGAAAGATGATCTTTGGACTGAGTTGAAGGCAAATTTCACCCAACCACCAGAGGAGGATCCGGAGAAGCCAGTTAAAGAGCAATTAATCAAGTCTCATGCTCTTAAGAAGATGGCAGACCTATTCAGGAGGTGGAAGAATGAGTTGAAAACATTTGTCGACAAAGAAGAGACACCAGAATTCATCGGCAGATATGAGAAGATCAGAGATCACCGGCCCGCATTTCTGCCCTACAAGACATCATAAAAGAGTAAGAAGATGTCGGCGACGAACTAGAAAAATGGTGCAAAGAAGAAGCTTCACCATCGCATGGGGTGATGTGGCTACCTCAAAGCCCGGCCTAAGTCGGCCAAGGCTGAGAATGATCTGTTTGATAAAGGGATCGAACCAGAGACAATGAACTGGCCAGACCGTTGCCGGACTTGGTTCTTCGGGGCTGGCGGAACCTTGGACCCTGTATCAAGGAAATCCGTTTGGACGGACGAGCAAATGAACATACCAGTCAAGAAGCTAAAGCACTATATCGATGCAGCGCAGCAAGGGGCGTTCATTCCAGACAGAGAGAACGACGAGCTCACAATGGCCCTCGGGAATCCTGAGCACCCTGGACGGACACGAGGCATGCCAGGCTCCGTTCCATGGAAGGCTAGTTTTCCGGACGCAGGCGGTTACAAATGCCAGGAGAGGAGGAAAAAAGTGGAGCATGACCAAATTCAGGCGCTGCACACAAGGGTACAAGCGATAGAGGAACGAGAAGCAAATCACAGTAAGCGACCTGCCGAAGCTTCCCCCGAAGCTACCCCGCCATCTCAGCGGAGAAGCAGTGTGGCTTCCACCGAGCTGCTTCAGCCGGAGCATGTCTTGACGGCTCCTACCAGCTATCCCGTGGATGCTATCACGGGGTCTCAAAATTGCCACCTTATGACGCAATGGATGAATTTGAAGGTCAAGGCGGCTGTTGGCTCTGTTTTTCCTACTGAACCTGGCACAACTTTTCACTGCCGGCCGATTCCAGAAGGATATGCTAGGGTGATGGTGGATAAAATAACGGAGGGACTTGAGGACCTCCAGCTTGAACACCTTACCAGTGAAGGGGAGACTCGGCTGGGTTCTCCTCTGAAGACTCCATGCCTATGGCGGAAGGAGCTCATCAACCTTCCGAAATGGACGCCTTCGCCTCCTCCTTCTCCTCCGGCAAGTCAGGGCACTCCGCCTCCTCCACGGCCTCCTCCTCCGGCGAGTGACGATCAGGGCACTCGGCCTCCTTCTCCGGCGCGTGGTGGCACTCCGCCTCCTTCTCCGCCCGCACCAGCTCGCCCGAGCAGCCAGCCTCCTCCTTCTCCGCCTCGTCAGCAAGGGCGGAAGAGACCCGCCGCCGCTCCGGCTACTCCGGCGCGTCGTAGTCCTTCTCCTCCGCCTCGTAAGCAAGGAAAGAAGACAGCCGCAGCCGCTCTGTCAGCTCTGCCGGCGTCTAGCAGTACAACCAGAGGCGGGAGGCAATACAGATTTGGTCCTTCTCTGAAGACTCCAGAGAAGTTACCATATGAGAGGACCCCGGAGGAGAACGCCAAGATCACGCGAGCCGAAGTGAGGAACTTCTTTGAAGGGGTGAAAGCAAAGAAAAATCCACCTTCGGAGGAGAAGATAGATCCGGTGAAAGCGAAGCGCACTCCGGCTTCCCTGAAAAAACCAGCAAAGTCTCCGCCGAAAGGCAACTATGAACGCATTATTGCAAAGTCATTTGTCAAAGCGGAGCGGTCGGGAAGTACTGTCAGTGATCAAAGGTTAAAAGAACGAAGAGCTGGGAAAAAAAATTCCCCAGCTCGGTGAACAAGCGAACCAATCGTGCCCCCCGCTCAAGGTGCCTACTAATGATCCGAGGATGGTGCCCGGTTATAGCAATCTTGGAGATTACCTGCCCGACAATGTACATTATGAGTTCTTGGAGGTGGAGGAACACAAATATGGGTACGGGAAGCCTCTCTTCAAAGATGAAAGATCTCTAACAACGATGATGTGAAGATTCCATGATTGGTACATGAAAACCTGCAGAGAGTCTGGGGGGAGGAATACTTTGACGCTGAGAGTTAGAGAAGAGCATGACCTCATTGGAATTGAACTATTGAATGTTCCATTTGAGGAGTTCTTCCAGGTTTTCAATCAAAAGGCCCTCGATAAAGCAACGGTCACTTGCTACTTTCTATAAGTAGTAATACTTCTGTCATTAAGTCTCTCTATATAGGTCAGCTCTTTCATTGCATGTATTTATAATTATCCTCACTATATTATGTAGATTGAAGATCGCCGAATTGAAGAAAAGACAAATCGGTGATATTGGGTTCATTAACACAAATATCATAGATGCAACTGAGGTTAAATATCATGTCGAAGATACTGAGGCCAACTTGCTACGATCGTTGGTAATAAATGAAAACAAAGATATAATACTCTTTCCTTACAACTTCAAGTGAGTGTTACTGTCTTGTGCATATTCGGTTTCCCTTATTAGTCCAGGTTATAGTAATGTAATTGATGAGTTATGCATGCATGCGCAGGTTCCACTATATTCTCCTAGAGATTAAGCTTGAGCAGGGACTAGTAACCGTCTTAGACTCGAGACGAAAAGAACCCGAGGAGTATGCGGACATGACTCAAATGCTCGAGAAGTAAGTTAAATCGATCATTATCCACCATATCAGCAACTTTGTTCATTTCCTGATATATCAAGTAATTGTTTTCTTTGTCTGGCGGGGTTTGGAGAAAATTCACCAAAAAAGCTCCGGGACTGCCGAAGAAACTGCAATTTAGACACCCGAAAGTAAGTACTATAGTAACATGTTCCGCGCATCTCCTAGTGATTCAAGCGCTAGTTTCATCAATACCATTTGGCATGCTTGCTTATCAGTTTGATTGACCTCTATTTCTTGTAAAGTGGTTGTGGCAGGAACAAGGGAATGATTTCTGTGGATACTACGTTTGCGAGTCCATCCGCCACACGACCTGTGAACAAGGGTACTCTGACGAACAATATGAAGTGCGTAAGCAATAATATTCACAGTTTTATTTTATTACCATCATTTGTGTTGAGTTTCATTTATTCATATATATATATGTATTGACCCCCTTGTTCAAATTAGATGTTTCGGCTGTGGGATGAACTCCTAGCACCAGATCGTATGCGAGCAATTCAAGAGGAATTGGCGGCATTCTTCCTTGACCATGTGATCGCTGAAGACGGAGAATACTATGTGGACCCTGTGTTCATATATAATTAGGAGATTATATTTGTAAGAGATAATTATTGTATATATGTAGCCGGCAGTGTCTACTAGATATACGAGAACTTGTTGTTCGACCAATCTCTCGGAGAAGGAGAGGTGGTCGATATCACTTCTCTCTGTATGCATATGTTCATGACGATCTTCTGTTTCCTTTGTTTGCTTACTAGCTAGCGTGTCTAGTCCTCTCTATATATACGTATATATAGCATCGTCCGAGCAAGGACATAAGAGAGGACACTTCTCTCTAATTAGCTAGCTAACATAACATATGAAACACCTAAATTAAACCCCCAAAACCCCCACCCCCCCCTTTCAAAAAAAACAAAAACCCCAGCCCCTGATATGCTGACGCGTGGATGCCTATTGGTCCTGGTTGGTGCCACCAGCCGGGACCAAAGGCCCTCCTGCCTGGGCTCGGCGCACCGGCCATGTGGAGGCCCATCTGTCCCGGTTCGTGTAAGAACCGGGACTAAAGGGTTAGGGCATTAGTAACGACCCTTTAGTCCCGGTTCACAAACCGGGACAAAAGGCCCTTATCAACCGGGACGAATGGGGTTTTTTCTACTAGTGCTGGTTTCCCCTTTCCATCTTATCTTCAGGATGTGGATGTTCCTATAGGTACAAATATAGCTGCTACAGTGGTGGTGCAGACTGAATAGAGGGACAGAAGGAGCTGAGATCTAGGAAAAGCACTTTGCTCCAAAAGAAACACTTATTAACCATATTCAGGTACTAGTGGACTGGGTTAATTTTCTCTCAGTCACATTTCTCTCCCCTGGTTAATTTGACTGGGTTAATAAGTTTATTACCTCTAATGTTTGGGAGATCATTCAACAAGGATACTCAGAAAACAACACCCTCCCTTTTGTGATTCCCAGTGCCTGTCCTGTTTCTGATTCTGAAGAGCATATTTTGGAACAGGTGGAGATGGAGCAAGAAGTCAACTCCCCCATGAGCTCTGAACAGAGGAAAACTAAAACTGCCTCTTCCATTTCTGTTGTCCTTAACCACAAGAAAAGAAAAGATAAAATTCCACTAGTAGATACTGAGGTAAGGAGAAGTTGCATATTACGGAAGCTCTCTAAAGGATTTAAACAAAAAGTCTGTACAAATAGAAAGTTTCTGGCATGTCATGCTTTACCTCCTCTAATTCGTGCAAAAGTAGTTACAAGTCTCAATACATCTTTCTGCAAGGTACCAGCACAGGACACCACTAAGGAGCTGCTGGCTAGCAAACCCAAGAAGATCAAGAGCACCACAACTGCCAAGGAAACTATCAAGGAGAAAGATGCAGACAAAGGAAGCAGAGCCAGTACCCAGGGTTTACAAGGATAGATCTCCTTATGGGTTTGGCTCTATATCTTATTTTAGAAAGACAGTTAAGACCTTTTGTTTCCCAGACTGCCAGAGATCCATGGATCTTTATTTGCTGTGATTTTGTATCCATGGGACAGACTTGTATGCTTCTATTGCTCAGTACTCTATATGTTTTGGAGGTTTTCTTGGTTGATACTTTCATGGTTAATATCATCCTTCTTTACTATTCTGCTTCTGAGTTCAGGTGTTTCTATCTGCTTTTCTTGGGTTATGACAGACTTAGATTCTTTGGGAAACAGAATTGAGACCCTCTGTAAGTGAATCAATTGGATTATGGCTAGGGAATGGTCTATGCTTAACTGGAATATTAGAGGTTTGAATAATCCTAAAAAGTGGACTATAATCAAGAATAAAATAAGAATCACAATGTGCTATCTTTTGCCTTCAAGAGACCAAAAGAGAGCATTTTGATAGTTGGTACCTGCACAACTTTTGCCCTAAACGACTTAACAAATTTGAATACTTACCATGAGTTGGTGCCTCTGGTGGGCTGCTAATTGCTTGGAACGATCAGATCTTCTCGGGGCAAGTATTCCATATGAATGACTATGCTCTTTCTGTTTCTTTCACTTCCAATCACAATGATGACTCATGGATCCTCTCAAATATTTATGGTCCCAGTCAAGGAGAGGACAGAAACAATTTCATTGAGTGGTTCAGGAATTTTCAGACACATGATGATCTTAATTGGTTGGTGATGGGTGATTTTAATCACATCAGATATCCTCATAACAGAAGCAATGAGGGTGGTAACATTAATGATATGTTGGCATTTACTGAAGCCATTAGCAATCTAGATTTAATTGAAATTCCTCTTAAGGGCAGAAACTTTACTTGGAGTAATATGGAGGAACAACCTCTGCTAGAAAAACTAGACTCACTGGTGCGCGTCGGTCCTAAGCAAATGGTTTTTAACCCCTCTCCGCGACGGCATATGGAACCGTCTCCAAGTGAGTGTGGGTGATAGGGGGGTCCTTCCAACACGACCTAGAAACCGTCGGGGATAGGGCCCCTACAGTACTCCTACTCGTTTCTGCTCGCATTGCCATCGCAGTCGGTATTCTGTGGTCCTACGTTTACGATGCGCGGCCCATCACAAACGGTTCACTATTATAGAACGTGTATGATGCGCGGCCCATCACAAACGGTTCATAGTTAAGAAGATTAGCTAATCGTCGTACAAGTGTCGGACAGGATTATGAAACGTCAGCCGTCGTAACATCGTCGTACACGACAACTATCGTACACGCTATTCTGTGGTGCAACGTTTACGATGCATACTTCATCAAAAACAGTTCATGGTTGCGAATCGTGTACGATAAGGCAACTAACACAAATGTTTAGTTTACCCGCACTGTTTGTGATATTGTCTGACATCGCACCCGCTTTGCAAACAACAACTGTGTGCATGCTTGCAGACGTTTCCTCTCTATGAACAGTCTTGGATTATGGTGCATATCGCAAACGTTTGTGTTTTACCAACCATGTGTGGTGTAACAACCTGGAGAGTGTAATTTCACCGCAATTTAATTGCTGCTTTTCCAAATTGTACCGGATTTGGATTTGAATTTGAATGTATGCTACAGCTTTATTCATATCCATCAGGTTCAAACAACCAATGCATTATTCGATTCATAGGTACATATGTTCAAGAATTACATAAGAACCAAATAAAGAATGATGAATGATAGTTGTATATTTGTACTATTAAAGACGATAAAGAAAGAGGCGAAATATATTCTGGTTGCTAAACAAGGTGAAGCGGAATGCCCACATTGTGCCCTCCTCCATGCAGAAGGCACGCACGACTCTAGTCCAACCCCTTGTGATGGCCGACCGCCCATCCTTCACGGTCTTCATGAAAACATCTAGATAATCATCGTGTTCTGGTAGAAATACTTTAACCTTTGCATGCCCACCAATCATGTAGTTTGAGATGTAATCTTGAGTAAACTGCTTTGGCAACCACTGCAAAGGAATAAGATTTCAGACATTGTCATCTAACACAACTCATTATGGACAGTAAAAAGAAGGCTACAGATTTCTTACTTACCATCCTGCAGTTCGCTGTTGTCTTGAATAAGGTGTAAACAAATAGTTTAATTGCCATCCTTGGACCCATTTTACTAAGAATCTCTATCAGCTTCCTCACTTGATGCTGGTTCATTGATATCTCATTGCCCCATACGCAGAAAGGGTCAAAACGCGGATCTTTACCAATGACATATGTACCTAAAAGCACTAAGTTAATATTAGAAGCTAAACAACAGTGGCACAATGATGTAGTACAACACTCTTTTATAATATGTCTATATACATCCGTATGTGGTAGTCCGTTTGAAATCTCTAAAAGGACAAATATTTAGGAACACAGGGAGTATCTTATAACATCCAATATAGTCACATATTAGATGAATTAACATCTTATATTATGGGCCGGAAGGAGTTTAGTTCGTACTTAAAAATTATCTGCTGCTGTATCCACATGTTACAGTTAGTTTGAGCTACTTTGGGCTCAAATAGCCCTAAAGTATATCTAAACATGAGGGCTAGTTTGAGCTAGTTGCATCTATAACCCACCAAAAAAAACTAGTATCCAACCCAAGAGGTGCTAATTGGAGCTAGTTCTCCTAGTGCATTTATTGTCAGTCTAACCCTGCCATCCAAACAACTCTTTGGATGGAGTTAGTTCAGGGTTTGTAATGAGCTAGAAACTAACTCTAACCTCTAGCTAAGTTGAGTATCCAAACAGGGCTGTGTTGTTGCTGTTGCTGCTACTGCTCTTCTACGTATCTCTAGACATCATTAGAACATTAATGTAACACTCTTCCTTGTTGCTATGTAGCCTAGGATTGCATATTTAGACATTAAGTACAGTGCATGTTGCTATGTAGCCTTAGATATATTAAATATGGCCCTAGTTAACCTATGGAAAAATGGGTTGCAGATATATTCAGTTAAAAGTCCGATTCACCGATTAGTCCCTTATCAGCCACTGGCCTATATGGTACCAGCTACGGATATCCTGAACAGTGAGCAGATATAAGCCATGGGATGAAACTAACCTCAATGGAAAACAGCAGTCGTTCCCAAAATTGTCCTGTGTAGGTACATCAAGAAGCATGTTAAGCACAACAGGCTAAACATCAACCAAAATTACACATGGCAGACAAAATAATCTCCAAAAGATAGCTTCAGTGTGCAGGTTTAAGCATGCTAGTAAAGCAAAACAAGTGGAAAGGTGTGCTAACTGCAACATGCCTAACATTTAACAACAAGAAAACATGGTCATTCAAACTGGTATTGTGCCGGTCTAAGTACACTGCTTATGGTTAAATAAAAATGGAAAGGCGTGTTAACTACAAGATGCAGCAGCCAAATGTAGTCATTCATAGTGGGATTGCTGAAACTGGTATTGATGAAATTGAACTGCATTGTTCGTACTTGCACATATAGAACATCACGTTGTGAATAACTGGAATAAACAAGGCATACTACGAACAACCAAAGATAGCATTTGAAACTAAACATATGCTAACTACAAACAATCGAACAATCAAGAAACTTTAAAAGAGGCATATGCTAGCTATAACAGGCTTAACAACAAGCAAATATATGCATTCCTATCGGTATGTTTAAAACTGGATTGATGAAATGTACTACACAGTAAATAATTGCACATATAGAGAATCACATTGTGAACAACTAAAATAAACAAATCATGGGTTTCCTCACTTGTCACAGATGGGCTCGTTCCCGTGGGAAGAGCACGGACCCTTGATGCGCTCCATGTTGTCGCAGATGGGCTCCTTCCCTTGGAAGAGCATGGCTGTAGGGTGCCCTCCCTGATGTTGCAGACGGGTGCTTTCCCCATGGAAGAGCAGATGGGCTCTTTCCCTTGGAAGAGCCGGAGAGGGTGTCGTCCTCGTGGTCTTCATCGATGAGGTCTGACTTGGAAGTTGTGTATCCCAAGCCAGCGTCGCAGAACGTGTCCTTCAGAAATGAGAAAAGGGGCTCTATGGTGATGTAGAATGGCAAATTGTTGATAGCGAGCCAGAGAAGATCAACGACGGGGCCATAGATGAGATCGACGGCGATTGAACCCGAGGGGTTGGGGGTGGGCAACTTAACCTGTGACACATCCCTCCTCAGGGCGTCGCTGTCGATGACCTCGATGTTGTAGCCGGCGGACGAGACATGCCCGCATACTCTAGCTCGCTGGTTGAGTGCCTACCGCCAGTAATGGTCGTCATCTTCCTCGGCGACGTCGGGCGAAGAGACAGCTGTACACCTCTTTTGGGCCAGTCGCTCCTTGAGCTCCACGGGAAGCGTAGCCAGGCTTAGGCTGCGACGCTCTGGAGTGGGGGATGGGGATCTGTGGGAAAGGGGGCGTTTGGCAGGCGTCATCTAAGAAACTCAGGGCAGCCTGGGTAGGGAGATCGGTGGGTAAGCTGCACGAGCAAACTGGCAGATGTTGACAATGGAGGCCTTGCGGCGGCGACGGGGACTTTGCTAGGGTTTCGAGCGAGGGAGGGTGTGTGTGTGTGCACGCGCACACCCGAGGAGATTTTGGTGTGTGTGTGTGTGTGGAGGAGGGGCACGGGGTGTTTGAGGAAATGACGCGAGTACTAAAATTTTTACTACGCGGGAGTGAAATGCCTGGCTATTGAAAATTTTGATGATAGTGCATCGCACACGGTCTGGAGATAACAACCGTGTGTTATGAAAAAGAAAAGCCATCGAGGCGGGAAGATATTTTCGATGCAGGCGGGACTGGGAACAAGAAACATCGCACACGGTCCGGAGATAACAACGTGTGTTATGAAACAGAAAAACCCGCGAATCGGGCAGATATTTTTGAGAAGGGTAGCCTCATGGAGCCCAATGTACTGTGCGGATGTGTGTGTGACAGGTGCACCGGCGTGGCACACTGTTAGTTTGAGTGAACTGTGTCTGTTGCGTCATCCGACTTGTCTAATGTTCATAAATTTGGCAAAAAATGATGCGGGAGAGGGTCACAACACGAACACACTTGCATGTGGACCAAATTTATGTATCAAAAGGGTGGTTTGATTTTCAAATACCAAATGCAACTTCGATGTGGCACCTCTCTCGGAAAGCGCATGATATTGCTTGCTCCCACCCTCTCGTGTCGGCATGAAGGGAATCCTAAGCTATGAATGCATGCACCCTCCCCCTCAACCGAGGTTCACCTAGCAAAGTGCGAAGTAGTGATAACCCACAAGTATATGGGATCAATTGTAGCCTCTTTCGATAAGTAAGAGTGTCGAACCCAATGAGGAGCTAAAGGTAGAACAAATATTCCCTCAAGTTCTATCGACCACCGATACAACTCTACGCACGCTTAACATTCTCTTTACCTAGAACAAGTATGAAACTAGAAGTACTTTGTAGGTGTTGTTGGATAGGTTTGTAAGATAATAAAGAGCGCGTAAATAAAAAGTAGGGGCTGTTTATATGAAGACACAACTAACTTAGTTTTAGTAGAGAGCTTGTTGTCACACAAGAAAGTTATTTATCCCTAGGCAATCAATAACTAGACCGGTAATCATTATTGAAATTTTATTTGTGGGAGAGGCATAAGCTAACATACTTTCTCTTCTTGGATCATATGCACTTATGATTGGAACTCTAGCAAGCATCCGCAACTACTAAAGATCATTAAGGTAAAACCCAACCATAGCATTATAAGGCATCAAGTCCTCTTTATTCCCCTACGCAAACAACCTACTTACTCGGCTCTGTGTTTCTATCAGTCATGCCACCCACCATAAGAAAATCATGAGCATATTGCAAACCCTACAGCGGGGATCCCTCACACTTGCACGACACGGAGAGCACCATAGGACAGCACCAATAATAAAACATGCAACTCAAACAAATCATGATCATCAATTAACCCATAGGACAAAACGGATCTACTCAAACATCATAGGATAGCCATACATCATTGGGAAATAATAATAGCGTTGAGCACCACATTTAAGTAGATATTACAGCAGGTAAAAGAGGGTTTACACCGCTGCATAGAGGGGGGAAGAGTTGGTGATATGAGTTGGGAGAGAGGGGGGAGAGAGCCCCCCTTCTTCTTCTTCTTCCTTGACCTTCTCCCTAGATGGGAGAAGGGTTTCCCCTCTGGTCCATGGCCTCCATGGCATGGGAGGGGCGAGAGACCCTCCGAGATTGGATCTGTCTCTCTGTTTCTGCGTTCCCAGATTCTGCCCTTTCACCGTTTCTTGAATTCCCGGAGATCCGTAACTCCGATTGGGATAAAATTTGGACATGATTTTTATCCGGATATTGGTTTTATTGCTGCGAAATAAAGGCACCAACCGCCTTACGGGGTGGCCACAAGGGTCCAGGGCGCGCGTGACCCCCTAGGGCACGCCCCTGCCTTGTGGCACCCTCGGGCATCGTCTCGCGTTGATTCTTTTTCCCAAAAATCACATATATTCCAAAAAAATCTCCGTCAATTTTTATCCTGTTTGGACTCCGTTTGATATGGATTTTCTACGAAACAAAAA
Organism: Triticum urartu; assembly: GCF_003073215.2. Taxonomy (NCBI): domain Eukaryota; kingdom Viridiplantae; phylum Streptophyta; class Magnoliopsida; order Poales; family Poaceae; genus Triticum; species Triticum urartu. The sequence goes on from NC_053024.1 coordinate 12,316,720, forward strand.
ACATGCAACAAACAGGAACTGGCGCTGGGCACTGGATCAATATGTTAGTCCCAAAAATAGTATAAAATTTTGCCATAAGTATATGAAAGTTGTAGAATATTGGCATGGAACAATAAAAAATTATAGATACGTCGGAGACGTATCAGCATCCCCAAGCTTAATTCCTGCTTGTCCTCGAGTAGGTAAATGATAAAAAAGATAATTTTTGATGTGGAATGCTACCTAGCATAATCTTGATCACATAATCTAATCATGGCATGAATATTAAGACATGAGTGATTCAAAGCAATAGTCTATCATTTGACATTAAGACAACAATACTTCAAGCATACTAATAAAGCAATCATGTCTTTTCAAAATAACATGGCCAAAGAAAGTTATACCTACAAAATCATATGGTCTGGCTATGCTCCATCTTCACCACACAAAATATTCAAATCATGCACAACTCCGATGACAAGCCAAGCAATTGTTTCATACTTTTGACGTTCTCAAACCTTTTCAACTTTCACGCAATAAATGAGCGTGAGCCATGGACATAGCACTATAGGTGGAATAGAATATGATGGTGGAGGTTGTGTGGAGAAGACAAAAAAGAAAGTCTCATGTCGATGAGGCTAATCAACGGGCTATGGAGATGCCCATCAATTGATGTCAATGTGAGGAGTAGGGATTGCCATGCAACGGATGAACTAAGAGCTATAAGTGTATGAAAGCTCAAACTGGAAACTAAGTGGGTGTGCATCCAACTTGCTTGCTCATGAAGACCTCGGGCATTTAAGGAAGCCCATCATCGGAATATACAAGCCAAGTTCTATAATGAAAATTCCCACTAGTATATGAAAGTGATAACTCAAGAGACTCTCTATATGCAGAACATGGTGCTACTCTGAAGCACAAGCGTGGTAAAAGGATAGTAACATTGCCCCTTGTCTCTTTTTCTCTCATTTTATTGTTTTTTTATTTCTCTTTTTTTGGTGGGCTTCTTTGGCCTCTTTTTTATTTGGGCTTCTTTGGCCTCTTTTATTTTGATAACCTCACATGGGACAATGCTTTAATAATGATGATCATCACACTTTTATTTACTTACAACTCAATATTACAACTCAATACTAGAACAAAAATATGACTCTATATGAATGCCTCCGGCGGTGTACCGGGATGTGCAATGATCTAGCATAGCAAAGATATCAAAAAATGGACAAGCCATGAAAACATCATGCTAGCTGTCTTACGATCAAGCAGAGCAATATGACGATAAATGCTCAAGTCATGTATATGATGATGATGGAAGTTGCATGGCAATATATCTCGGAATGGCTATGGAAATGCCATAATAGGTAGGTATGGTGGCTGTTTTGAGGAAGATATAAGGAGGCTTATGTGTAATAGAGCGTATCGTATCACGGGGTTTGGATGCACCGGTGAAGTTTGCACCAACTCTCGAGGTGAGAAAGGGCAATGCACGGTACCGAAGAGGCTAGCAATGATGGAAGGGTGAGAGTGCGTATAATCCATGGACTAAACATTAGTCATAAAGAACTCACATACTTATTGCAAAAATCTATTAGTCATCGAAACAAAGTACTACGCGCATGCTCCTAGGGGGATAGATTGGTAGGAAAAGACCATCGCTCGTCCCCGACCGCCACTCATAAGGAAGACAATCAATAAATAAATCATGCTGCGACTTCATCACATAACGGTTCACCATACGTGCATGCTACGTGAATCACAAACATCAACAGGAGTATTTCTACAATCCACAACTACCCACTAGCATGACTCTAATATCACCATCTTTATATCGCAAAACTATTGTAAGGAATCAAACATATCATATTCAGTGATCTACAAGTTTTATGTAGGATTTTATGACTAACCATGTGAATGACCAGTTCCTGTCATCTCTCTAAATAGATATAAGTGAAGAAACAAAGTTGAATTCTTTCTACAAAAGATATGCCCATGCTCTAAAAAATATAAGTGAAGCAAAGGAGCATTCTACAGATGGAGGTTTTCTATGTGAAGAGAAACAGGCAATCCAAACTTCAAAAGATATAAGTGAAGCACATGAAGCATTCTATAAAGCCATACTCAAAAGGTACAAGTGAAGTGCAATGAGCATTCTATAAATCAACCAAGGACTATCTCATACCAGCATGGTGCATCAAAGAAGAGTGAAAACTAAATGCAAAAGACGTTCCAAGATTTACGCATATCATGTGACGAATAAAAATATAGCTCCAAGTAAAATTACCGATGATCGTTATAAGAAAGAGGGGAAGCCTTCCGGGGCATCCCCAAGCTGGGTTGCTTGGGAGTCCTTGAATATTTCCTTGGGGTGCCTCGGGCATCCCCAAGTTTAGGCTCTTGCCACTCCTTATTCCTTCATCCATCGTGATCTCTCCCAAAACTTGAAAACTTCAATCACAAAAAACTTAACAGAAAGTTTTGTAAGATCCGTTAGTATAATAAAGCAAATCACTACTCTAAGTACTGTTGGAAAACAATTCATATTTTGTTTTTGCATTGTAGATACTTTAATATAACTTTTCCATCGCTTAATCCACTGATAGAAATGGATAGTTTCATCAAAACAAGCAAACGATGCATCGAAAACATAATCTATCTTAAACAGGACAGTCTGTAGTAATCTGAACATTCACCATACTTCTGGTACTCCAAAAATTCTGAAACAACTAGGAAAAATAAAAAATTTGTATATAAAGACAGTGCAAAAAGTTCAGAACCGTTTGACGTTCCAGTAAAAAATGTAAAATTGCGCACTACAGCCAAAGTTTCTGTTCTGCACCGCACAAACCAACAAGCAATGTAAACATAATAAAGGAAAATCTTGGCACATTATTTTTATAATACAATGGAATTGTACAAGTGGATAATTATTTTTGTTGAAAACTTTCTGTAATCAAGATTCACAATGTTTCCATGAGCATGAACAGAGTTCAGGGAGCTCCCCCACTTCAACAATGCTTGTCTCTCTCACTTTCACTTTCCTTTTTGAAAAGTTTGGGTTCCCCTCTTTATTTTTTGTTTTTAAACTATATAAAAGCACTCAACAGAAATAAATGACTCTCTAAAACTTCCGGGTTGTCTCCCTGGCAGCGCTTTCTTTAAAGCCATTAAGCTAGGCATATAGTGCTCAATTAATGAATCCACCCGGATCCCAAGGTATATCAAATCCAATTTTAATTGACAGTGATTTCTGATTTATCAGTGAGCATAAAGTAACATATATCATGCAACAACAAAGTCTATCTCTCTTCCTATGCATCGGCATGTCATAAAATAACAATTCATGCACACATAGTAAAGGCCAATGCATAGTATAAACAATTTCTTGCAATTTTATCATATTGGAAACATGGAGAGGCGGAGATGTAGTTCCTCTCTTATAATAATTGCAAGTAGGAGCAGCAGGCACATGCATATTATATCTATCAAAATCATCATGTGTAGTAGTAAAACGCAACCCATCAATATAATCCTTAATAAGGGCAAACTTCTCCGATATAGTGTAGTCGGGAGAATTCAAAAATATAATAGGACTATCATGCGTGGGTGCAATAGCAACAATTTCATGTTTAACATAAGGAAATATAGCAAGTTCATCTCCATAAGCATCATTCATATTGGCATCTTGGCCACAAGCATAGCAAGCATCATCAAAAAGGGATATTTCAAAAGAATCAACGGGATCATAACAATCATCATAGCAATCATCCTTCGGTAAGCACGAAGGGAAATTAAACAATGTATGAGTTGAAGAGTTACTCTCATTAGAAGGTGGGCATATGGTAGAGGAGCGGGAGAGTGAGTATATATAGGTCCAAGGGGTGTCAGAGCAGGATCTCCGTGAGCATATCATCGTCGTCCTATAGGGAGGCAGATGCCTCTGGCGAGGTACTGCGATAGCGGGTTGTTCCGACATCCTCCTGACTTGTGTGGATCTAGGGACAGAGGCGCATGACACGTGGGTGGGTGAGTCCGTCACCCTCCTCGGTGACGTGGATCATTCAAAGGAGGCTCACATTGTTGCTCTTCCTCCTTTTGTTCTTCGCTCTTCTCATCATCTTTTTCATCCAATGATCCCACAGTTTCATCAATTTCTTTTTCCATAGACTCCTGCAAAATATTAATCTCTTCTTGGACAGTGGAGACTCTTTCAATAAAATCATTAATATCGGAATTGGATTCATAATTTTCATAGCAATATTTAAGTATAGAAAAAAATTCAAGTCTGTAAACAGGCATCATCAATATTTTCACACTCTTTAAACAAAGATTCAATTTCATAAGAACCCACAAAAGCAACGAATTCTTGTATTCGTTCCAAATCATAGTAATCATATATACCATTAGCATAAGAAGCGAAGGTATCATCATCATTAAATTCACATGAAAAGGGAAGGTGTGGAGCCTTCATCCTAGAGCAATAAGTATAATCATATCTCAAGCATAGTTGCCGAGCATACCAATGCAACATATAAATTTGATCCCATAATAGTTTCCCTTTTTGAGTCAAGCGATAATCCCTAAATTATTCACGTCGATCCAACGTTACTCCCATTATAAAGTTGAATGGTTTTTTCCCAGGATTATCAAAGTAGTACATAATATCTTTCACATAATGAGCATCGAGGATTTTAGGAGGTTCCCCATCTCCATGAGTAGCAAGTAAACCTAATTTTTTTGCTATTTCGTGTTCCATATCCATAACTAAAGATAGAGAACAACTTAGAACAACAAATAAAAATTACTTAGTGATAAAGCAAACAAGCACACACGAAAATATTCACCCCACGCTATAACTCCCCGGAACGGCGCCGTAAAAAGGTCTTGAGAACCCACAAGTATAGTGGATCAATTGTAGCCTCTTTCGATAAGTAAGAGTGTCGAAACCAAGGAGGAACTAAAGGTAGAACAAATATTCCCTTAAGTTCTATCGACCACCGATACAACTCTACGCACGCTTAGCGTTCGCTTTACCTAGAACAAGTATGAAACTAGAAGTACTTTGTAGGTGTTGTTGGATAGGTTTGCAAGATAATAAAAAGCGCGTAAATAAAAAGTCACTAGTAGAAAAAGGGTCAAATGTGAAGCACATTAGTGTCGGTTTGTAACAGAACCGGCACTGATGTGATCAATAGTACCGGTTCGTGGCGGCGATCAATAGTACCAGTTCATGGCGAACCTTTAGTACCGGTTCATGCCACGAACCAGTACTAAAGAGGCTGTGGCAGCCTGCGGTCAGGCTATGGCCCCACCATCACCATTTAGTGCCGGTTCGTACCACGAACCGGTACTAATGAGCTTATGGCAAGCTGTTTTTAGTCCCACCTCGCGAAGAGAGAGGCACTAGGAGCGGTTTGTAAGCCCTGAGTGCAGAGACGATGAAGAAGAGGCTCAATGCTCACCTGCACGTTGCTTAGCTTCAAGCCTTGAGGAATATGGTAGACTGCACGGAGCTATGTGCAGTGCAGTTTACACTATTCCGAAAGGCTTGAAGCTAATTAACGAGCATTGCACCTCTTTTTTATTTTTAATAACTTATTACAACTCCGGACTTCTTCTGTTACGGCAAAAACTGGATGCACTTCGTGTACAAACTGGACAATCTCTTTCAAAGTATCAGGGCCGGTTTCGGACGAAAACTCATCTGTTACACCGGCACTTCATTTTTTTAAACTTATTATAACTCCAGACTTTTTGTGCATTCAGTATGCACCATTCAAAGCCACGCCATCAACTTTCAACCATCAACTTGGCATGGTATATAAAAATAAATGAATAGAAGAAAATAAATAAAGCACAAAAGAAAAAAACTATAGCAGAAAAGAAAAAAACTATATAAAAAAACTACTTAGAAATAAATAGAAGAAAATAAATATAGCAGAAAAGAAAAAACTACTCAGAAATAAATAGAAGAAAAAAAACTATATAAAAAAATTTGGGGCGCTGCCCTGTGGGCCTGCTAGACCACGGGCGTGCAATTTCAGGCCCACAAGGCCCAACAGGCTCATAGGACAGCGCGCCGTAGTTAGGCCAAGAAGCCTCCTTTATAGAGGAGTTCGAAAGGGCAGCCGCGGCTGGGTTTATAAACTAGTGCGGCTGCCCTTTGCCCGGCGAGGTGGGGCTAAACTTTCTGCACCGCGGGTGGCAGCGCACCACCTTTAGTACCAGTTGGTGGCTCCAATCGGTACTAAAGGGTGGTCTTTAGTACCGGTTGGAGCCACAAACCGGTACTAATGGCCTACTCTTCCCACCTCTTGGCCTGGCCAAAGTTGTCCTTTAGTACCGGTTGGTGGCTCCAACCGGTACTAAAGGCCTCTCCTATATATACAACACTTACAAAAATTTTTAGTTAGTTCATGTTCGTCTTCGTTGCCGCCCCCGCCCCGTATTGCACCCCGTCCCCGTCGTCGTTGTCGCGCCCCGGCCGTCCCCGGTGTCGCGCGCCCCGGCCGTCCCCGTCCCCGTCATCGCGCGCGCCCCGGCCGTCCCCGCCCCCGTCGCGCCGTCCCAGTCGTCGCCGTCTCGCGCCCCCGCCCGTATGCGGCCGCCCCCGTCGCGCCATCCCCGTCATCGCCGTCTCGCGCCGCCGCCCGTACGCCGCCGCCCCCGCTAGTACGTACACACACACACAATTTTTTTTACGTATTTTCTGTTTTCTGTTTCTTAGATTAATGCATGTCAAATTGTTAATTAGATAAATTACCTAGATAAGAATGTTAGATTAATGTGAAATGTTAGATATGAATTAGATAGAAAAGTTAAATATTAATGTCAATTGTTAGATGAATTAGCTAGATATTAATTAGGTATATGAGATTTGAACTAGTTGAATTAATATAAGTAGTTTATTTTTAGTAAATGTTTAGTTGAATTAATAGAACTAGTTGAACTAGTTGAAATAATAGAACTAGTAATGTTTCACCTATATATAGAACTTAACTAGCTAGATGTTAATGTTAATGATTTTTTTTGTTATTTGTTAATGATTTTTCTATTTTTTAAAAATTATATATATATATATATTTTTAGTTTATATAAATGTTAGACTAATGTCAAATGTTAGATGAATTAGATAGAAATATATGTTAGATATTAATGTCAAATGTTAGATGAATATTAGAATTAGCTAGATATTAATTAATGTTAGATAGTAAGTGTTTAATGTTTCACCTATATGAACATAGGAAATGTCGTCTGACGATGAAAAATATTTCATTATGTGCGAAGACTGTGAAGACCAACGCGGCCTGTGCGACAGAAATTTCTTTGTTGATAATAGGCGCTTCAGCATCAAGCTGGATGAGACATTCGAAGTGGATACAGTAAGTCACAATGGCAAGTATTTTTTCGTAATAAAGCATGACTTATGCTTCATTTGCTTCAACTTATAATTTTAAATTTTCACTATTCTACTAGCGCACCCCTGCCATGCAAGAATTTTTGTCTTGGATAAGATAGGTTTCAGTGCGATGAATGATATGGAGGTAAAGGGAGTTTACTTGAAGACCGAGCATGGGTATACTTTCAACTTCAAATTATACAATGCAGACACATACACCCATTTTGAATGCAAAACTTGGCAAGCACTATGCAAGGCTTATGCATTTGAGCGTGATATGGTTATCACCTTTGATATTCGTTCGGAAGATGATATTAAAGGTAATGGAGACATCTGGGTCGATGTGCAGACGCCTCCAGTTCTACCATTATGTGAGTTCTTCTCAACCATGTTTATGTCTTTGATATTGTTTATTCAAGAATAGTTGACAACTAATTTCTATTGTCAGCTTATTTTGGTTCAAGAAAACATGTCCGGCGCTTGGTAGACAGGACCTACTACTGTCCCAGGGCTGAACTAAACTGCGAGGAGATAAGTCATTATGTTTCATGGCTTGAGGATCTTCATACTGTCAAGACAAATTTTCTTCCTGCACTTAGAAATGTTAGTACTCAAAACGTGCGACCAATAGTGATCGTATTGAACTACGGTCACATCTATAATGGAAAGATGGTAAGATTTTTACTATTTGTCCTTAGTGCATCTTTTGCATACATTATTTTTGAAGCTAAACTTTCATTGCTAAGTATATTAATTACTATACGATGTTCTTCAACAGGGACTCCCGATGACAGTTGTGCCTCAGTGGATCGAGACAAAAGGTCGCATGTCAATGGTTAGCTTACGACCAAGATATCCTACATTGCACATGAGTGCATTCAGGATTTCTGAAAGTGATGAATGCTTAATAGTCAAAGATTGGAGCAAAACTATTAACGATCCCAGAGAAGTACTAGGGGGCAGCAAGGAGAAGCGCATCCCACGATTAGGAGACAGATTCATCTGCATGCTCCAGTATGATGAATCCACTACTAGGAAAAGGGCTATAGATGGAATTGACACTAATGGCGCACCAGACATGTGGTGCGCCATTACTATATACTAATGGCGCACCATGTGTTGGTGCGCTATTAGTGTGCAAATACTAATGGCGCACCACATCCACGGTGCTCCATTAGTAATTTTTTTTTAATTTTTTCAAAACTACTAATGGCGCACCGTGGGAGTGGTGCGCCATTACTAGTTGAACTAGTAATGGCGCACCAAATCCACGGTGCGCCATTAGTAATTTTTTTTCAAAACTACTAATGGCGCACCGTGGGAGTGGTACGCCATTACTAGTTGAACTAGTAATGGCGCACCATGCCACGATGCGCCATTAGTAACTTGGCCCAAACATTCGCCCGAATGCACCCCCCCCCCCCCCCCCCCCCCCCCCCCCCGTGGACCGCCATTTCAGTTTCAAAAAAATAAAAGAAAATGATAGAAATGTCAAAAAAATAAAAGAAAATAAGATTCCCATGTGATATGTGGTCTAGTTGTTGTGAAAATTTACAAACATGAATTTTCGACTTTTTTGCAAAATCTCTCGAGAATTTGTAAAAATGGGCATAACTTTTGCGTACAAACTCGGATGAAAAAGTTTTTTATATGAAAAATCATCTACTCGAAAAGTTACATCCGAATTTAACTGGGGGAACCCCGTTAAACATTTTCAAAATCCTCAAAAACCTAACAGAAAAAAGATACGGGGCTTTTAAGATCTGGAGAGGCAAAAAAATTCAAAAAAATTCAAACCTACTAATGGTGCACCTGCCCATGGTGCGCCATTAGTATCTTCCCCGCCTTCAAAATTCAAAATAAGTCAAAAAAATAAAAAAAAAGTTACTAATGGCGCACCTGCCCATGGTGCGCCATTAGTATCTTCCTGCCTTCAAAATTCAAAATAAATCAAAAAAATAAAAAAAGTTAGTAATGGCGCACCTGCCCACGGTGCGCCATTACTATGCCGTATATATGGCTGGGCGTGGTCCTCTCCTCCTTACCTCTTCATTCTTCTCCTCCACTCCACCTCTCCTTCACTCCATCTCCTCCTCTCCTCCACTCCATCTTCCCTTCTCTCCTCCATCATACTACCCTCCTCCTCTCCGGCGACCTCCTCCTCCCTCCTCTCCTCCCCTCCCCTCCCCTCACGGTTTCTCCTCCCTCCTCTCCGGTGAGCTCCTCCTCCCTCCTCTCCGGTGAGCTCCTCCTCCCTCCTCTCCGGTGAGCTCCTCCTCCCTCCTCTCCGGTGAGCTCCTCCTCCCTCCTCTCCGGTGAGCTCCTCCTCCCTCCTCTCCGGTGAGCTCCTCCTCCCTCCTCTCCGGTGAGCTCCTCCTCCCTCCTCTCCGGTGAGCTCCTCCTCCCTCCTCTCCGGTGAGCTCCTCCTCCCTCCTCTCCGGTGAGCTCCTCCTCCCTCCTCTCCTCCCATTCCCTCATGGTTTCTCCTTCCTCCTCTCCGATGCTTCGGTGAACTCCTCTCCGGCGACCTGCTCCTCCTCTCCGGTGATGTAGGCGAGCGCCTCTCCGGTGACCTCCTCCTCCTCCTCTCCGGCGAACTCCTCTCTAGCAAAAGAACACGGCAAAAGAATGTACAAGATCCAAAAACAGGAACAAAATTTGAAATAATATCGTGGCAAAAAACGAGCAAAAAATGGGCAAAAAAATCACGATCCAGATCCAAATTCAAAATTCAAAAATAGCAATGGCGCACGGTGGGGGTTAGACAGTGCGCCACTACTATTTTCCCGCCTTCAAAATTCAAAAATACTAATGGCGCACCGTGGCCTATACTAATGGCGCACCAATGGCCTATACTAATGGCGCACCGTGGCCTATACTAATGGCGCACCAGTGGTGCGCCATTAGTAAAAAATACTAGTGGCATGATACTAATGGCGCACCGGTGATGCACCATTAGTTGGCAAAACTGGTGCGCCATTAGTAGCCCTTTTCCTAGTAGTGATCAGGAGAGCTATACATGTTCTATGCTATTTTACCTGAGAGGGAGCAGCAGGAGTGATTTAGCTAGTTCATGCACTTAGTACTTGTCCTCTCATGTCCGTATTCTTCGTCCTGAACTTAATCTCAAAGAGTGATTTGCTTGTTATGAACACTTATAATATCATGACGATTTTGAACTCGATGATATCTTTGCTTCTGGTACAAGTGGATGTTTCTCCTTTAAGCTAGTGTTGGTGGTGATTAGATAGTGGTAATGACTATGATGATTAAATAGTGGTAATTACGACTACGATGATTTTTAGCTAGCTAGTATATACTGTTGTTGGTGATGATATGATGCAAGAGTTTATATATTAATATGTGATGATGATGATGAGTTATAATATATATCATTTATGAAAGAAACCACAAATTAGTTTGAACTGGATGGATCCTAGCTAAGTGATCAAGTATATGCCATATCCACATTACTTGATCACTTAGGTGATCAAGTAATATGGATATATGGCATATACTTGATCACTCAGCTAGCTAGGATCCACATATATGCATCCAGTCGAAATTAATCTGTGGTACTTTCACCTAATGATTTAACAACTCATTATAACGTAAAACAATCCTAAACTAAATTGATAACACAAATTTAAAGGAAAAATAAAACCAAAACCCACAAACATTTAGTACCGGTTGGTGTTACCAACCGGTACTAATGATCTACCGCACCTGTGGCCTGGCTCGTGCCACGTGGTGGCACTTTAGCGCCGGTTCATGCCAAACCGGTACTAAAGGAGGGCCCTTTAGTGCCCACCCTTTAGTGCCGGTTATGGAACCGACACTAAAGGCCTTTACGAACCGGGACTAAAGCCCTGTTCTGCACTAGTGAGTAGGGGCAGTTTAGATGATGACATGAGTTTTAGTAGAGAGCTTGTTGTCACATGATGACCCATAAGTATAGGGGATCTATCGTATTCCTTCCGATAAGTAAGAGTGTCGAACCCAACGAGGAGCAGAAAGAAATGATAAGCAGTTTTCAGCAAGGTATTCTCTGCAAGCACTGAAATTATAGGTAACAGATAGTTTTGTGATAGTATAATTTGTAACGAGCAACAAGTAACAAAAGTAAATAAAGTGAAGCAAGGTGGCCCAATCCTTTTTTTAGCAAAGGACAAGCCTAGACAAACTCTTATATAGAGAAAAGCGCTCCCAAGGACACATGGGAATTATCGTCAAGCTAGGTTTCATCACGATCATATGATTCGCGTTCGGTACTTCGATAACTTGGTATGTGGGTAGAGCGGTGCTTGGGTACTGCCGTTACTTGGACAAGCATCCCACTTATGATTAACCTCTATTGCAAGCATCCACAACTACAACAAAAGTATTAAGGTAAACCTAACCATAGCATGAAACATATGGCTAAATCAGCCCCTTACGAAGCAATGCATAAACTAGGGTTTAAGCTTCTGTCACTCTAGCAACCCATCATCTACTTATTACTTCCCAATGCCTTCCTCTAGGCCCAAATAATGGTGAAGTGTCATGTAGTCGACGTTCACATAACACCACTAGAGGAGAGACAACATACATCTCATCAAAATATCGAACGAATACCAAATTCACATGACTACTAATACCAAGACTTCTCCCATGTCCTCGGGAACAAACGTAACTACTCACAAAGCATGTTCATGTTCATAATCAGAAGGGTATTAATATCCATATAGGATCTGAACATATGATCTTCCACCAAATAAACCAACTAGCATCAACTACAAGGAGTAATTAACACTACTAGCAACCCACGGATACCAATCCCGGACTTAGAGACAAGAATTGGATACAAGAGATGAACAAGGGTTTGAGATGAGATGGTGCTGGTGAAGATGTTGATGGAGATTGACCCCCTCCCGATGAGAGGATCGTTGGTGATGACGATGGCGATGATTTCCCCCTCCCGGAGGGATGTTTCCCTGGCAGATCAGATTCGCCGGAGCCCTAGATTGGTTCTGCCAAGGTTCCTCCTCGTGGCGACGGAGTCTCGTTCGGAAAGATGGCTTGTGATTTTTTCCTCATCGAAAGACTCCATATAGCATAAGATGGACATCGGAGGGCCACCAGGGGGCCCACGAGGTAGGGGCGCGCCCAGGGGGGTAGGGTGCGCCCCCCACCCTCGTGTGTAGGGTGTGGCCCCCCTGGTGAACTTCTTGCGCTCAGTATTTTTTATATATTCTGAAAATGACTTCTGTGAAGTTTCAAGACTTTTGGAGCTGTGCAGAATAGGTCTCTAATATTTGCTCCTTTTCCAGCCCAGAATCCCAGCTGTCGGCATTCTCCCTCTTTATGTAAAGCTTGTAAAATAAGAGAGAATATGCATAAGTATTGTGACATAATGTGTAATAAAGTCCCACCATGCAGTAAATATCAATATAAAAGCATGATGCAAAATGGATGTATCAACTCCCCCAAGCTTAGACCTCGCTTGTCCTCAAGCGAAAGCCAAAATCGAAAAATATGTCCACATGTTTAGAGATGGAGGTGTCGATAACAATAAAATACGGACATGAGGGCATAATGATCATTCTTAGAACATCAGCTTATATAATTCTTGTCATATGATCTCATATGCTAGAGTAATAATTCAATCACAATTTCAAGTATGAATCATAAACTTCATTGAAAACTAACAAACTATAATCTCACTCATTGGAGCAATTGCAATTTATCATAACATAGGAAAGAGTCAATATATAAGAGCTTTTCAGCAAGTCCACATACTCACCTATCATATAGTCTTTCACAATTGCTAACACTCACGCAATACTTATGGGTATGGAGTTTTAATAGGACACAGAGAAAGATAGGGGCTTATAATTTTGCCTCCCAACGTTTTACCTAAAGGGTAATGTCAACAATAATAGTTCATGAAAACTCACATCCAATTAGCCATATATACCAGGATGTTTCCAACATGTTGTGCTTGCCAAAAGATAAAATGTAAAAAGGAAGGGTGAAGATCACCATGACTCTTATGTAAGGTGGGAGATAAAGGTAAAAGATAGGCCCTTCACAGAGAGAAGCAGAGGTTGTCATGCGCTTTTATGGTTGGATGCACAAAATCTTAATGCGAAAGAACGTCACTTTATATTGCCACTTGTGATATGGACCTTTATTATGTAGTCCGTCACTTTTACTTCTTCCATATCATACGATCGTATAAAGCTTATTTTCTCCCACACTAACAAGTCATACATATTTAGAGAGCAATTTTTATTGCTTGCACCGATGACAACTTACTTGGAGGATCTTACTCAATCCATAGGTAGGTATGGTGGACTCTCATGGCAAAACTGGTTTAAGGGTGTTTGGAAGCACAAGTAGTATCTCTACTGCTTGGTGCAGAGAATTGGGCTACCATGAGGGGGAAAGGCAAGCTCAATCATGTTGGATGATCCAAGACAATATAATTTATCTCAGGTGTAAGAAAACATAACCCATTACGTTGTCTTCCTTGTCCAACGTCAACTCTTTAGCATGTCATATTTTAATGAGTGCTCACAATCATAAAAGATGTCCATGATAGTGTATTTATACGTGAAGACCTCTCTTTCTTTATTACTTCCTATTAATTGCAACGATGACCAAAACTATGTTTGTCAACTCTCAACAACTTTTATTCATCATACTCTTTCTATGTGAGCTCATTACTCTCCATAAGATCCATATGATCTCTTTGTTTCTTTTTTATTTATTTCTCTTTTCTTTTATTCACTCAAGATTATGGCAAAATAATCAAGCCCTTGACTCAACACCAATCTTTATTATATATAGCTCACGGACTCGATTACATAGAAGGATCATAAAGCAAAACTCACAACTAGATCATACTAAAACTTTATTCTACTAGATCAAGATATTATTAAAAGGATTGAACTAAGAAAAATGGTAAGGATAAAAGTGATGGTGATACGACACCGGGGCACTCCCCCAAGCTTGGCAGTTGCCAAGGGAAGTGCCCATACCCATGTGATTATGTCTCCTTTGTTGGTGAAGAAGATGGTGGTGATGAAGGGTAGTCGCACATCAAGCGTAGGTGGTCTTCCAACTTGCAGATAATGCCCTTGAGTGCGACGATATGCTCCTTCAACAAAATATTTTCACGTGTGAGATACCTGTTTTGTATATGAGCTAGCTCAATCATCTTGAAAGCTTTGATCTCAGTTGGGGTAAGAAGATTGTGATCAAGTTGAAGGATGTCTTCTGTTGCCGGAACTTGGTCCTCCGTGGCCTTCTTGATCCCTTCATCCATGTTGATCTCCATGGGTTCTTTTCTCTTCAGCTCTGTCTTCATTAGCCAAGCATCGTTGCCCTCATTGTTGGAGGAGGAGGGAGACGACATGATGCTTGGCTTTGACAACCCTGGCAGAAAACAGCTCGAAACAAGAACATGAGATTTTTGCATGATACGGTGGTTAAAACCTTCGGGAGGTTATATAATGAATTTTTACCGACCAAAATACGTGTCGTGTAAGAAAACGAAGTCCGGAGAGAACACGAGGTGCCCACGAGGTAGGGGGCACCCAGGGGGGTAGGGCGCGCCCTCCACCCTCGTGTCCTTCCCGGACTGCTTCTTATTTTTCTATTTTTCTAAATATTCCAAAACGGAGAAATATTGCCATAAAAATTGTTTTGGAGTCGGTTTACTTACCGTACCACATACCTATTCCTTTTCGGAGTCTGAAACGTTCTGGAAAGTGTCCCTTATGTATTCCTCCAGGGTCATGGTTTCAATAATATTCGTTTCAACATTTATGGGATTACCTGAGATATAATGTTTGATTCTTTGACCGTTCACCACCTTCGGATTTGTGCCATCGAAATTGTTGATTTTTATGGCACCAGAATGATAGACCTCCTCGATAACGCAAGGGCCTTCCCAATTAGAGAGAAGTTTTCCTGCAAAATATCTTATACGGGAGTTGTATAGCAATACATAATCACCTACATTAAACTCACGCTTTTTTTATTCTTTTGTCATGCCATCTTTTAACCTTTTCTTTAAATAATTTGGCATTCTCATAGGCTTGGGTTCTCCATTGATCAACTGAGCTAATTTCAAATAACCTCTTCTCACCGGCAAGTTTGAAATCATAATTGAGCTCTTTAATAGCCCAATAAGCCTTATGTTCTAGTTCGATAGGTAAGTGACATGCTTTTCCATAAACCATTTTATACGGATACATACCCATAGGATTTTTATATGCAGTTCTATAGGCCCATAATGCATCATCAAGTTTCTTGGACCAATTCTTTCTAGATCTATTAACAGTCTTTTGCAAAATTAATTTGAGTTCTCTATTACTCAATTCTACTTGACCACTAGACTATGGGTGATAAGGACAGTCAATTCTATTTAGCAAGCATTTTACGGAAAGCACCATGAATAAAATGTGAACCACCATCGGTCATTAAATATGTAGGGACTCCAAACCTTGGAAAATAACGTCTTTAAGCATCTTAATAGAAGTGTTATGATCGGCACTACTAGTTGGAATAGCTTCTACCCACTTAGGAACTTAATCAACAGCAACTAAAATATGTGTATATCCATTAGAGGAAGGAAAAGATCCCATATAATCAAAGCCCCAAACATCAAACGGTTCAATAACAAGAGAATAATTCATACGCATTTCTTGACGTCTAATAATATTACCAATTCTTTGACATTCATCACAAGACAAGAAAAACTTACGGGCATCCTTGAAGAGAGGAGGCCAATAAAAACCAGATTGCAATACCTTATGTGCAGTTCTATCTCCAGCGTGGTGTCCTCCATAAGCCTCGGAATGACACTTGCGTAGGATCTGTTCCTGTTCATGCTCAGGTACACAATGTCTAATAACACCATCTACTCCTTTATAAAGATGTGGGTCATCCCAAAAGTAATGTCTCAAATCATAGAAGAACTTTTTCTTTTGCTGGTATGTGAAACTAGGTGGTATAAATTTAGCAACAATGTAATTAGCATAATCAGCATACCATGGAGCAGTGTAATAAGCATTTATGACATTTAGTTGTTCATCAGGAAAGCTATCATCAATAGGTAGTGGGTCATCAAGAACATTTTCTAACCTAGAAAAGTTGTCTGCAACGAGGTTCTCAGCTCCCTTTCTATCAATAATATGCAAATCAAATTCTTGTAGCAAGAGAACCCATCTAATAAGTCTAGGTTTAGCATCTTTCTTTTCCATAAAATATTTAATAGCAGCATGATCAGTGTGAATAGTTACTTTAGAATCAACAATATAAGGTCTGAACTTATCACAAGCAAATACAACTGCTAAGAATTCTTTTTCAGTAGTAGCATAATTTCTCTGAGCATTGTCTAGAGTTTTACTAGCATATTGAATAACATTTAATTTCTTATCAACTCTTTGCCCTAGAACAGCACCTACAGCATAATCACTGGCATCACACATAATTTCAAAAGGTGAATTCCAATCAGGTGGTTGAACAATCGGTGCAGAGATCAATGCTTCCTTAAGTATTTCAAATGCTTCTACACAACCATCATCAAAGACAAATGGTATATCTTTTTGTAATAAATTAGTCAGAGGATGAGAAATTTTTGAGAATTCCTTAATGAACCTCCTATAAAAACCGGCGTGACCAAGGAAACTTCTTATACCTTTGATGTCCTTGGGACATGGCATCTTTTCAATAGCATCAACTTTAGCTTTATCAACTTCAATACCTCTTTCAAAAACATTATGCCCCAAGACAATACCTTCATTAACCATAATGTGGTTGAAGGAAATATGCCCTAGAGGCAATAATAAAGTTATTATTTATTTCTTATATCATGATAAATGTTTATTATTCATGCTAGAATTGTATTAACCGGAAACATAATACATGTGTGAATACATAGACAAACAGAGTGTCACTAGTATGCCTCTACTTGACTAGCTCGTTAATCAAAGATGGTTATGTTTCCTAACCATGGACAAAGAGTTGTTATTTGATTAACGGGATCACATCATTAGGTGAATGATCTGATTGACATGACCCATTCCATTAGCTTAGCACCCGATCGTTTAGTATGTTGCTATTGCTTTCTTCATGACTTATACATGTTCCTATGACTATGAGATTATGCAACTCCCGTTTGCCGGAGGAACACTTTGTGTTCTACCAAACGTCACAACGTAACTGGGTGATTATAAAGGTGCTCTACAGGTGTCTCCAAAGGTACATGTTGGGTTGGCGTATTTCGAGATTAGGATTTGTCACTCCGATTGTCGGAGAGGTATCTCTGGGCCCTCTCGGTAATGCACATCACATAAGCCTTGCAAGCATTGCAACTAATGAGTTAGTTGCGGATGATGTATTACGGAACGAGTAAAGAGACTTGCCGGTAACGAGATTGAACTAGGTATTGAGATACCGACGATCGAATCTCGGGCAAGTAACATACCGATGACAAAGGGAACAACGTATGTTGTTATATGCGGTCTGACCGATAAAGATCTTCGTAGAATATGTAGGAGCCAATATGAGCATCCAGGTTCCGCTATTGGTTATTGACCGGAGACGTGTCTCGGTCATGTCTACATTGTTCTCGAACCCGTAGGGTCCGCACGCTTAAGGTTTCGATGACAGTTATATTATGAGTTTATGAGTTTTGATGTACCGAAGGAGTTCGGAGTCCCGGATAGGATCGGGGACATGACGAGGAGTCTCGAAATGGTCGAGACATAAAGATTGATATATTGGAAGCCTATATTTGGATATCGGAAGTGTTCCGGGTGAAATCGGGATTTTACCGGAGTACCGGGAGGTTACCGGAACCCCCCGGGAGGTATATGGGCCTTAGTGGGCCTTAATGGAAGAGAGGAGAGGTGGCCAGGGCTGGGCCGCGCTCCCCTCCCCCCCTAGTCCGAATAGGCAAGGAGAGGGGGCGGCGCCCCTCTTTTTCTTCTCTCTCTCTTCTTTCCCCCTCCCGAATCCTATTCCAACTAGGAAAGTGGGGAATCCTACTCCCGGTGGGAGTAGAACTCCTCCTGGCGCGCCCTCTCCTGGCCGGCCACACCCCCCCCCTTTGATCCTTTATATACGGAAGCAGGGGGCACCCCTAGAGACACAAGTTGATCCACGTGATCATATTCTTAGCCATGTGCGGTGCCCCCTTCCACCATAGTCCTTGATAATATTGTAGCGGTGCTTAGGCGAAGCCCTGCGACGGTAGTACATCAAGATCGTCACCACACCGTCGTGCTGAAGGAACTCTTCCCCGACACTTTGCTGGATCGGAGTCCGGGGATCGTCATCGAGCTGAACGTGTGCTAGAACTCGGAGGTGCCGTAGTTTCGGTGCTTGATCTGTCGGGCCCTGAAGACGTACGACTACATCAACCACGTTGTGCTAACGCTTCCGTTGTCGATCTACAAGGGTACATAGATCACACTCTCCCCTCTCGTTGCTATGCATCACCATGATCTTGCGTGTGCGTAGGAAATTTTGAAATTACTACTTTATCCAACAGTGGCATCCGAGCCTATGTTTTATGTTTTGATGTTATTTGCACGAGTAGAACACAAGTGAGTTGTGGACGATATAAGTCATACTGCTTACCAGCATGTCATACTTTGGTTCGGCGGTATTGTTGGACGAAGCGGCCCGGACCGACATTACGCGTACGCTTACGCGAGACCGGTTCTCCCGACGTGCTTTTGCACAAAGGTGGCTAGTGGGTGACAGTTTCTCCAACTTTAGTTGAACCGAGTGTGGCTACTCCCGGTCCTTGCGATGGTTAAAACAGCACCAACTTGACAAACTATTGTTGTGGTTTTGATGCGTAGGTAAGATTGGTTCTTGCTTAAGCCCGTAGCAGCCACGTAAAACTTGCAACAACAAAGTAGAGGACGTCTAACTTGTTTTTGTAGGGCATGTTGTGATGTGATATGGTCAAGACATGATGCTAAATTTTATTGTATGAGATGATCATGTTTTGTAACCGAGTTATCGGCAACTGGCAGGAGCCATATGGTTGTCGCTTTATTGTATGCAATGCAATCGCGCTGTAATGCTTTACTTTATCACTAAGCGGTAGCGATAGTCGTGTAAGCATAAGATTGGCGAGACGACAACGATGCTACGATGGAGATCAAGGTGTCGCGCCGGTGACGATGGTGATCATGATGGTGCTTCGAAGATGGAGATCACAAGCACAAGATGATGATGGCCATATCATATCACTTATATTGATTGCATGTGATGTTTATCTTTTATGCATCTTATCTTGCTTTGATTGACGGTAGCATTATAAGATGATCTCTCACTAATTATCAAGAAGTGTTCTCCCTGAGTATGCACCATTGCGAAAGTTCTTCGTGCTGAGACACCACGTGATGATCGGGTGTGATAGGCTCTACGTTCAAATACAACGGGTGCAAAACAGTTGCACACGCGGAATACTCAGGTTATACTTGACGAGCCAAGCATATACAGATATGACCTCGGAACACGGAGACCGAAAGATCGAGCGTGAATCATATAGTAGATATGATCAACATAGTGATGTTCACCAATGAAACTACTCCATCTCACGTGATGATCGGACATGGTTTAGTTGATTTGGATCACGTAATCACTTAGAGGATTAGAGGGATGTCTATCTAAGTGGGAGTTCTTTAAGTAATATGATTAATTGAACCTAAATTTATCATGAACTTAGTACCTGATAGTATCTTGCTTATTCATATTTGATTGTAGATAGATGGCCCGTGCTGTTGTTCCGTTGAATTTTAATGCGTTCCTTGAGAAAGCAAAGTTGAAAGATGATGGTAGCAATTACACGGACTGGGTCCGTAACTTGAGGATTATCCTCATTGCTGCACAGAAGAATTACATCCTGGAAGCACCGCTGGGTGCCAAGCCTGCTGCTGGAGCAACACCAGATGTTATGAACGTCTGGCAGAGCAAAGCTGATGACTACTCGATAGTTTAGTGTGCCATGCTTTACGGCTTAGAATCGGGACTTCAACGACGTTTTGAACGTCATGGAGCATATGAGATGTTCCAGGAGTTGAAGTTAATATTTCAAGAAAATACCCGGATTGAGAGATATGAAGTCTCCAATAAATTCTATAGCTGCAAGATGGAGGAGAACAGTTCTATCAGTGAGCATATACTCAAAATGTCTGGGTATAATAATAACTTGATTCAATTGGGAGTTAATCTTCCAGATGATTGCGTCATTGACAGAATTCTCCAATCACTGCCACCAAGCTACAAGAGCTTCGTGATGAACTATAATATGCAAGGGATGAACAAGACTATTCCCGAGCTCTTCGCAATGTTGAAAGCTGCGGAGGTAGAAATCAAGAAGGAGCATCAAGTGTTGATGGTCAATAAGACCACTAGTTTGAAGAAAAAGGGCAAAGGGAAGAAGAAGGGGAACTTCAAAAAGAACAGCAAGCAAGTTGCTGCTCAAGAGAAGAAACCTAAACCTGGACCTAAGCCTGAAACTGAGTGCTTCTACTGCAAGCAGACTGGTCACTGGAAGCGGAACTGCCTCAAGTATTTGGCGGATAAGAAGGATGGCAAGGTGAACAAAGGTATATGTGATATACATGTTATTGATGTGTACCTTACTAATGCTCGCAGTAGCACCTTGGTATTTGATACTGGTTCTGTTGCTAATAGTTGCAACTCAAAACAGGGACTACGGATTAAGCGAAGATTGGCTAAGGACGAGGTGACGATGCGCGTGGGAAATGGTTCCAAAGTCGATGTGATCGCAGTCGGCACGCTACCTCTACATCTACCTTCGGGATTAATATTAGACCTAAATAATTTTTATTTGGTGCCAGCGTTAAGCACAAACATTATATCTGGATCTTGTTTAATGCGAGACAGTTATTCATTTAAATCAGAGAATAATGGTTGTTCTATTTACATGAGTAATATCTTTTATGGTCATGCACCCTTAAAGAGTGGTCTATTCTTATTAAATCTCGATAGTAGTGAAACACATATTCATAGTGTTGAAACCAAAAGATGCAGAGTTGATAATGATAGTGCAACTTATTTGTGGCACTACCGTTCAGGTCATATCGGTATAAAGCGCATGAAGAAACTCCTTACTGATGGGCTTTTGGAACCACTTGATTATGAATCACTTGGTACTTGCGAACCGTGCCTTATGGGTAAGATGACAAAAACACCGTTCTCCGGTACTATGGAGAGAGCAACAGATTTGTTAGAAATCATACATACAGATGTATGTGGTCCGATGAATGTTGAGGCTCGTGGCGGATATCGTTATTTTCTCACCTTCACAGATGACTTAAGCAGATATGGGTATATCTACTTAATGAAACAAAAGTCTGAAACATTTGAAAAGTTCAAAGAATTTCAGAGTGAAGTTGAAAATCATCGTAACAAGAAAATAAAATTCCTATGATCTGATCGTGGAGGAGAATATTTGAGTTACGAGTTTGGTGTACATTTGAAACAATGTGGAATAGTTTCGCAACTCACGCCACCCAGAACACCATAGCATAATGGTGTGTCCGAACATCGTAATCGTTCTTTACTAGATATGGTACGATCTATGATGTCTCTTACTGATTTACCGCTATCGTTTTGGGGATACGCTCTAGAGACGGCCGCATTCACGTTAAATAGGGCACCATCAAAATCCATTGAGACGACGCCTTATGAACTGTGGTTTGGTAAGAAACCAAAGTTGTCATTTCTGAAAGTTTGGGGCTGCGATGCTTATGTGAAAAAGCTTCAACCTGATAAGCTCGAACCCAAATCGGAAAAATTTGTCTTCATAGGATATCCAAAGGAAACTATTGGATACACCTTCTATCACAGATACGAAGGCAAAACTTTTGTTGCTAAATTCGGAAACTTTTTGGAGAAGGAGTTTCTCTCGAAAGAAGTGAGTGGGAGGAAAGTAGAACTTGATGAGGTAACTGTACCTACTCCCTTATTGGAAAGTAGTAAATCACAGAAACCTGTTTCTATGAAACCTACACCAATTAGTGAGGAAGCTAATGATAATGATCATGAAACTTCAGAACAAGATACTACTGAACTCTTAGATCAACCAGAGTGAGATCCGCGCCAGAGTGGTACGGTAATCCTGTTCTGGAAGTCATGCTACTAGATCATGATGAACCTACGAACTATGAAGAAGCGATGGTGAGCCCAGATTCCGCAAAATGGCTTGAAGCCATGAAATCTGAGATGGGATCCATGTATGAGAACAAAGTATGGACTTTGGTTGACTTGCCCAATGATCGGCAAGCAATTGAAAATAAATGGATCTTCAAGAAGAAGACAGACGCTGACGGTAATATTACTGTCTACAAAGCTCGACTTGTCGCAAAAGGTTTTCGGCAAGTTCAAGGGATTGACTACGATGAGACCTTCTCACCCGTAGCGATGCTTAAGTCTGTCCGAATCATGTTAGCAATTGCCGCATTTTATGATTATGAAATTTGGCAGATGGATGTCAAAACTGCATTGCTGAATGGATTTCTGGAAGAAGAGTTGTATATGATGCAACCAGAAGGTTTTGTCGATCCAAAGGGAGCTAACAAAGTGTGCAAGCTCCAGCGATCCATTTATGGACTGGTGCAAGCCTCTCGGAGTTGGAATAAACGCTTTGATAGTGTGATCAAAGCATTTGGTTTTATACAGACTTTTGGAGAAGCCTGTATTTACAAGAAAGTGAGTGGGAGCTCTGTAGCATTTCTGATATTATATGTGGATGACATACTACTAATTGGAAATGATATAGAATTTTTGGATAGCATAAAGGGATACTTGAATAAGAGTTTTTCAATGAAAGACCTCGGTGAAGCTGCTTACATATTAGGCATTAAGATCTATAGTGATAGATCAAGACGCTTAATTGGACTTTCACAAAGCACATACCTTGACAAAGTTTTGAAGAAGTTCAAAATGGATCAAGCAAAGAAAGTGTTCTTGCCTGTGTTACAAGGTGTGAAGTTGAGTCAGACTCAATGCCCGACCACTGCAGAAGATAGAGAGAAAATGAAAGATGTTCCCTATGCTTCAGCCATAGGCTCTATCATGTATGCAATGCTGTGTACCAGACCTGATGTGTGCCTTGCTATAAGTCTAGCAGGGAGGTACCAAAGTAATCCAGGAGTGGATCACTGGATAGTGGTCAAGAACATCCTGAAATACCTGAAAAGGACTAAGGATATGTTTATCATTTATGGAGGTGACAAAGAGCTTTGACACTGATCCGGACGATTCTAAATCGCAAACTGGATACGTATTTACATTAAACAGTGGAGCTGTCAGTTGGTGCAGTTCTAAACAAAGCGTCGGGGCGGGATCTACGTGTGAAGCAGAATACATAGCTGCTTCGGAAGCAGCAAATGAAGGAGTCTGGATGAAGGAGTTCATATCCGATCTAGGTGTCATACCTAGTGCATCGGGTCCAATGAAAATCTTTTGTGACAATACTGGTGCAATTGCCTTGGCAAAGGAATCCAGATTTCACAAGAGAACCAAGCACATCAAGAGACGCTTCAATTCCATCCGGGATCTAGTCCAGGTGGGAGACATAGAGATTTGCAAGATACATACGGATCTGAATGTAGCAGACCCGTTGACTAAGCCTCTTCCATGAGCAAAACATGATCAGCACCAAGGCTCCATGGGTGTTAGAATCATTACTGTATAATCTAGATTATTGACTCTAGTGCAAGTGGGAGACTGAAGGAAATATGCCCTAGAGGCAATAATAAAGTTATTATTTATTTCCTTATATCATGATAAATGTTTATTATTCATGCTTAGAATTGTATTAACCGGAAACATAATACATGTGTGAATACATAGACAAACAGAGTGTCACTTGTATGCCTCTACTAGACTAGCTCGTTAATCAAAGATGGTTATGTTTCCTAACCATGGACAAAGAGTTGTTATTTGATTAACGGGATCACATCATTAGGTGAATGATCTGATTGACATGACCAATTCCATTAGCTTAGCACCCGATCGTTTAGTATGTTGCTATTGCTTTCTTCATGACTTATACATGTTCCTATGACTACGAGATTATGCAACTCCCGTTTGCCGAAGGAACAATTTGTGTGCTACCAAACGTCACAACGTAACTGGGTGATTATAAAGGTGCTCTACAGGTGTCTCCAAAGGTACATGTTGGGTTGGCGTATTTCGAGATTAGGATTTGTCACTCCAATTGTCGAAGAGGTATCTCTGGGCCCTCTCGGTAATACACATCACATAAGCCTTGCAAGCATTGCAACTAATGAGTTAGTTGTGAGATGATGTATTGCGGAACGAGTAAAGAGACTTGCCGGTAAAGAGATTGAACTCGGTATTAAGATACCAACGATCGAATCTCGGGCAAGTAACATACCGATGACAAAGGGAACAACGTATGTTGTTATGCGGTCTGACCGATAAAGATCTTCGTAGAATATGTAGGAGCCAATATGAGCATCCAAGTTCCGCTATTGGTTATTGACCGGAGATGTGTCTCGGTCATGTCTACATTGTTCTCGATCCCGTAGGGTCCGCACGCATAAGGTTTCGATGACAGTTATATTATGAGTTTATGAGTTTTGATGTACCGAAGGAGTTCGGAGTCCCGGATAGGATCGGGGACATGACGAGGAGTCTCGAAATGGTCGAGACATAAAGATTGATATATTGGAAGCCTATATTTGGATATCGGAAGAGTTCCGGGTGAAATCGGGATTTTACCGGAGTACCGGGAGGTTACCGGAACCCCCCGGGAGGTATATGGGCCTTAGTGGGCCTTAGTGGAAGAGAGGAGAGGTGGCCAGGGCTGGGCCGCGCGCCCCTCCCCCTAGTCCGAATAGGACAAGGAGAGGGGGGTGGCGCCCCCCCTTTTTCTTCTCTCTCTCTTCTTTCCCCCCTCCCGAATCCTATTCCAACTAGGAAAGGGGGGGAATCCTACTCCCGGAGGGAGTAGGACTCCTCCTGGCGCGCCCTCTCCTGGCCGGCCACACCCCCCCTTTGATCCTTTATATACGGAGGCAGGGGGCACCCCTAGAGACACATGTTGATCCACGTGATCATATTCTTAGCCGTGTGCGGTGCCCCCTTCCACCATAGTCCTTGATAATATTGTAGCGGTGCTTAGGCGAAGCCCTGCGATGGTAGTACATCAAGATGATCACCACACCGTCGTGCTGACGGAACTCTTCCCCGACACTTTGCTAGATCAGACTCCGGGGATCGTCATCGAGCTGAACGTGTGCTAGAACTCAGAGGTGCCGTAGTTTCGGTGCTTGATCGGTCGGGCCGTGAAGACGTACGACTACATCAACCACATTGTGCTAACGCTTCCGTTGTCGATCTACATGGGTACGTAGATCACACTCTCCCCTCTCGTTGCTATGCATCACCATGATCTTGCGTGTGCGTACGAAAATTTTGAAATTACTACGTTACCCAACATGTGGCACTTCTCCCAATTCAAGACAAGGTTAGTTTCTTCACATCTCTACAAAACTCGGCCAAGGTTGCTTAAGAAATCATCAAAATAGGATCCATAGACGGAAAAATCCTCCATGAAAACCTCACAAATCTTTTCACAAAAGTCAGAGAATATAGCCATCATGCATCTTTGAAACGAAGCTGGTGCATTACATAAACCAAAAGGCATACGCCTATAAGAAAAAGTACCAAAAGGGCAAGTAAAAGTAGTCTTTGATTGATCATTGGCTGACACAGGTATTTGAGAAAAACGAGAATAACCATCTAGAAAGCAAAAATGTGTATGTTTGGATAATCTTTCTAGCATTTGATCGATAAAAGGTAAGGGGTAATGATCTTTTTAGTAGCTTTATTTAATTTGCGGAAATCAATTGCCATCCTATAACCTGTAATAATTCTTTGCGGGATCAACTCATCTTTATCATTAGGAACGACAGTAATACCTCCCTTCTTAGGGACACAATGGACAGGACTTACCCACTGACTATCATCAACGGGATAAATTATACCTGCCTCAAGAAGCTTTAGTATTTCCTTTCTTACCACTTCCTTCCTCTTAGGATTCAGCCGTCGTTGATGATCACGAACTGGTTTGGCATCTTCCTCCAAATTTATTTTGTTTTGACACAGAGTGGGACTAATGCCCTTAAGATCATCAAGAGTATATCCAATAGCAGCACGGTGCTTCTTCAGAGTTTTCAATAATCTCTCTTCTTCATGCTCTGAAAGGTTAGCACTAATAATAACAGGATATATCTTTTTCTCATCAAGATAAGCTTATTTAAGAGTATCAGGTAACGGTTTAAGCTCAAATATGGGATCACCCTTGGGTGGAGGAGGATCCCCTAGGATTTCAACAGGAAAATTGTGTTGCAGGATGGGTTCCTATTTAAATAATACTTCATCTATTTTCCCTCTTTCATTCGTAAACATATCATTTTCGTGGTCTAGCAAATATTGTTCTAAAGGATCACTAGGAGGTACGACAATAGAAGCAAGACCAATAATTTCATCCTTACTAGGTAATTCCTCTTCACAGTGTTGTCTACTAAATTTAGAGAAATTAAATTCATGAGACATATCACCTAAACCAATAGTAACAACATCCTTTTTGCAATCTATCTTAGTATTAACTGTGTTCAAGAAGGGTCTACCAAATATAATGGGACAAAAACTATCTTGTAGGGAACCAAGAACAAGAAAATCAGCAGGATATTTAGTTTTCCCACACAATACATCAACATCTCTAACAATTCCAATTGGTGAAATAGTATCTCTATTGGCAAGTTTAATTGTGACATCAATATCTTCTATCTCAGCAGGTGCAATATCGTGCATAATTTCTTTGTATAAGTCATGAGGTATAGCACTAGCACTAGCACCCATATCACATAAGCCATGATAACAATGATCTCCTAATTTAACAGAAATAATAGGCATGCCTACCACAGGTCTATGTTTATCTTTAGCACAAGGTTTGGCAATTCTAGCAGTTTCATTACAGAAATGAATAACATGCCCATCAATATTATCAACCAAGATATCTTTAACAATAGCAATATTAGGTTCAACTTTAATTTGCTCAGGAGGTGTATAAGTTCTAATATTGCTTTTACGAACCACAGTTGAAGCTTTAGCATGATCCTTTATCCTAACAGGGAAAGGTGGTTTCTCAACATAAGAAGTTGGAACAATAGGATCATTATAAGTGATAGTCTTTTCTTCAACTTTAATAGGTGCAGCTACTTTTACTTCTATGGGAGGATGATTTTAAACCACTTCTCCTTAGGGAGATCGATATGAGCAGAAAAAGATTCACAGAAAGAGGCTACTATCTCAGAGTCAAGTCCATATTTAGTGCTAAATTTACGGAAAACATCGGTATACATAAAAGATTTAACACAATCATACTTAGGTGTCATACCTGACTCCTTACCTTCATCGAGGTCCCAATCTTCAGAGTTGCGTTTAATTATTTCCATTAAGTCCCATTTGAATTCAATAGTCTTCATCATAAAAGAGCCAGCACAAGAAGTATCGATCATGGTGCGATGTATATCAGAAAGCCGAGCATAAATTTTTTGAATAATCATTTCTCTTTAGAGCTCATGATTGGGGCATGAATATAACATTGATTTAAGCCTCCCCCAAGCTTGAGCGATGCTTTCTCCTTCGCGAGGCCAGTAATTATATATATAATTGCGATCACGATGAACAAGATGCATAGGATAAAACTTCTGATGAAATTCCAATTTCAATCGTTTGTAGTTCCATGACCCCGTATCATCACATAGCCTATACCATGTCAATGCATCTCCCTTCAAATATAAAGGGAAGACCTTCTTCTTAATAACATCTCCGGACACACCGGCAAGCTTAAATAATCCACAAACTTCATCCACATATATTATGTGATCATCAGGATGCTTTGTTCGATCTCCTGTAAAAGGATTAGCTAGCAGTTTTTCTAACATACCAGAAGGAATTTCAAAGAAGACATTTTCATTTTCAGTAGGTTCAGTAGGTTGAGGAGCAACTCTTTGTCTACTGGTCAGGGTGAAGATACCCCGAACAAGCCCCTCAGAGGATTACTTTCCATAGTAACAAGTGACAGTAAATTTAAGCACACTATATAAATTTTTCTTTACCAAATTCCACCTACCAAAGGCACTTCACTCCCGGGCAACGGCGTCAGAAAAGAGTCTTGATGACCCACAAGTATAGGGGATCTATCGTAGTCCTTTCGATAAGTAAGAGTGTCGAACCCAACGAGGAGCATAAGGAAATGATAAGCGGTTTTCAGCAAGGTATTCTCTGCAAGCACTGAAATTATAGGTAACAGATAGTTTTATGATAGGATAATTTGTAACGAGCAAGAAGTAACAAAAGTAAATAAAGTGAAGCAAGGTGGCCCAATCCTTTTTTTAACAAAGGACAAGCCTAGACAAACTCTTATATAGAGAAAAGCGCTCCCGAGGACACATGGGAATTATGTCAAGCTAGGTTTCATCACGATCATATGATTCGCGTTCGGTACTTTGATAATTTGGTATGTGGGTGGACTAGTGCTTGGGTACTGCCCTTACTTGGACAAGAATCCCACTTATGATTAACCTCTATTGCAAGCATCCACAACTACAACAAAAGTATTAAGGTAAACCTAACCATAGCATGAAACATATGGATCCAAATCAGCCCCTTACGAAGCAACGCATAAACTAGGGTTTAAGCTTCTGTCACTCTAGCAACCCATCATCTACTTATTACTTCCCAATGCCTTCCTCTAGGCCCAAATAATGGTGAAGTGTCATGTAGTCGACGTTCACATAACACCACTAGAGGAGAGACAACATACATCTCATCAAAATATCGAACGAATACCAAATTCACATGACTACTAATAGCAAGACTTCTCCCATGTCCTCAGGAACAAACATAACTACTCACAAAGCATATTCATGTTCATAATCAGAGGGTTATTAATATGCATATAGGATCTGAAAATATGATCTTCCACCAAATAAACCAACTAGCATCAACTACAAGGAGTAATTAACACTACTAGCAACCCACGGATACCAATCCCGGACTTAGAGACAAGAATTGTATACAAGAGATGAACTAGGGATTGAGATGAGATGGTGTTGGTTAAGATGTTGATGGAGATTGACCCCCTCCCGATGAGAGGATCGTTGGTGATGACGATGGCGATGATTTCCCCCTCCCGGAGGGAAGTTTCCCCGGCAGATCAGCTCCACCGGAGCCCTAGATTGGTTCCGCCAAGGTTCAGCCTCGTGGCGGCGGAGTCTCGTCCGGAAAGATGGCTTATGATTTTTTTTCCTCATCGAAAGACTCCATATAGCAGAAGATGGACATCGGAGGGCCACCAGGGGGCCCACGAGGTAGTGGGGCACGGGGGTAGGGCGTGCCCCCCACCCTCGTGGGCAGGGTGTGGCCCCCTGGTGAACTTCTTGCGCTCAGTATTTTTTATATATTCTGAAAATGACTTCCATGAAGTTTCAAGACTTTTGGAGCTGTGTAGAATAGGTCTCTAATATTTGCTCCTTTTCCAGCCCAGAATCCCAGCTGCCGGCATTCTCCCTCTTTATGTAAACCTTGTAAAATAAGAGAGAATATGCATAAGTATTGTAACATAATGTGTAATGACATCCCATAATGCAATAAATATCAATATAAAAGCATGATGCAAAATGGGCGTATCATCACACAAGAAAGTTATTTGTCCCTAGGCAATCAATTACTAGACCGGTAATCATTATTGCAATTTTATTTGAGGGAGAGGCATAAGCTAACATACTTTCTCTTCTGGGATCATATGCACTTATGATTGGAACTCTAGCAAGCATCCGCAACTACTAAAGATCATTAAGGTAAAACCCAACCATAGCATTATAAGGCATCAAGTCCTCTTTATTCACATACGCAAACAACCTACTTACTCGGGTACGTGTTTCTATCAGTCACGCCACCCACCATAAGCAAATCATGAACATATTGCAAACCCTACAGCGGGGATCCCTCACTCTTGCACGACACGGAGAGCACCATAGGACATCACCAATAATAAAACATGCAACTTAAACCAATCACGATCGTCAATTAACCCATAGGACAAAACGGATCTACTCAAACATCATAGGATAGCCATACATCATTGGGAAATAATATATAGCGTTGAGCACCATGTTTAAGTAGATATTATAGTGGGAAAAAGAGGGGTTACACCGCTGCATAGAGGGGGGAAGAGTTGGTGAGGATGGCGGTGAAGTTGTTGCTGTAGATTACGGTGATGATGATGGCCCCGGCGGCGTTCCCGCGCCATCGGAAGAGAGGGGGAGAGAGCCCCCATTCTTCTTCTTCTTCTTCTTCTTCTTCTTCTTCTTGTTCTTCTTGTTCTTCTTCTTCTTCTTCTTCTTCTTCTTCTTCTTTTTCTTTTTCTTCTTCTTCTTCTTCTTCTTCTTCTTCTTCTTCTTCCTTGACCTTCTCCCTAGATGGGAGAAGGGTTTCCCCTATGGTCCATGGCCTCCATGGCATGGGAGGGGTGAGAGCCCCTCCGAGATTGGATCTGTCTCTCTGTCTCTCTCTGTTTCTGCATTCCCAGATTCTGCCCTTTCACCATTTCTTAAATTCCCGGAGATCCGTAACTCCGATTGGGCTGAAATTTGGACAAGATTTTTATCCGGATGTTGGCTCTCTTGCGGCGAAAGAAGGGCACCAACCGCCTTACTGGGCGGCCACGAGGGCCCAGGGCGCGCCTGACCCCCTAGGGCGCGCCTCCTACCTCGTGGCCCCCCTCGGGCATCGTCTCGCGTTGATTTTTCTTCCCAAAAATCACATATATTCCAAAAACAATCTCTGTCAGTTTTTATCCCGTTTGGACTCCGTTTGATGTGGATTTTCTGCAAAACAAAAAACATGCAACAAACAGGAACTGGCACTGGGCACTGGATGAATATGTTAGTCCCAAAAATAGTATAAAAAGTTGCCAAAAGTATATGAAAATTGTAGAATATTGGCATGGAACAATAAAAAATTATAGATATGATGGAGACGTATTAAGTAGCTAGCAGACCCCCTCGTCCCTCGTGCCAGCACAAAGGGAATCCTAAGCTATATATAATGAATGCATGCCCCCTCCCCCTCAACCGAGGTTCACCTAGCAAAGTGCGAAGTAGCTAGCAGCCCCCCTCCTCCCTCGTGTCGACACGAAGGGAATCCTAAGCTATATATGAATGCATGCCCCCCCAACCGAGGTTCACCATAGCAAAGTGCGAAGTAGCTAGCAGCCGACCTCCCTCGTGTCGGCACGAAGGGAATCCTAAGCTATGAATGCATTCCCCCCAACCGAGGTTCACCTAGCAAAGTGTGAAGTAGAGCTAGTAGCCCCCCTTCCTCGTGTCGGCACGAAGGGATTCCTAAGCTATGAATGCATGCCTCCCCCAACCGAGGTTCACCTAACAACGTGCGAAGTAACTAGCAGCCCCACCGCCCTTGTCTCGCCACGAAGGGAATCCTAATTAAGCTATGAATGCATGCCCCCCCCCAACCGAGGTTCACCTAGAAAAGTGTGATGTAGCACCCCCCCACACACACACACTTTCAGTCGATGGGCCAGAGAGGCATATATCTCACCAAGATGGATCGTAAAATGGACCAAGAATAATCCACCTTGGTCGTACAACCTCTATCTTGTTGTTGGTCAAAGTGAAGGTTGTCCATGTGACCCCGGAGATGGGCTAGCTCGCCAATAATCACGCAAGTAGCTAGTCCCCGAAGACAACCACTTCATGTGTGTGGCCCAAACATATGTATGGAGATGTGTGTTTTTGAGTAACAATGAACAAATTTGATGTGGCACCATGATTTCGAACTAGAAATCCCCACACTGAGTGACAGTTGGGTTAATGATGCATCTGTATGTTACACCACACTTCAAGACAACGACGGGGATTCATATATGCATGCATGCGTGCATATATAGTATATGCGCTCAAACTTAATTAGGTCTGAATCTCACCATGATGTATACTACGATAACACTAACCAAATGAAGAATCTTCCATGGTAACCTATCTTATTGTTGGTCAAGGTGATCACGGATGTCCATGCAGGCCCACGAATATATAGGCTTGTCGCCGATAACCACACAAGGGAGTGTATCGTTCGAAGGCAACCACTACATGCATATGTATGGAGGTGATGCGTGCATGCATGTTTGAATACACAACATCGATCTGGCGCGTGTGTCAAAAATCATACACTAGCTCCGCACACAGAGCGAGATCGGTTCATGATGGTGTCGTTGTACTAGCCACTTCGACTCAATGGGAGGGATTCATGCGTACACATGCATATGTGTGTGCTCAAAGTGTATCATGCATGTCATCCCAGAGCAAAAATAATAATCCCCTCCTAAGTCCTCTCTTGTTCTTAGGCAAAAAGAAGTGATGGACCAAGCGGGCCCATAGATGGAAAGCAGCTATATCGCTGACAACCGCTTAAGTGGGTGCGAGAGGACAACCACCACCGCTTTGCATGTGGGCCAACCATATATATGTTGAATACCCAAAATGCACAACTTTGATGTGCCACATGCCTTAAAAACTGTAAACCATGCACCCACACAGAGCGAGGTTCATATCAAGCATACTACATATGATGGTCCCCTCCCCCCCCCTCTTCACAGCATACTATATGCTCCTGCCGTAATATATGTACAAGTACAACCCAAAATAATCCTCATCGATGGTGAAATTACTTAACCTCTCCCGATGTAGGTCAAAGTGATGCATGCAGATGGAAGCATCACACGTGAGTGTCCTAGCTAGGATATATATGTATGTGGCCCAAAAAGGTGTTGTGTGATGTTTGAATAATCAATTTCACAATTTTGATGTGGCATGTGCCTTGGTAACCAAAAAGTCGATACTGAGCGAGATGTACTTGTTCACGGACGCATACGTATAGTATATATGCTAGTCCCCTCCCACCTCTTCGACACGTACTATATACCACCATAACACAACCAAAAAAGATTATACCTTGCTGGTCAAATTAACCTCACTGCCGGTTGTTCGTCAAAGTGATGGACGACGACCTCGTGGGCCCATAGAAAGCGTCACACGCGAGTATCGAGTGTCGTGTAGGACAATCATCGATTGCATGTGGCCAAAACATTTATGTATGAAAGGGTTGTGTACTATTTTAAATAACGATTTCACGATTCTGATGTGACACCAGCCTGCCTAACAAAACGGCCAACCCACACGGTGGCTCACAACTCGTAGTGTACTGCGAGCCACCCGCCACCCCCAGACGCACACAACCACACACACCGCGAATTCACCGCAACTATGATGCATGTTAAATTAATTATCCCGCGGTGAACATACATTTTACCAAAGGAGGGACGTTTTAATTTCAAAAAATTCAAAGAGATCATTAACACGTTTTAGTACATTGATTGATTGATTTTCTATGGGTATAATGTGCAAAAATCTAATCTGAGCTACATGCACACGTGACAGTGCACCTAAATGGATTGCAAAACACATGTGTCTCACTGGGTGCATGTTTGCTCCTCATGCAACAAATTTCAAACGTTGAGAATCTTGATTTTTAAATTCTAGTGCATCCAAAACTTATTTGAAGTTCATGAAACTTATCGTGTTGTCATATAGACACCAATACAAAGTGGCATTGTACTTTTTTTGTCAAATTTGAGACCAGTTTTCATGTAATCTTTATCTAATTACAGACGGGAGATTATTAATAATTGGGAACCAATATCCCAAACGGATT
Organism: Triticum urartu; assembly: GCF_003073215.2. NCBI lineage: Eukaryota > Viridiplantae > Streptophyta > Magnoliopsida > Poales > Poaceae > Triticum > Triticum urartu. The sequence continues at coordinate 12,350,963 of NC_053024.1, forward strand.
ATTTATTCGAACCGTGAGCGTTAGACCAACAATAGATATGTGCCATGCTTCGGTAAAGCAATAAAGCTGCATCATTAATCATTCAAGTAGAAAAACAATATACGTGCCGCCACGCGACCCGTGTGGCGTGCGAGCAGGCGTGAGTTGACGAGACGCATGCGAGCAGTCCGCCATGCAGCCAGACATGGAGGCGTGCGTGCAGGTGTGTGAATCGATGGAGGCGTGCTCGCTGCATAGTTTCTGTTGGAAATATGCCCTAGAGGCAATAATGAAAGCATTATTATTATATTTCTTTGTTCATGATAATTGTCTTTATTCATGCTATAACTGTATTATCCGGAAATCGTAATACACGTGTGAATACATAGACCATTATATGTCCCTAGTAAGCCTCTAGTTGACTAGCTCGTTGATCAACAGATAGTCATGATTTCCTGGCTATGGACATTGGATGTCATTGATAACGGGATCACATCATTAGGAGAATGATGTGATGGACAAGACCCAATCCTAAGCATAGTACAAAGATCGTGTAGTTCGTTTGCTAGAGCTTTTCCAATGTCAAGTATCTTTTCCTTTGACCATGAGATCGTGTAACTCCCGGATACCGTAGGAGTGCTTTGGGTGTATCAAACGTCACAACGTAACTGGGTGACTATAAAGGTGCATTACAGGTATCTCCGAAAGTGTCTGTTGGGTTGACACGGATCGAGACTGGGATTTGTCACTCTGGATAACGGAGAGGTATCACTGGGCCCACTCGGTAATGCATCATCATTATGAGCTCAAGGTGACCAAGTGGTTGATCACGGGATCATGCATTACGGTACGAGTAAAGTGACTTGCCGGTAACGAGATTGAACAAGGTATTGGGATACCGACGATCGAGTCTCGGGCAAGTAACATACCGATTGACAAAGGGAATTGTATACGGGGTTGATTAATCCTCGACATCGTGGTTCATCCGATGAGATCATCGTGGAGCATGTGGGAGCCATCATGGGTATCCAGATCCCGCTGTTGGTTATTGACCGGAGAGTCGTCTCGGTCATGTCTGCTTGTCTCCCGAACCCGTAGGGTCTATACACTTAAGGTTCGGTGACGCTAGGGTTATGAAGATATGAATATGCAGTAACCCGAATGTTGTTCGGAGTCCCGGATGAGATCCTGGACGTCACGAGGAGTTCCGGAATGGTCCGTAGGTAAAGAATTATATATAGGAAGTGCTGTTTCGGCCATCGGGACAAGTTTCGGGGTTATCGGTATTGTACCGGGACCACAGGAGGGGTCCCGGGGGCCCACCGGGTGGGGCCATCTGTCCCAGGGGGTCACATGGGCTGTAGGGGGTGCGCCTTGGCCTTCATGGGCCAAGGGCACCAGCCCTACTAGGCCCATGCGCCTAGGGTTTCCACCACGGAGGAGTCCAAGTGGTGGAAGGCACCCCGAGGTGCCTTGGGGGGGAGGGAAACCCTCCCCTGGCCGCCGCACCTAGGAGATTGGATCTCCTAGGCTGCGCACCAACCCCCCTTGGCCCTCCTATATATAGTGGGGGAGAGGAGGGATTTCATACCTCAGCCTTTGGTGCTTCCTCTCTCCCCGTTACGTCTCTCTCTCGTAGTATAGGCGAAGCCCTGCTACTGTGACGCCCTGCATCCACCACCACGCCGTCGTGCTGCTGGATCTTCATCAACCTCTCTTCCCCCCTTGCTGGATCAAGAAAGGAGGAGACGTCATCCGTTCCGTACGTGTGTTGAACGCGGAGGCACCGTCCGTTCGGTGCTTGATCATCGGTGATTTGAATCACGTCGTGTTCGACTACATCATCCCCGTTCTTTGAACGCTTCCGCTCGCGATCTACAAGGTACGTAGATGCATCTAATCACTCGTTGCTAGATGAACTCCTAGATGGATCTTGGTGAAACGAGTAGGAAAATTTTTTGTTTTCTGCAACGTTCTCCAACAGTTTCATCTGGAGGCGTGCAAGTAGCTGTGTAAAACTTTGGTAGACATGCCAGCAGTCGGGTGCGCAGCCTCACCGGGAGGCGAGCATCGGTTTGACCGCCGCCCGTCTCTCTCCCACAACTCCCACTACTCCATATTAATGGTGCGCCCGAGCGGCCGCACCCCCATCCTCGCTACGCACACAATCCTCTCTCTCTGCTTGCAACCTCGACGCCGCTCTCAGTCCTCAAAGCCGTCGGTGTATGAGGATGCTGCCAAAGCACCCCATCGGAGGGAGTGGCGGCGCCGGGGCTGCTAAAGCACCGGAGCACGGCATGGAGATGCAGACAGAGGTTGCCATCACCGCCGACGAGTTATCGCTGCACCCTGACGTCGTCGACGGTGTCGAGCTTCCACAGTCGGAGGCGGAGTTCCACACCGACTCCGACGACCACTCCGGCGACGACTCCAACAACCATTCTGGAGACGACTCTGACGACGACGGACGGCTGGTTAGTCATCTATACCCATTTATGTGTGAAATAGATCATAGGGTTTCTCTGGTTACTCCTGCCTCCCTCTTTTTGGAACAAAAAACCGGTGGTTATGTTCTCCCAATCCATGAAATCTGAGTAAGTTTCATTAGATCCATGTAGTGTATTGATTGTTTGAATGGTACATGTGATAAGTAATTAGTTATTTCATCTGTGCAAATGATTTCTGCTAGTAATCTGACTAGGGTTAGTGTTCATGCTAATAGTTCCTAGCTAGAACTTGACAATTGATTTTGAATGACCTACATATGTTTGTGCCATTATTTTCTTGAAGATTGGTCTGTACATAGACGATTGTGCTTAAAAATCGAACCATAATTTCTGAATATGTATAAACACTAGTAGAAAAGGGGGCTTTGGTCCAGGCCGGGTAAGCCCATTAGTCCCGGTTCAGTCCAGAACCGGGACCAATGGGTGTATTTATCCCGGTTCGTGCGGCTAAGGCATTAGTCCCGGTTCACCTGGGCCCTTTAGTCCCGGTTCGTGCCACGAACCGGGACTAAAGGGTGCGATGCCCATTGGTCCCGGTTGGTGCCACCAACCGGGACTAATGGGCTTTGAGGCATTAGTACCGGTTCATGGCATGAACCGGTACTAAAGGTCCCATTTTCAAACTCCCCCCCCCCCCCCCGTGGACCGCCTTTTCAGTTTTAGAAAAAACAAAAGGAAATGATGGAAATGTCAATAAAAATAAAATAAAATAAGTTTCCCATGTGATATGTGGTCTAGTTGTTTGGAAAATTTACAAATATGAATTTTGACTTTATTTACAAAATCTCTCTGGAATTTGTAAAATGGGCATAACTTTTGCATACGAACTCGGATTAAAAAGTTTTTTATATGAAAAATCATCTACTCGAAAAGTTACATCCGACGGCCTGTTTGCAAATTTGTAGAATCCTCAAATTCCAAAAGGAAAAAAAGTTACGCTCAAATTTCAGTTTTTTTTAAATTTTCATTAAATCTGGTCAAACTATGGTCAAACTACTTATTCAAGAAGTATTAGTGTTACTAAATAATTATTCAAGAATATTAGTGTTATTAAATAATGATTTCAGTTTTTTTGAATTTTGGTCAAATCTGGTCAAACTACTTATTCTACAAATATTAGTGTTACTAAAAAATTATTGTTTTTTAAAACAATAGTTTCAAACTCAAACAGTGAAATATGTGACTTCATGCTCAAGCTAAATTCCTGAGGGTTAATAGGATTGACATCTTACTATTGTCAGGAAAACAACAAGTGCAGACTTGGAAACGAGGGAGAATAGAACCCGGAAGTTAAGTGTGCTCAGGCTGGAGTAGTGAGAGGATGCGTGACCGTTCGGGAAGTTAGATGATTTGGAATGATGAGGGGTGATTAGAGATTAAATTGAGCAGTGATGAGGGGTGATTAGAGATTAGAGGTTAAAATAATTCAGAAATTTGAAAATAAAAAAAATTCAAAATTTTTTTTCAAAAAAAATCATAAAATTTCCTTTAGTACCGGTTGGTGTTACCAACCGGGACTAAAGGTGGACCGGTCACATGGAGGGCCTTTAGTCCCGGTTCTGGAACCGGGACTAATGCCAAATTTGTTTCACTATATGTATAGGTGATGTCTGACGATGTGGACAGCGAGGATGAAGATGCCCAGAGGAGGTACAAGAGGCGAATCCTAAGGGAGCTTTATGCGGGAATGCATAACAGACATATTAGGACCTCGAACGACGGCTATGGATGCCCATTTTGCAACCATAAGATTCATGACGCTTATCTAAGTGTTCTTGCGCATGCAAGAGGACGGGCCGTTGACTCCTTCAAGCAGAAGTATTCTCGCAGGGTGGCGCACGACGCGTACGCCGAGTACCTGGAGAAGCTTCAGGATCGTGCCGGCCGTATGTGAGATGAGATGTGGGATGGATCGAACTATGTACGCTTGAGTATGCTTAATGACGGTTGAACTATGTACTTATGGTTGAACTATGCTTATGTACGTGTACGCTTATTATCTATGTCTGAGTATGTTAAATATTTCGCCAAATTTTGATAAAAATTACAACGGGGGACCAGTAAACCAGGACGGAGGTAGTACGTCAATAACACATGGTTCCCAAAATTGGAACCGTGTGCAATGACTATCATTTTGCCTGTTGCGTCAATCACACATGGTTCGCTCTAACAAAACGTCGCCCTCAAAATTCTTTATGGGATAGAAAACGCTCACCACCCAAATCAAAAAAGAAAAAAGAAAACCCTCACCATCCCCATGTCACAAAAACCCTCACCCCGCCGCCACCCACCTCGGCCCCTCCAGTATGTTCCCCAATCACACCTGCACAAGCTCCTGCGCGTTTATGCCATGGCACCGCCTATCGCAGCAGTAAACACTTAGCTCGATGCATGCCGCCGCCGCCAAGCTGCCGACAAAGCCCACCGCATTTCGCCACTTCCGCTTGCCGCCGCCTATCGCCATCGACTTTCTCGATGCTGCTCGCGGTTGACCCAGCTCCGCTCGGTTGTGGAATCTGCTGTACTGAGGGTTCTTTCTCATGGACGACAAGGTAACTAATTTAACGAGATATTATCTCATCTCTTATCCCAGTTCATCTGTCTCCTTTAATCACCCGGCAGAAATCGCCGTGAATTCATTTTTATTCAAGCTGATTTGAGGGTTTTATTTCATTCATAGAATGTATAGTGCGCCGATACTTCAGGACTCGGCGACCGGCGCCAGAGATTCCATCTCATCGTACCAGATAACTTGAGGACGCGCGCGGTATGTTCAATCTCACCCTAAATCGCTTGGCATGACCTACTTTCCTGAACATATTCTAAATATTGCTACATTTGGATAAAAGGTGCCACATGCACCATATACGTCAAAGGGGATTTCCCCCCTCTTCTTTCCATATTAGGCAAATTAATGATGTATTGTTCTTTCGATTACTCTCATATTTCCATGACATCATGTTTACCCTATCTATTTAATTATAGACTTTTGTCCTTCGATTTCAACTGCTCTACAGTTCTTTCAATTTGGGCCCATATTTGCATGTTACCATATTTTCTTTAACAACTCTACCATTTTCTGCATGACATCTCACGCTATGCAACAGATTATGTAGTGCACAATTTTTCCCTTTACATACATCAAGGCTCCACGAATGTCATACTGTGCACAAACCATGGATTTACAATCGTTGCTACTGTAAAACTTGATGAATGTGGTATCTCTTATTTTGGCACTGGCTTTTGGAATGAAATTGCAAAGTTTTATGTACTGAAAGATGGAACTAAAATTGCACTGCACATAGAAGGGCCTGGTCATGACATATATGCTAACTTTCCCAACAAAATCATCCGTCCAGACTTTGTTCGAAGTAAGTTTTCTTTTCAACTATCTGCATATGTTGACTTACCCAGCAATGTCAAATGAATTGTGTAGTATTTAAGCAACCAATTGCTATTCCCTTATCTTACTATATTCCTACCTAATAACTTCTAGTTGCCAACGCTACTACGTACATTTGTGCCGCGGTAACATGCATGATGCATTGGAGTCATTGGGCGCAGGCGCGCGTCTGAGTAGACGAAGAAAACGAGTAATTGACAAAAACTACCACATTTCACGTATCCGTCCCACAGAACTACCACATATTGAAAAGTGACCGAAAACTCGAGATTAGTGCTAATTTCGTGACAAAAAACTACCAGGTCGAGTTGATGACCATTTTTATGATTTTAAACCTGTTTATGACATGTGGGACCGGCAGCAAAGTCAACTCTGTTTATTTTGATCGTCAAGTTAACCGTTATGACAAATGGGACCCACACGTCATCATCAACCTTCTTATTCCTTCCCTCCTTCTCTGTTTGACATTTCAACAATCACCTTATGTGCATCGGGCAGCACCACTGTGCCGACACGTCGACGCCGGTGAGCAGCGGCAGCCCGTGGCACCGGCGACCTTCTTTAGTGATTGACAAGTAGAGCTTTGGCCCCGCACTCGTGCATCTGGTAGAGCCTCTTTACGCCGGTGGTGGTCTCCTCGGAGAAGCCGACGAGCCTGTCCTTCATCTTGCGGTACTTTTGGGCATCGGTCTTAAGCCCGTCGCGGACGATGGCGAGCACGACCTTGTACTCAGGGTTGTCGGTGGACTCCTTGTCGGCCTTGACACCCTGGTGGATGAGCAGCGTGGCGTCGTCGACGATGAGGTCGGGGCCGCCGCCGCTGCCCCGGTTGAGGCAACGGTCGGTGCACCACCAGTACTCCTCGAGTCGCCATGGCTAGGGTTCTGGGCGCGCGCGAGGAGGGAGAGAAGGTTGGAGGGCGCGGTGGCGGTGGGAGGAGGCTCCTCCTCCTCCTCTACCGGCGGATCTGGAGGACGCGGCCAGCCTAGGTCGAGTCGATCCGGAGGGGAGGGGAGGAGCAGATGGTGGGCGGCGGGGCTGATGTGTGGGCCGTTAGCCGTTAGCGCGGCAGCCATCCCGACAGGTGGGCCACCTCTGTCAGAAAGGGGTTTAAAATGGTTAAATCGGTCTTCAACTCGACCTGGTAGTTTTTTGTCACGAAATTAGCACTAATCTGGAGTTTTTGGTCAGTTTTCAAAATGTGGTAGTTCTGTGGGACGGATACATGAAAGTAGATTTTTGTCTATTACTCCGAAGAAAACTCCCCTCTGGTATGGTGAGGGGTACAAGGGCTAGCCGGCCTGTGGTTGCAGCTAACCCAGAGACGAGGGGGGGGGGGATATCTGGTGCACTGGAGCTCGTAGTGCTACCGGTGCACCGGACTCATATTGTGCTTTTAAAATGTTCAAAAAATTCTGGAAAAAATTAGCACAGTCATACAACATTAATGTATGTTGTAACAAAATTTCAAGTAAAAATTCTAAACATAACTCGGAAACAAAAATGATAAATTCAACATTGAATAATACACAACATAACTTGGGCTTTGGATTTGGCCCATTATCATACTGGTGTCAAATTTCTTATTTTTGTATCTCAAAAACCATTTCAAATTTTTATTCGAAATTTTGTGACATCATACATTGATGTTGTGTTAACATGATAGAATTTTTTTTCATATTTTTAAAAATATTCTATGGCATCCGGTGCACCGGTAGCACCACAAATGCGGGTGCACCGGATACATTGGGGGGGGGGGGGGGGGGGGGGGGAGTGGGGCTGAGTATCGTTGGTTCACCATTTTGGGTGTACATGATTCTTGTCACATCTTAGTTGACTGTAGGAGTAGGTGATAAATTTACCAAACACAATCTTATAATTTTTGGAGACGAAATTTAAGTATTCTGTACACTGATTACCTAAGCTAGACTTCAGAAGCGCGAACACAAGCAATCACAAGTGGCAAACACAATCCAACACTAATAACACTAATAACAAGTTCATACTGGGTTTTTTCCTTACATTAGCTCATACCGGGGTTCATGTACAGCCAATAGAGAGCAAAATGATGCAGTAGCTACGTAAGTAAGTACGGTGAGATCAAACTCCCAGCATATATGTCAGGAACCTGACCTTGGGCAACACTAGTGACTTTAGTCCCACCTCAGATATGGAAGGAGGCTAGGAGCTCCTTATAAGGGAGAGTGCCACACTCCCTTCAGGCCGGTCTTTTGGGATGTTGTGGGCTTTCTGCTTATAGTGAAGTGTCCAATGCGCACCGGAAACGTCCGAGCATATGCCGATGGACCGAGAGCTGGGCCTGGGTTGCTAACAAGTGATATCAGAGCTGGGCCCCACGCCACCCTAAGGGAGGCTTCCCTAGGGGGATGGGGTGTCAGGAATCTGACCTTGGGCAACGCGGAGCTCCTTATAAGGGAGAGTGCCACACTCCCTTCAGGCCGGTCTTTTGGGATGTCGTGGGCTTTCTCCTTATAGTGGAGTGTCCGATGCGCATCGTAAATGTCCGAGCATATGCCGATGGACCGGGAGCTGGGCCTGGGTTGCTAACAATATATATGGTGAGCAAGGAGTGATCAAATCAGAGAAGGCTGGCTAATTCATTTATGGGAATTTGGTGATACGGAGCCGCAGATGAACCTCGCCGGACTCTCCGTGCAGCATGCTCGGGTTGACATGCGCATGGAGCAAGCCCTGCTCCATGTCCACCTCGCCCGGGACGGAGCAGCTCGCCACGTCCCCTTTCACCTGGACGCTGCCCCTGAGGTGGCCGGGGGCGGCCGGAGGACCATCCACCCAGAGCACGCCCGTGTACAGCGTCCTCGAGTCGGCGTCAGCGTTGCCCCTGACACACACGACGTTGACGGGGCGGCGGCCGGCTGGTCCCCTGCCGGCGCCCACGGCCAGGAGGAACACGCTGCCGTCCTCCGCGACCAGCAGGCAGCGGTAATCCCCCGACGGCGCCTGCACGACGAGCGGGTGGCTAGACTCGTATTTGATCTTGTCCGTGAGCCAGGAGTGTTTCCCGGACGGCGCCGTGAGGTGTCGCAGGAGTTCCGCCGGCGAGCCCTCGAACGGGGGCGTGCACTCGAAGCAGTAGCAGGGCGCGTGCGCGCACTTGGCCTTGTGGTCCGCCGCCGCGTGGTACACGATGGAGCTCGCGCAGCCGTGCTGCTTGTACGGGCACGGCACCTTGTAGGCGCCGACCACGCCGTCCATGAACTCGGAGTGGGTGTAGGAGACGTCATGCCCGCATCGACCGCAGTGCCTGTTCGCTCTGCCGTCTCTGTTGCCGCCGCCGCAAGCGCAGCACACGAAATGCTCCTTTTCGCACTGCAATCCCAAAGTTCATCCATCATTTTTCACGCTGATTTGAGGAGCTAATTCGAATGTAGGAGGAGAGGAGTACCTTGAACACCGGAGGCTTGAGGGGGCCACGACAGGCCGCGCAGTGAAACAATTTCTTGGGCAAGTCCAAGTTGGCAGGCTCCTCCTCTTCCGCCAGCATTGCGCCACCATTGTGTTCCGCGCCTTCTTCATCCCGCTTCACCACGGCAGCCGATTTCGCAGTTGCCGCTGGACTGGGCACCGATGGCATGGCGGCCACCGGAGTGGTCACTGCCACCGTGGCCACTGGACAGGGTGTCGGCGTCTTCGTGGCCACCGGACTCTGTGCCGCGAGCACCCTCGTTGCCGCTGGACTGGGCGCCGGTGGCGTGGCGGCCACTGGACTGGTCACCGCCACCGTGGCGGCTGACTTCGTGATGGGAACGGGATTGAGCTCGGCCAGTGTCCGCGTCTTCGTGGCCACCGGACCCGGCACAGGCAGCGCCGGTGGCATGACGGCGAGAGGACTGGTCAGCCCCACCGTGGTGACCGGCTTCGCCTTTGCAACGGGGCTGGGCGAGAACAGCGCGGCCCTCCTCGGGGCCGCGAGCTCCGCCGGTGACACCGTGGTCACCGCGACGACACTGGACTTCTTGGCGCCGCTCCCCTCGGCCTTCTCGGAGAGCCGCGGCCTCTTCTTGTCCTGCTCCCCCAACTTCTTCCCCTCCTCCGCCATAGGGTCAGATTCCCGCCTTCCCTGTGCCGAAGAAGCTACCTATGGAGTGCGCCTGGGAGAAGATGGGGATTGCGCCTTTGCTTTGAGAGAGTAGGAGTGACCTGCGACCTAGGCTCTCGCTACATCGGTGTTCTTTACTACCCCAGTTCAAGTTGACGTCCCAAGCTCCAAGTTCCAACAACGTCTTGTCTTATTACCTGCTACTACTTAAGGGTCTTCCTGCTTGTCTGAGAAAGAGGGTGTTCTTTCTGCGGGTACACGATTTTGTAGAGATTCTGCTGTGTTTTAGATTCTGCTCATTGAACGCTCTAGATGGCTTGGTCATCGAGCACAGTTTCACCACATATTTGGTGAAACTTTTAATCAATGTAAGCTATTTAAAAATATCTTGCTCGGTCCAACTTCATAAATCTTTTTTTTCTTTTGCGAGAACACAAATCTTATACTCCCTCCATCCCAAATTAAACGAGCATCATTTCATGCGGAGGGAGTATCTCATTTCAGAATAAAAATGTTGTGTGCTTTCCATGGTGCGGTCGAACATCTAGTACTACAAAGTATCATATGTTTTTGGTTTCTTCAGAATTTATTAATGTCATGGCACTCAATTGGTACATCCTTTTTTTATTCCTTTTGTTTGCGTTTTTTGTTAGTATTCATGTATGTGTGAAATTTGGCAACACAAAGATGCACTAATAAATTTTTATTATTACGAAATGCCAACAAAAATTTGAAACTATTTTTCATTCACAATATATGCAATGTTATAGCTTTACTTGACCGTTATAAATATTTCCCCTTCATAACCTTTGATTGGTTGATTTTTCTTTGTGAAAATGCATTGGTTAAATTTATTGAATATAACTTAGTTTCCTTTTGCGAGGACAAACATAAGTTTGTTTTTCTAGCCTAAATGATATTCCCTCGGTTCTCAAATATAAGATATTTTGAATATTTAAAATGGACTACGTACGAACTTGAATGAGTGAACAAACACACTAGAACACGTCTACATACATTTGGTGCAGAAAAATGTTACAACATTTTAGGGCCTATTTGATTCATAGGTTTCTGAGAACACGAGAATAGAAAAGTATAGGGTTGGAGTGGCATACTCACTCGAGTAATATAGAAGCAGCAAAGAGTGTTGATGCCATGAAAAAACAAAAAAAATTGTAAAAAAAAGTTGGAGTGGATGTTAGAATTTCCTATAAAACGTAGTACAAAAGATTTCATAGGAAAACTCGTATGGGATCCAATCAACCAACGTCGAAAAAAATTTCCAATGGACTTCAATCACTCAAACAATCTATAGAATTCCTTGGACTCAAAGGAGCCATTACATTTGTGAACGTAGACAGTATTTTCCTTGACTTTTCTGGTATATTCAAGAGTGAATTTTAAAAAAGAGTGAATTTCTATTTTTGCTAGAATTAAATGCACCTAAATTTCAATCACTCAGGTAACTTTTTTTTTCTCGAATGCACCTAAATGCAGGAAATTCTTTTCTTCTTCCATTTTTGTTCCACTTTCTGCACATTGCAAGTCAGTTTCTTTGGACGAAAAGACAGCGTAGAGCTATATTTCATTGATGAAGAAGAATAAGCAGAAGTTCACAATTGGAAGTTGAAAAATCAATAGCTCAAATTGTATCATGGTTATTCTAACATGTATTCAGCTGCCACACGGTACATACTTTCTAGTTTCTGTGTTGTTCATCATTTCAGCTAAAGCTATTAACATGTGTAGTGTTTCTTATGTACTGATTTGATTTGTTTCTGTTTCTTAGTGCACTGTGGGGCATACCATATGCTCGTCTTGCCATGACAAGCTCCTGGACAAGTGCCACTTCTGCTCCCTTCCCACGATCTACAATTGCTGCCTCATGGTAGAACATGTCGTTGAATCCATCAAAGTTGCTTGTTCCAATGGCAATCACAGATGCACTGCAAGGATAAGTTACTACCAGAAAGAAGACCACGAGAAAGTCTGCCCACACGCTCCATGTTTCTGCCCCGAAACCAGCTGCGGCTTCAACGTATCAACCATGATGCTTCTGGACCATTTTTCAGGCAAGCACAAGTGGCATCCCCCGAAAGTTACGTACAGCAAGGTGTTCCAGATCTGCATCCAGCTGGGATCAACCATTCTCGTGGGCGAGGATGGGCACCTGTTCCTTGTCAACATGACAATGGGGTCCCTTGGCGGTGTCATCTCAGTTTGCTACATCCAGCCTCACATTACTGGATCCAAATTCAGGTGCAGGCTATCATTGTAGTGCACTGAACCGAGCTTTTCTCGGGCTATGGACTTTCAAACTAGGAGCACTAATCTGTATGATGGGCTGCCCAAAGATTGCTTCCTGTTCCTTATGCCGAAGGTGTTGCTCCGTGGCTCCGGTAGGAGTGCCACAGCCATGGTTGGTATGATGCTCATGCCATCGTAGGAAACATGCGCAAGTGATGGCGGGCCCATGTATGTACCACTCGCTGCCTGCGTAGGATGTAGGATTCGATATTTGGGTGCCGACTGACAAAGACTGCTTCTGAATATCGTAGTAGATATTTGTCAGCTATTGAAGGAGGCATTAGTGTTCTTTTGGCATGTCTTGATACATTGCTAAACTTATTCTTCTAGCAAACATGTATGTCATTTGTGTCGAAACCTCACTTGAGCTTGTCATGTATTGCTTAATCAGTACTTGAACTTGTATCGAACAATCTTTATGTATGATCTATATTTGTAAGCGAAAATCGCGTGGAGGCTTCTGGGGTCCGAACTGGGTGATCTTGATCCAAGGTTACATGGCCATATCGCAACGTGAAAAACTGCAGGGCTACAACTCTCTGAAGGCGTTGGATTGTGGGGAAAGTATCGATACTGGTATATTTTTGACTTAAAGTGCGGGCCATTGGGCTGGTTGCTTAAGCGGATCAAATTGTTTGGATCCATGAAAACATGTTGTTAATTATGTGCCATTAGATGAACCAAATGCAATGGCTATTACTCAGCTGGTATGTGAATGAAAGCAAGGTGAACTTAGCACAAGGTACAACTGAGGCTTTTTATCAGATAGCATATGATTTCTGTTTTTAGACATTGATGATTGACCGAGTCATGCGGCTTCGTAACACTAGTAGAAAAAGGGTCAAACATGAAGCACATTAGTGCCGGTTTGAATTTGAGCCGGCACTAATGTGTACATTAGTGCCGGTTCCAACGGCTAGCCGGACCGCTCTCATTAGTACCGGTTCGTGGCGAACCTTTAGCACCGGTTCGTGCCACGAACCGGTACTAAAGTGAGTGGTGGCAGGATGTTGTCAGTCCGGGGCCCCTCCAGCACCTTTAGTACCGGGTCGTATCACGAACTGGTACTAAAGGTTGTCCTACATAGACCATTCGTCCACTCGAGCTCGCTCTGTTCTTCCCCTTTCCCCTCTCCTCTCTGTTCTTTTCCCTCTTCCTCTCAAGCTCATCACACATTTTTCCCAAGATTTGAAGGCCCCCATCCATTCAAATGATCACAAAGGTTAGCAACTTTTTCCTTTCATCTCTCATTGCTAGATTAGCTCGTGCAATGCTTTATATAGTGATTTATTTTTGAGTTTAGTAATTTGGGAGGAATTATATATATGTGCTAGTATTTGATTTATATGCAATTTAAGATCAAAAATAACACTTAGTTTTGCATATGTAGGTGTGGTTTACTTAGTACCTTCTAAATCTCCGTCGTAACCACCGTTGATCGCTCGCAACGTCCCGTCGCCGGCACCACCTTGTGGTGAGCCTCTTGTTCATGAAGTTTTATATAAAAAATTGATGTTTGTGTGATTTGGATATATAGTTACTCGTATAATTATCTTACCCATACGTTGTTTGTTATACATAGTGCCATGGTTTTGATATCCGTCCCCGTCGGCCCTCGTCCGGGTTATGATTCGGATGTGGTATATTCTCTTTTAACACTATTCATTGCATTTCGTGTTTATGACAAATTATGCCCATCAAGTTGACATAAATATTTTTATGTAGGAGGTAGTTGAACCGGAAATTCCAACCGACCCTATTGTCGAGAGGTTAAATTTAGTTGAAAGAGAAAACGAGGATTTGAAGGAAAATTGAAAAGAATTGAGGGGGAGAAGATGGAATTGGAGTTGCATGTTGCCGATGTCGTCGATGATCACAAGATTAAGATGGAGAAAATGCGTTTGAAGATTAGAAAGATTAGAAAATAAGCCATTCATAGTGAGGCTTGGTATCATTATGCTGTTGGATCAATTGTTACCTTAGTTGCGATCTTGATCGCATTTGTTGTTGCATTTAAATTCTTTAGCTAGAGAGTTATTTGTTTGTTGCATTTAAGTGTTGTATGATCTTTATGTATGAACTTTATGTATTGTATTAATTTGATGCTTTTGGTGCTGTGTATTGAAGATGAGCCGGCAATGGATGTACGATGACCGATGCTCTACCGAGTTCATTAATGGCATGCGTACTTTTCTGCTTGCGGCTGAGGCAAACAAGCGAGCGGATGATTTTATGCATTGTCCATGTGCTGGCTGTAAGAATGGTCGCAATTACTCTACGTCAAGAACCATTCACGTCCACCTATTTGAGTCCGGTTTCATGCCCCACTATAATGTTTGGACCAAGCATGGAGAAAGAGGGGTTATGATGGAAGACAATGAAGAAGAAGAGGACGGTGACAGCTATCCTGGCCATGGGTTCCCTGAATACGATGATACAACAATGAGGGAAGAAGCTGAGACGGTAATGCGGGAAGAAGCTGAGCCGGCAATGCGGGAAGAAGCTGAAGAAGAGGCATCGGATGAGCCCGTTGATGATCTAGGTCGGGCCATTGCCGATGCAAAGAGAAACTGCGCAAGTGATTTGGAGAAGAAGAAGTTGCAGCGCATGTTAGAGGATCACAAAAAATTGTTGTACCCGAATTGTGTAGGTGACAAGAAAAATCTGGGCACCACACTGGAATTGCTGCAATGGAAGGCAGAGAATGGTGTATCTGACAAGGGATTTGGAAAGTTGCTGGTAATGATAAAGGATATGCTTCCAAAGGACAACGAATTGCCCGAGAGTACGTACAAAGCAAAGAAGGTTGTCTGCCCTCTAGGGTTAGAGGTGCAGAAGATACATGCATGCCCTAATGATTGCATCCTCTACCGCGGTGAGTACGAGGATTTGAACGCTTGCCCGGTATGCGGTGCATTGCGCTATAAGATCAGCCACAATGACCCTGGTGATGTCGAGCGCGAGCGCCCCAGGAAGAAGATTCCTGCCAAGGTGATGTGGTATGCTCCTATAATACCACGGTTTAAACATTTGTTCCAAAACAAAGAGCATGCCAAGGCGATGCAATGGCACAGAGAAGACCGTAAGAAAGACGGAAAATTGAGAGTACCCGCTGACGGGTCGCAGTGGAGAAAAATCGAAAGAAAGTACGGGAAGGAGTTTGCAGATGACGCAAGGAACGTATGGTTTGGTCTAAGCGCAGATGGCATTAATCCTTTTGGGGAGCAGAGCAGCAACCATAGCACCTGGCCTGTGACTCTATGTTTGTATAACCTTTCTCCTTGGTTGTGCATGAAGCGGAAGTTCATTATGATGCCAGTGCTCATCCAAGGCCCTAAGCAATCCGGCAACGACATTGATGTGTACCTAAGGCCATTAGTTGAAGAACTCTTACAGCTGTGGAATGGAACAGGTGTACGTGCGTGGGATGAGCACATGGGGGAAGAATTTGACCTAAAGGCGTTGCTGTCCGTAACCATCAATGATTGGCCTCCTCTCAGTAACCTTTCAGGACAGACAAACAGGGGATACCGCGCATGCACGCACTGTTTGGACGATACCGACAGTATATATTTGGCTAATTGTAAGAACAATGTGTATCTGGGACATCGTCGATTTCTTCCAAGCAGGCATCCCGTAAGAAAGAAAGGCAAGCATTTCAAAGGTGAGGCGGATCACCGGACGAAGCCTCGAAGGCATCCCATAAGAAAGAAAGGCAAACAAGCCAGCCAAAGGCCCTTACTTACGATAGCATATGATTTCTATAAATGTAGTATATGCCCTACTCTAAGTAGGGATGCAACGCGGTGTCCCACTTAAGCCCTCTAAACTATGATAGTAATACAAATACACTAATTGTGACAAAAAGAGGAATGCCTTGGTTTTATTGAATCAACTGAAGGATGTGGGCTGATGCAGGATGCCACTTTGCATCCCTAATTCTAAGAAGCGGGTAAACATTCGACGGTGTTGTGGGGGTCTGGGCCCTTAACCCTTACTTTACATATATACGAGTAACTGTC
Organism: Triticum urartu; assembly: GCF_003073215.2. Lineage (NCBI taxonomy): Eukaryota > Viridiplantae > Streptophyta > Magnoliopsida > Poales > Poaceae > Triticum > Triticum urartu. The sequence goes on from NC_053024.1 coordinate 12,367,262, forward strand.
CAAGCAAAAAATTAGACATAGATTTGTTTTTTGTATATTACAACCAGGATTTGATTTGGACAAGTATACCGGAGATATCTCCCTGCTAGTATTAGCCATAGGCTTTTCAAGTAGACTTGCACTATGGATGGAATGTAGGGGATTACCGAGTCATGGTTGTGGTGTAGCAAACGTCCCACGCCAACTATATCTTTGATAACCCGTTGAACCAACACATCTTGGCATAGATAGTACATGGTGGCTCTGAAAAATTCAGTCGTTGGGGGGCAATAGACGCCGAAGATGTAACGTTGTGTCCATGTTGGCGGGTTGGTTTCTATGCCGTTGCACATCCAAATCTCAATTGACTCATACTTGGGCCCTGGATGAGCCACACTCAGCTCCCCCGCGCAGCTCGCCCAAGTAGGGCGTTGCGTACATGAGCCCCGTGTAGCAAGGAGGCGGTGGTGTGACGGTGAATGATTCGTCCTCCTGTCTGAAGCGGAGAAACCCTGGTGCCGGTTCTCCATCCGCGAGTTTGTTCTGGTCAATGGGCCAAAACAATGAGCCCTCGAAGAAGGTCGGGTTTCTCAAAATGTCAGCAGTGTGGGGTGGTTTCCTCGCCATCTCACGCCAATGCTGGTCTACCCCGATGGTGAAAACCTCCATCCCAAAGTTCTGGTGGTAACCGCCCCGGACCAGGATCCATATGGCCGAAGAAGAAGCGTCTGACCTTGTAGATGTCGCTGCGAGGGTCGTAGCTGATGCCAAACACTTGGTGGGTGAGCAGCTTGTAGAAGCGGTCAGTTGCTACACTGTTGGAGCTCGGAGGCAGTGGGAGGACGCGACGTGTGGCTGGGTTGAGCATGCCGACCACGGTCTCCATGGGCACAACACCAGCCCATCGCAGTGCGCGAAGCAATGCACATCGTCTTCATGAGGTAAGTCCATGGTGTCCGCGAGGGCTGCACCCTCCTCCGACACGTACAAGCCAATGGTGGTGACCTTGTTCGTGCGGTCCTCTCTCGTACTGGTCCACACGAGCAAGCATGACTTCTGGGTACAGAGGTGGGTGCCACGAAACATCGCGTTGTCGGAGATGGTGTGGCGCCACGCCTTGTAGACGCACCTGAACCGGAGTAGCGACTTGATGGGCAGCCGGGCCATGATCTGCAAGAGGTCAGGAGGCATCCGGCACGGCGCCATCTTGCTCCTCTTGGTTGTCTCATTGTTCATGGCCAAGCCAGATCGTGTCGATGAGATGATGTTTTTACATGATAGGCTTTCAACGTATTATGGAAAGAGCAAAGTCTCGTCGCTGTCGGATTAGGTTTCCTCGACGCATCACAAGTGGTGGCCGACTCCTATTCTGCTCCCGTTCCCATATGACTACATTATCTGCAAAATATAAATTATATAATATTCTCATACCTTTGATTGCAAAAAAAGGAAAATGTTTCCAGCCGGGGCGCCGGCCCAAGATTGGGCCGGTCGCACGCCAGCCTTGTGATCCATATGGATCATGCGTCCAACATGCCACAAGCGCAACCCCTGTGAATCATTTTTTTCTTCTTCTTTCATACTTCTTCCTCACGACGTGGGGCAGTTGCAACTGTCCTTGCTGTTGGGTGGTGCACTGTGGTGCTCATCCCGTTCATGTTGCTGGGCACGTTCAGCGCAGAGGCCGTGGACGGCGACGGGGGGACACCGCGATGTACTTCCATTGCCACGGCTGCCTGCACTGTGGCAGCCATGGCCGTCCATGTCCTCGTCTTCCTCCCGCGCGGCCGGGTGCTGCGACCGGCGAGGCTGGCAGCTTCAATCAGCATGGTGAGGGAGGCGAGATGCAACTAAGGCTCCAGAAAGCTGGCACCTCCATGGCCAGATGTTGGAACTGTGGCTTGTAGTTGCTGCAATCGTCGGACATCCGCGAGCTTTTCCATTGTGGCCACACCAACGCGGGGAGGGATGCTACAATCGTTTGATGCGGGAGCTGCAACCGTGCCCCAGTTTTGCTGGAACCGGCGACCGCGGTGAGGTGCAGGGTCACCACGGCAAGTTAGATTTGAGGGGCGGGGGTGTGCAACCATCAACCTCTTTTGTTGCAACCTTACTATGCCGGAGCTGGAACCAGCGGCTGATTTTTCTTCAACGATTGAACCGGCGAGAAGAACGGCTCCGTCGTCTACTGATTTTTCGCTTCAATGATTGAACCGGCGAGAAGAAAAAGGGCTCCACCGGCTGCGTTTTGCTGGAACCAGCAACCGAATTTGCTAGAACCAACCACCATGATTGCTCGAACCGGTACCTCAAGTGCGATCGGAATGCTGCAACCTGCCGCGATAAAAGCTACAATTGGCGGCGACTTTTGCTACGACTGGCAACAGAGAATGCTACATCCGTCATCTAAAAATGCTTCAACCAGGGGACGACCAACCAACAATGGTGAGCGGTGGCGATGGAATCTGGGAGCAGACCGTAAATGAGGATGATGACAGCGAGCCAAAGCTGGAACCGTTGTCCATTGGAGCTGCAACTATGGGCAGCGGAGCTGCATAGTTAGGCGTCTCCTAGGCAGTTTTTTTGCTTCGAACTGGACGAGGGGAGCTGCATCCAGCCTACTTCCCAACGCGGCGAGCGGCGGCTATCGCAGGCGAACGACAGCGAGTCGAGGCGCAGTAGTGCTTCGAGGGATCACAATACCGGGAGTTCGAAAGAAGCCTAACGCACCACACTGGCGTGTGTGCCAAGCCCCACGACACAACTCAGGAGCATCCACAACCAACGAGTGCAGTAAACACGAACCTTGAGTGGGAGCTCCGCCACGGAAAATCGGAAGCGGTTGAGTGACTTGGTTGCTCCTTCTATTCTTGTCTCTCCTTATGTTCAAGTAAGTTTTCCTGCTACCTATTCTTCACTATGTTATTTCTAGGATATTAGGTGAAGCTTAGCCCCTATTGTGATCTTGGATGTATTTTCTACTCTCTATGTTTTGTTGCCTGGTGGTTAGCATAGGTTGGTTGGGAGCCAATACTTGATTTTCCGCATCATCCTTAGTGTTATCTTTTTCGGGCTCCGGCAACATTGTTCAACCCTTTCTCATGCACCGATGCGAGGATGATCTTGGTTGGTGTCCTCTCTGGTTACCCCCCTGTGTCTCTATAACCTCCAGCTACGGATGCCTGCTTAGAAGCCTCTGTACTAGGTTGTTGCATGGTGTGGTGACAGATGGATTCCTCATTGCTTCTTGATGGCATCTGCCGAATCAAGGGGTTATTTTTCCTACTCCATGCAAGCAGCTAATCAAGATTTTTAGCATCGGGGGTCTCCACCCTGTTCCAGGGATCTTTTGGACGCTTGTGTCATGTTGATGTTATTTGCTGGTGGCAGCCAACACATCAGCCAGGGCGTATGTGTCTATCGATAACAGTGAGAAAGGTGTGATGTGTCGTGACCTAGGTGAAAAGTTGTGATGCGTTGTGTGCTCCTTTGTATTATTTGGTTATGCGTGTCCCTTGTGCTTACACATGTATCCTTTCCTTTTTATGGGCTCCCACTTGTTTGATGATGTTATAATCCGTTGATGGAGTCAAAAGTACTCCACCGTGTATCAATTAAGCCGGAAACTACACAAAAAAACAATGTGCTTACTTTTATGTTCCTCAATTTTTCTAGAATAGCATTGATCTGCAATAGTCAAACTTTTATCGCACACTTGTAGGTACTTGAAAGAAAGACACCATTGAAATATGGATAAACTAGCAATAATGAAATAGATTAAGAGCATGTCTTATATCTATACCATGTAAGTTTGGGAATGGAAACCACAATGAGGAAGCATTTATAGTGTAGTGTGGCTGCCTCGGCACCTTTTGTACTCATACCTCTGCTATTCTCCTCTCCCACCTCCTGGAAAAAGTTTGGCCTGAGACACACAGACACGGGCTTTCTTTCCCCAAAGGCCAGCCAGGATGCTAGGCGCCGCCGTCGAGGGGAGGAGCAGGGCTTCGCCGGACAAGGCTGACGAGAGAGCCAAGAAGGCGCGGCTGCAACTGCCCGAAGGCCACGTGAGGCAAGAGGCGGTCAGAGGAGGAGATGGGGGCCATCGTCGGGGCGGCGTACGGCCCGCGAGTGGAGCTCGCCGTGAGGATTGACAAGAAAGTGCTCCACTGCCCCCTCTGCACCCTCCCCTTGAAGCCCCCCGTCTTCCAGGTTCCTCTCGTTCTTTCTTTCCTTCTTTCTTCCTCCATTGGTGCCGGTGAGAGATCGACTCTTTCGTGCTAATTTACGGGCCGTCTACCATTTGCGTGCCTGCCTGCAGTGCAAATCAGGGCACCTGGCCTGCGGCTGCTGCGTGGCCCTCCTGCCCTTCGGGCGGTGCATGGCGTGCGTGGACGACGGTGGCTTCTTCGACCCCTGCCCCGCGCTTGACGTCATGGTGTCCTCGACTAGGATCGAGTGCCCCAATGCCGGCTGCCAGAAGTACGTGACCTACCACGAGGTCGCCGAGCACAAGACCGTGTGCCCGCACGCGCCCTGCCACTTCACAGAGCCGGGCTGCGTCTACGTCGGCGCGCCGCAGGCACTTGCTGGCCACCTCCACACCGTCCACTCGGTGCCGGTGCGCGCCGTGTAGTACCGCAAGATCAGCCAGCTCCATCTGCCCGTGTCAACCCTGCGGGTGGTGCTTCTCGGCGACGACAACCATGTTTTCCTCTTGACCGTGGGTGTGCTCGGCGCTGGTGTTAGAATAAATCTAAGGCCATACCGTCGATCATCCGAGGACCAAGCAATCACATGAGCACGACACCGAGATTTGTTAACGAGGTTCACTGATATGGCAACATCCCTGGGGCCTGACTATGGGCGCTCCTCCCCACGACACTGCTACAATACCGCACCAGGTTGCCCTGGACACCGGCACATGCCGCCGGCTTCCCCTGCGTTCCTGTGCTATTTTGTTGGCATAGATTACATCGTGTGTCTACCCCCTCTAGATATGAGAGGCCTAGGATACAAGTGTCCTATTAGGACACAACTCCACATCCTATGTAAACACAATACAATTCCTAGTCCAACTGTAACCTACCTTGTACACTATATTCAACACAACTCTAACAAACTCCACCTTGGCGAATATACTCCACCACCCTGAATTTGTCCATGCGTCAAACTTCCATGTACATTAGACTTGAGCTTATCCCATGAGAACCGCTGCTACTCCAAAGACTCCATGTGACTTCACCTGCAATTTGTAGTCCCTTCTTTTCTTGACCACAGTCAACACTCGAGCAAAATCAAGTTCCACATTACTCTAGTTTGCACTCCCAACTTCCAGAGCATCAGTCCAACGCCATCACACAATGATCACCGACCTGCGTGAAAGTGAACAACTCATATATTGGATGTCAGACATGAGAGTTTCCTGAACTCAACATCACCGCTCCTTTCTTGACCGCCTGTCTAAAACTTGAAGGAATTTCACCATTTCTTATAGTCCTCCCAAGTCAAATTCGCAGTTGTCTCACCACATGTATGACCACCAGAGCCCTAGCCCGTCTCCATCTCTCGTGCGTACCGCACGCCTCGCCGCTATTACTGCGTCGAGCCTCCGCTGTCCCGGTCGAGTCTCAAGGGTCGCGAACCCACACCACTCAACCCCCACTGCGGAGTACCACCGATCATCACAGACCGATGATGAGTTTCACGCTTCCATCAGACCACTGGGCTCCAGTCCGAACTGCGTGTCACTCGCCTTTTCCCCCTTGCTGAATAGGTTTCGATTCTCTGGATCCTTACACCGTAGCCCCTCAATCCAGCTCCACCTTCAACATGACTCCATGGTAGATGATCAGTCCACCCTCGTACCCCGTCGACTTCAAGCTTCGTGTGTACATCACCTTGAATCAACCCTGCGCCATAGTCTTGTCGAAGTCACACAAGCCCTCGGGGCCTGCGCCACGTGTTTCCACGCCCAAAAGTCGGTCACCATTAGCATCACGCTGCTATGTCCTCGTTGCCGATCGCGCGCCGTCTTCTATACCAACCGACTTGCGTCGATCCGTCAGACCGCCTAGTCTGACCCAGCCGAACTCGTTCGACTATACGACACATTCCAGACTCAAGCCGTCACCGTGACCTTCACCATCCATACACACACACACGTGTACAGACAAAGAAACCAAAGCAAAGTCCTCCATAGCCTTCCTGTGTGAACATGCCACAGATCAACAAAGCTAAGCTAGCTCAAACTCCTGATTCATCACACGTATGTAGCTTTAGAACCTTTTTCTTTCTTTCTTGATAGCATATCACGGCTTGGCTAGCCCTTGTGTCGATCCTTTTTTTCTTAAACAAACAAATCTCTGTATTCTTCTTTGTGTGCTAGCTCCTGGCCGAGTCTCGTTGCATGGCTTGTACGCTCCTGGGAGCCGCGCCTGATCCACAAGCACAACACGTGCATACACCACCAGCTAGCCCCGCTGGGCCAGCCACCGCGTGTGCACTTCGGCTTCAGCTGCTTGGCCTGCCACGCGTGCCTCCGAATCACAGTTGCACCTAGCGATCGATACGCACACGCTACCACGCACGCGCCTACGCTCGCCCGGTCGACCTCTGACTGATCACCGCACGTCCCTTACAGCCGCACGCGCAGGCGGACCGTCCGCTGATCCGACGCCTGTTGCAACCGCTGCTTTCCGATCTCGCCGAGAACTCCATCATCTTCCGATTGCTTCTTGTTTTGGACCAGATCATCTTGTTGCTCTTTTCAGTCGTGTCCCACGCGATCGCCGAGATAAAATCCCGCCGACAAAGCCATCGACCAGCTTCCGCACTCACGATCTTTTCAAAACTTCCTCCAGATCAACTCCACCGTGGCCTCAAACAACATAGCTCATGATACCACTTGTTAGAATAAATCTGAGGCCCACCGTCGATCATCCGAGGACCAAGCAATCACATGAGCACGACACCGAGATTTGTTAACGAGGTTCACTGATATGGCAACATTCCTGGGGCCTGACTATAGGCGCTCCTCCCCATTACACTGCTACAATACCGCACCAGGTTGCCCTGTACACCGGCACATGCCGCCGGCTTCTCCTGTGTTCCTGTGCTATTATGTTGGCATAGGTTACATCGTCTGTCCACCCCCGCTATATATGCGAGGCCTAGGATACAAATGTCCTATTAGGACACAACTCCACATCCTATGTAAACACAATACAACTCTTAGTCCAACTGTAACCTACCTTGTACACTATATTCGACACAACTCTAACAGCTGGCATGACCGCCGTGTCCTTGGTGTGCACTAGGGCGAGGGCGGCGACGCGGCCTGGGTTCACATGCAAGATGTGGGTCAATCTGGAGCCGTCCCAGGCGGCGGCAGCGAACTGCAGCAAGTAGGACATGTTGCTGGTGGACATGCACATAAGGAGCAGCTCGTCGCCCGGCACGATGGCCGCCGCGGACGAGCCGACGTTCCTGCCGGTGCCGCGGATGTACCTGGTTCCAGCAGCGACAGGGGACGGGGCTGCGTCCATGGAAGTTCGCCTGCACATCCGCATTGACAAGATCTCCCCTTGGTCCGATGCATTGGCTTGATTAGGTCCACCGCTGCTGTGTTGATGGGAAACAAACGATGTATTCAAGGCAGTTCGTGCTTACTTATTTTGGAGTTGCAGCTGAAACTATTTGGGTGATGTTAATTAATAGATGCAGTTCACCTTTAATGTCATTGTAGGGTACTGTATTTAAATCAGAGGATATTATGCTTGGTGCTCATCTTTTCGTGAAATGCATCTTTTTCCGTTCTTATGTCATTCCAACTTGCAAGCATTTCATTCGCATCCGTTTCAATCTTTCTATCTCAAGTCAGGAGTAGAGCTCAATCTCATGCCATGAAATGTTATCCATGCTACGAAAGGGATACTTAATGCGGGTTTACTGGAGGATAGTGAGGAAGAAAGGAGGCCTTCTGTCAGACAAATCTCCCAAGGAAGATACCTTGCCAATGTTGATGCAGCATATAACCCTGCAGTAATTGCTGATTAAGCTTCTCTCAGAGTCTTCCTAAGGAATGAATCAAATCCATCTCCTTCCTAACGGGGAAACTTATCTCTGTCCACTGCTTAAACTGCTCATACTAAAGTGTTCTAGACCTCTTTGAGGCCTGCAGTCTGCCAAAAATGAAAAGTAGTAACTTCTACTAAACGTGGCCATAATTGTTTTCTAGATGAATGAGCTTTCCGAGGAAAAAAAAATCTATTTTCTAACAAAATAATCTTTCGATATTAAAATGAAAACAAGTCATCGATACTATAAGTGTAAACATCTACTTACAAGTTGAATGTCGGCTGAGAGTTACCCTACCAAACAATTGGTGTTTACTGATGGGCATGACATGCGTTTGGATAACTCCCAAATTTTAGATCTCACTCACTAACATTTGATTTGTATTTTGGTTTTATTGATAGTAGAAGACTACGCTGGTTAGTGGAGCGTGAAAAAACTTTCTTTTTTAGTTGCCCCTCTTGATTTTGCGAACGAAGCATGTCGGCATATTTAAAACCAAGGTACGGAGAGCATAACTATAGATGGACCAGCGCAAAAAGCCACATCGGTATGGTTTTTAATTTCGGACATGGAAAAATTTCGGACGTCACCGAAATATGCAGAAATTCAGAAATTGGGAACTTATTTCGGAGTTTGAGCTTCAAAAATCTATAATTTTTCACCTTTTTAACCTAATTTAAATTTTAGTTTGAATTTGACTCAAAATTTCAGGGTTGCAATTATTTCAAACCCCACCGAAATATGTGAAATTTCGCTGAAATTTTGAACCCTACATGAAGAAACTACATTCCTCTTGACAATTAGTACTACAACATCCAGAAGGAGCAAATTACGTGGCGGCATGCAGACCTTTGTGTAGGTTTACTTTCAAGTAAATCTACCCTCGTTAAACCATATCTACAAAACCGACTATTTTGGGACGGTGCTAGGTGTCCCGACACGGGCCTCCTCAGCACACGGGCCTCACATGCAGACAACTTTCACAGTGGTTGTGTGAGGTCACGTTCCTGACAATGCATTCAATGTGCGTGCAAGCTACGGTGCATAGCGTACCGCTGTCGGGGGTGACACGTGTCGAGAAGTCTGCCTCCATCATCAAATGCGACTTCCACACACCGCTGACTCTTTCGGTCAAGGCAATCAATGGCACATGCTCCTGCATGGACTTCATGGAGTTGCTCTTTCATGCGGACGTCAGGCAACATATATCTTTTTATATTATATAGTGCGATTTGATTTTTTTCAATTTGTCTCACGCAAGCATTTGATTGCTAATATATGCCTATGTTATTCTCATGCATTTTCAGCAATATTATTGATGCATGATGGTATAATTCATCAAGCATGCCATGTTCTATGTATTAGCGATTTATGTTTTTCTTGAATCTTGGTAGGATTTATTTTGGCAGCAAACTGATTTTTTATCCCTAATTAAGCCTTTCACTTACTATCTTTGTTACACGTTATGCTTCATTATACTCGCTGAGATGCAATTCCTTTCCTCTGACTTTGGAGTTGTGATGTTTCTGACAACATCACATAGAAGTTTGCAATTTGCTCTATCCAACAGGTTAGGTAAAAGTGCCATTCCCATTAGGTCATTATATATCAGCTGAAATTTGAAGCCATGGACTGATATGTATTTGCAGAGTCTGATATATATACCCATCTTTAAATATGTTCCATAGTATTCTTCTTTCCTATTAACTAATTCATAAAATGATTCCCTGAGGTGGCCAAAAACATTACTTACGTACAATGCATATATGTGCTTCAATTTTCTCTATTAACAACTTGACATATTGATGTTAATTGTAATAATTGCCCATTTGAAGAAGCCATGGTCAATTATTATTAGACCTTGTTTTTGTTAGGTTCTTTTGTATCGCTTATTTATTCCAACCAGAATGTAGGAACATATATTAATAGATATATTTGTTTTCTTCATTTTCCAAGATGAACTGGCACACGAAGCTGACATAACTGCTTTGATTCTTAAATAATTGTTTCCTATTAGTACAATATTTTTATCCTCCTTTTTCCACTTATCTGTTGGAGATGATGTCTGTGGATTTAGTGTTCAATGCAGCGGCCTGTTGCTTTAGGATACGTTGTGCCTCACACCCGAAATACGCTTCAATTAGTTTTACAGTAAAAATATTGCATCACTTTGTATTATTATGATGTACTACTTCAATCCATGTCACATTATTATTTCAAAATACATAATCACAAACTTCAACATACTTGTTTTTCAGTGAATGTTGTTCCAAATTAGTTCTGGTGGTTTGTTTTATTTATTCAAAGTTTGTGAACTTCTCATTCTTGTATAGGTAAAAGAAAACTTCCACATTGATGAGGATGATTCCACATATGGAGTGTTAAGGATCATGACAAATTGTGGTTCGATGGTTAGGTGGACAGTGGTATCCCTAGCCCAACAGGGTTTAAATTCTTGTGCTCGCATTTATTTTGGATTTATTTTAGGATTTTCCGGCGATGTGCGTTCTGTGAGAGGAGACGTTCCCGTCGACTACGAGGCACCTACCGTGACTTCGTAAAACATCTAGATGATATGCTGGCTCAGTCTCTCGGATGTGCGCATAGGGGTAGGGGTGTGCGTGTGTGCGTTCATAGGGCTGAGTGTATGCGCGTATATATGAGCGCTTGCTTCTGTACTATGCTAAAAAAATGTCTTTTTGAGTTCGTGTCACTATGCTAGTTTGCCTGCAAGTTTGAACCCAGCTAATGCACAACTCTTTCCACTACTAGCTACCGATCTAAACTGGACAAGAGTAAAAATGCAAGCAGGGAGAAATATGACCCATAAAATCATCCAAAAAATTTGAACAAATAAATAATTCATCACATGAACGAAATAATAGCTAAAGAAAACTTTAGATTAACACAGCTCATTTATCTATTGTATTGAACATCGAAGTGGAGAGATTACATCTTGGTTATCGCCATGAACCTATATTCAGGGGTTAGACTACTCACCACTCATCTTTGAGTGTGAGGATCAATGTCGGTGAAGATCGAGATGAATTTTCCCCCTCCGACAAAGTACCAGATCAGGGTTGAAATGATGATCGCCTCAGACCGTGAGATAGTTGACGTGAAAAAGTGCACGATAAATTGGGGAAAGGCTTTCAGGGTATATATAGCCACTGGTCACCGGAGCCACCTTCGTGGGAAGCATCATAGGCCCTACGCATCCCACCAAGGATCCTATGGCCTTTGAACGCCTCTGCCGTATTGGCCCCTCCATGCAGAGGGCATAGGTGCCCTAGTCTTCTTCCGGCACAAAAACACCTTCTATTTTTTTTTTGTTTTTTCCGGTGACTTTTTCTGTGGTGATTTCCTGATATCCCAAAAATAGCAGAAAAACAAAATTGGTGCTCGCCACTAAATTAATAGGCTTGTCCCTCAAAAGGATTGAAAATATTACAAACTTGAAGGATAATAGGCATGAAACATACAAAAACTATAGATATGTTGGAGATGTATCACTGACCAACTTTTATACTCCATTCCTTACGATCTGTATACTGGAAGCACACCCGAAACATAGTTAATCGTCTAATCATAATGCCATTAACATCAAAACCCTCATTATTAGAGCCTAGGCGTACTTTTAACATTGATTTCTTGTAGTAGTAGGTTATCAAAAAGGGCAGTCCTTTGTGCACCCCTTATGGCGGATTTTGGGGCTACCATGCCGGTATGGGGATGCCTATGTCAATTGGATGCCAAGCGAGGAATAGGTGTCATCCTTTGCGAACTCCTGCTCCTCCTGGTTTAACTTTCATTTCCCCATTAAATAATCATTGCCTGTGTTTTGTCCTGCCGAGATCTTTTCTCACATATTTTGATTTGGGGATTATGCTAGCGGTTCGTGTTCAGGTCAGGAGGTCCTTCTATTCTTGTCTCTCCTTAGGTTCAAATAAGCTTTCCTGCCACCTATTCTCCACTATGTTATTTCTAGGATATTAGGTGAAGCTTAGCCCCTATTGTAATCTTGGGTGTATTTTCTACTCTCCATGTTCTGTCGTCTGGTGGTTAGCAGAGGTTGGTTGGGAGCCGATACTTGATTTCCCTCATCATCATTGTTGTTAGCTTTTTCATGCTCCAGCAACGTTGTTCAAGCCTTTCTCATGCACCGATGCGAGGATGATCTTGGTTGGTGTCCTCTCGGGTTATCCCCCCGTGTCTCTATAAGCTCCAGCTATGGATGCCTGCTTAGAAGTCTCTCGACTAGGTTGTTGCATGGTGTGGTGATAGATGGATTCCTCATTGCTTCTTGATGGCATCTGCAAAATCAAGGGGTTATTTTTCCTACTCCATGCAACCAGCTAATCAAGATTTTTGGATGCTTGTGGTCATGTTGTCGTTATGTGCTGGTGGTGGCAAGCACATCTGCCATGGCGTATGTGGCGGTCGATAGCAGTGAGAAAGGCGGGATGTGTCATGACCTGGGTGAAAAGTTGTGATGCGTTGTGTGCTCCTTTGTACTATTTGGTTACGCATGTCCCTTGTGCTTACACATGTATTCTTTTCTTTCTATGGGCTCCCACGTGTTTGATGGTGTTATAATCTGGCGATGGACTCAAGAGCACTCCTCCGTGTATCAATTAAGCAGGAAACCATGCAAAAATAAAAACAATGTGCTTACATTCATGTTCCTCAAATTTTCTAGAACAACATTAATATATGTATAAACTAGCAATAATGAAATAGATTAAGAGCATGGCTTATATCTATAGCATATAAGTTTGGGAATGGAAACCACAATGAGGAAGCATTTATAGTGTAGTGTGGTTGCCTGGGCACCTTATGTTCTCAGACCTCTGCTCTTCTCCTCTCCCACCTCCTGGAAAAAGTTTGGACTGAGACACAGACAACGATTTTCTTTCCCCAAAGGCCAGCCAGGATGCAAGGCGCCGCCGTTGAGGGGAGGAGCAGGGCTTCGCCGGACAAGGCTGACGAGAGAGCCAAGAAGGCGCGGCTGCAACTGCCCGAAGGCCACGTGAGGCAAGAGGCGGCCAAAGGAGGATATGGGGGCGCCATCGTCGCGGCGGCGTACAGCCCACGAGTGGAGCTCGCCGTGAGGATTGACAAGAAAGTGCTCCACTGCCCCCTCTGCACCCTCCCCTTCAAGCCCCCCGTCTTCCAGGTTCCTCTCGTTCTTTCTTTCTTTCTTTCTTCCTCCTTTGGTGAGAGATCGAATCTTTCATGCTAACTTATGGGCCATCTACGATTTGTGTGCCTGCCTGCAGTGCAAAGCGGGGCACCCAGCCTGCGGCGGCTGCGTGGCCCAGCTGCCCTTCGGGCAGTGCACGGTGTGCGTGGACGGCGGCGGCTTCTTCGACCCCTGCCCTGCGCTGGACGCCGTGGTGTCCTCCACCAGGACTGGGTGCCCCAATGCCGGCTGCCAGTGGTACATGACCTACCACGAGGTCGCCGAGCACCAGAAAGCTTGCCCGCAAGCGCCCTGCCACTGCACGGAGCCTGGCTGCGGCTATGTCGGCGCGCCGCAGGCGCTCGCCGGCCACCTCAACACTGTCCACTCGGTGCCGTTGCTCGCCGTGCAGTATGGCAAGGTCAGCCAGCTCCAGCTGCCGGTATCGACCCCGCGGGTTGTCCTCCTCGGCGACGACAACCGCGTGTTCCTCCTGATCGTGGGCGTGCTCGGCGCCGCCGCGGCCGCCGTGTCGGTGGTGTGCGCCAGGGCTAGGGCGGCGACGCGGCCCCGGTTCACGTGCAAGATGTGGGTCAACTACGGCAAGGAGGACATGGTGTTGATGGTCATGCACATAAGGAGCAGCTCGTCGCCCGGGGCGGTGGCCGCCGTGGACGAGCCAACATTCCTGCCGGTGCCGCGGATGTACCTGGTTCCAGCAGCAGTAGGGGACGGGGCGTCCATGGAAGTTCCCCTGCACATCCGCATCGACAAGATCTCCCCTTGGTCCGACGCATTGGCTTGATTTCCGATATTGACGGGAAACAAACGATGCAGCTGAAACTATTTGGGTGATGTTAATTAGTAGATGCAGTTCATCTTTAATGTCATTGTAGAGTACTGTATTTAAATCGGAGGATATTATAGTTGGTGCTAATCCTGTCGTGAAATGCATCATCTTCCGTTGTTATGTCATTCCAACTTGCAAGCATTTCATTTGCATGTGTTCCAATCTATCTATCTCAAGTCAGGAGTAGAGCTCAATCTCATGTCAAGAAATGTTATCCATGCTACAAAAGCGATGCTTAATGCGGGTTTACTTGAGGATAGTGAAGAAGAAAGGAGGCCTTCTATCAAACAAATCTCCCAAGCAGGATACCTAGCCAATGTTGATGCGGCATACAACTCGCTGACATTTGATTTATTTTTATGTTTTATTGATAGTAGAAAAGTACGCTAGCTAATGGAGCGTCAAAAACTTTCTTTTTTAGTAGCCCCTCTTGATTTTGCGCATGAGCATGTCGGCGTATTTAAAACCGGGGTACCCTGAGCGTAACTATAATAGATGGACCTGCCCAAAAAGCCACGTCGGTAAGGTATTTAATTTCGGACATGGAATTTTTTTGGAATATGCAATATTTGGGAAATTTGGAAATTATTTCGGATTTTGAGTTTCAAAAATCAATATTTTTAATGAATTTTAAGCTAATTTAAATTTTAGTTTGAATTTGGCTCAAAATTTCATGGTTGCAAGTATTTCGAACCCCACCAAAATATGTGAAATTTCACTGAAATGTTAAACCCTCGGTACAATAAGAAACTACACTAGAATCCTCTTCACAATTAGTACTACAACATCCAGAAGGAGCCAATGATGTGACGGCAAGCATACCTTTGTGCAGGTTTACTGCCAAGTAATCTATCCTCCATTAAACCAGATCTAGAAGAACGTCAGCAGTGACATATTCGGACGGTGCTAGGTGTCCCGAACACGGGCCTCCTCACATGCCTCACATGCAGATAGGTTTCATAGAGGCCGTGTGAGGTCATCTTCCCGACCACACATTTAATGTGAGTGCAGGCTATGGTGCATAGCCTACCGCTGTCGGGGGTGACAAGTGTCGAGAAGTCCGTCTCGATCATCAAATACAACTTCTCCACACCGCCGAATCTCTCGGTCAAGGCTATCAATGCCACATGCTCCCGCATGGACTTCGTGGAGTTGCTCATTCATGGGGACATCAGGCAACATATGTCTTTTTATATTATAGAGTGCAATTTAAAAAATTTCAATTTGTCTCACGCATGCGTTTGATTGCTAATAATATGCCTCTGTTTTTCTCACGCCCTTTCAGCAATATTATTGATGCATAATGGTATGATGCATCAAGCATGCCATGTTCTATGTATTTGTGATTTAACTTTTTCTTGAACCTCGGTAGGATTTATTTTGGCAGTAAACTGAATTTTTTATACCCAATTAAGCCTTTCACTTGCTCTCTTTGTTGCAGGTTATACCGCATTATACTCGGTGAGGTGCAATTCCTTTGCTCTGTCTTTGGAGTTGTGATGTTTCTGACAACATTATATAAAAATTTGCAATTTGCTCCATCCAACAGGTGATGAAAAAGTGCCCTTCCCAATAGGTCATTATATATCAGCTGAAATTTGAAGCCATCGAATGATATGTATTTGCAGAGTCTATGATATATATGTTGGGGAACGCAGTATTTCAAAAAAAAATCCTACGATCACGCAAGATCTATCTAGGAGATGCATAGCAATGAGAGGGGGAGAGTATGTTTACATACCCTCTTAGACCGAAAGCGGAAGCGTTATGAAATGCGGTTCATGTAGTCGAACATCTTCACGATCCAACCGATCAAGTACCGAACGCACAGCTCCTCCGCGGTCTGCAGACATTCAGCTCGGTGACGTCCCACGTACTCATGATCCAGTTGAGGCCCAGGGAGAGTTTCGTCAGCACGACGGCGTGATGACGGTGATGATGAAGTTACCGACGCAGGGCTTCGCCTAAGCACTACAACGATATGACCGAGGTGAAATTGTGTGTAGGGGGGCACCGCACACGGCTAAACAATCAACTTGTGTGTCTCTGGGGTGCCCCCCATGAGGGAGTCATGGACTAAGGGGTCCTCGGGCGTTCGACCTATTGGATACGGGCCGGAATGATGGTCCGTGAAGATACAAAGACCGAAGACTCTACTCGTGTCCGGATGGGACTTCTCCTTGGCGTGGGAGGCAAGCTTGGAGAGCAAATATGAATATTCCTTTCTCTGTAACCGACCTTGTGTAACCCTAGATCCCTCCTGTACTTATATAAACCGGAGGGTTAGGTCCATAGATCACCCAAATAATCATAGCCAGACTAGACTTTTAGGGTTTAGTCATTACGATCTCGTGGTAGATCAACTCTTGTAATACTCATATTCATCAAGACCAATCAAGCAGGAAGTAGGGTATTACCTCCATAGAGAGGACCCGAACCTGGGTAAACATTGCATCCCCGTCTCGTGTTACCATCGATCCTAGACGCACAGCTCGGGACCTCTTACCCGAGATCCGCCGGTTTTGACACCGACATTGGTGCTTTCATTGAGAGTTCCACTGTGCCGTCCTCAAAAGGTTTGATGGCTCCTTCAATCATCTACAACAATGCTGTCCTAGGAGAAGTATTCCTCCCCGTACAGATCTTCATGTTCGGAAGCTTCCCACTGCGGGCCAACTCGGTTGGCCATCTGGAGCAGATCGAAAGCTATGACCCTAGCCACCAGGTCAGATTCGGAAGCTTGAGCTACGCCGCAGATGTCTGTGCGGACGGATTCGCGACCATGACAGCCGCTCCGAGCCATCATGATGAACATGAGTTAAATCTGTCATCGGGCCATACCTAGGAAATTGCACCTAAAACCGCTCTGGCCTTAGATCCGGAGCAGGTCGCCCCATCCGAGGACAGGAAGCTCAACCCCGTCACGGAAGCCGCAGACCCCCCAGCGTTGGAGCCAAACACAGACTTAACTTCAAGTAATATCTGTGTCGCCGGAGCTACAGACTCTTTTCCGGTTATAATTTCCGAACTTTGTGCGTCCGCGCATGTCGAGCATGATCGGTCATCGATCGCCGAATTCAGCGCCGCAGATATCTTCCGGCACTCGCCTCTGGGCGACATGCTAAACTCGTTAAGAGCACTATCCTTAGCGGGAGGCTCACATCTGAATTGTGTCCGGCTCGAACCGGAGGCTGATGAGGGCGAATTTCACTTCCCACCCACCGCCCACTTCATAGCCACTGTCGAAGACTTAACTGACATGCTTGATTACAGCTTCGACAACATCGACGGTATGGACGTCGATGCCGGAGAAGAAGAGGCCCAGAACCCGTCGTTCACCGGACGCTGGACGACCACTTCCTCGTACGATGTATACATGGTGGATGCACCAAAGGAGAATAGCGGTGATGACAAGGAAGATCCAGCTAAGGATAAACCTTCCGAGATATAATCAAAGCGCCGGCGCCAGCGGCGCCGCTCTAAGTCACACCGCAGTAAAGACAGCAACACCTGCAGAGGAAAAGATAACACTCCGCGGAGGTGGCGACAACAATGAAGACCCTGTTGACGCAGCCACTAAACAGGACGAACGGGAAGATGGGCAGATTAGCCATAGTATACAGGCCACGCACGAAGACTCGGAGGTCGGTAGTTATCTTCCGCTGTCTGAGGATGAGGCGAGCCTCGGCACTGAGGATTTCATCGTGCCTGAGGAACCTCTTGAATAGGAGCGCTTCCAGCGCCAGCTAATAGCCACTACAACGAGCCTGAAAAAGAAGCAGCAGCAGCTTCAAGCTGACCAAGATCTGCTGAACGAGAAATGGCCCGATGTCCTAGCAGCCGAAGAATATGTCCTCAAGCGCCCAGCCAAAAGCTACCCGAAGCGAAAATTCCTACCTCAGTTCAACGAAGAGGCGCCGAAACACATACCACCATCGCGCAATGCGGCTGACCGACCACCACGTGGTCGGGATAAAACAACAACTCAAGCCGAACACCAGCCAGCCCCGCCTCATCGCAAAGGCAGAGGTAAATCAGCTCACGGCCATACATATGACCTTCGACATGACCTGAACAATAAAGCAGGACATACCAGATTGATCTACTGATCGCGAGGACGTGCCTTGACACGCGACGATGGCCATCTATTCAGACGTGACAAACCTAGTCATGCATGGTCTGAAAGCCGCAGACGGACTCCATCAGAGCTATGTCGCGATTCAGCCCGATATAGAGGCGCCACACACCCTCATTGCTTCACCGACGAAGTCATGGAACATGAATTCCCAGAAGGGTTCAAACCTGTGAATATAGAATGATACGATGCAACCACAGACACCGCGGTATGGATTGAATACTTCATTCTCCACATTCATATGTCCCGCGACGATGACCTTCATGCCATGAAATACCTCCCCCTAAAACTCAAAGGACCAGCCCGACACCGGTTGAACATGTTGGAAATATGCCCTAGAGGCAATAATAAAATTATTATTATTATATTTCCTTATTCATGATAATTGTCTATTGTTCATGCTATAATTGTGTTATCCGGAAATTGTAATACATGTGTGAATACATAGACCACAACACGTCCCTAGTGAGTCTCTAGTTGACTAGCTCGTTGATCAAAAGATAGTCATGGTTTCCTGACTATGGACATTATATGTCATTGATAACGGGATCACATCATTAGGAGAATGATGTGATAGACAAGACCCAATCCTAAGCATAGCTCAAAGATTGTGCAACTCCCGGATACCATAGGAGTGCTTTGGGTGTACCAAACATCACAATGTAACTGGGTGACTATAAAGGTGCACTACGGGTATCTCCAAAAGTGTCTATTAGGTTGGCACGAATCGAGACTGGGATTTGTCACTCCGTGTGACGGAGAGGTATCTCTGGGCCCACTCGGTAATGCATCATCATCATAATCACGGGATCATGCATTACGGTACGAGTAAAGTGACTTGCCGGTAACGAGATTGAACGAGGTATTGGGATACCGGCGATCGAGTCTCGGGCGAGTAACGTACCGATTGACAAAGGGAATTGTATACGGGATTGATTGAATCCTCGACATCATGGTTCATCCGATGAGATCATCGTGGAACATGTGCGAGCCAACATGGGTATCCAGATCCCGCTGTTGGTTATTGACCGGAGAGTCGTCTCGGTCATGTCTACGTGTCTCCCGAACCCGTAGGGTCTACACACTTAAGGTTCGGTGACGCTAGGGTTGAAGAGATATTAGTATGCGGTAACCCGAAAGTTGTTCGGAGTCTCGGATGAGATCCCGGACGTCACGTGGAGTTCCAGAATGGTCCAGAGGTGAAGAATTATATATAGGAAGACCAGTTTTGGGACCACCGGAAGGGTCCCGGGGGGTCCACCGGGTGGGGCCACCTATCCCGGAGGGCCCCATGGGCTGAAGTGGGGAAGGGAACCAGCCCCTGGTGGGCTGGTGCGCCCCCCTTGGGCCTTCCCCTGCGCCTAGGGTTGGAAACCCTAGGGGTGGGGGGCGCCCCACTTGGCTTGGGGGGCAAGCCACCCCCTTGGCCGCCGCCCCCCCTTGAGATCCAATCTCTAGGGCCGGCGCCTCCCTAGGGGCCCTATATATAGTGGGGGGAGGGAGTGCAGCCGCACCAAGTCCCTGGCGCCTCCCTCTCCCTCCCGTGACACCTCTCCCTCTCGCTGAGCTTGGCGAAGCCCTGCCGAGATCACCGCTGCTTCCACCACCACGCCGTCGTGCTGCTGGATCTCCATCAACCTCTCCTTCCCCCTTGCTGGATCAAGAAGGAGGAGACGTCTTCCCCAACCGTACGTGTGTTGAACACGGAGGTGCCGTCCGTTCGGCGCTTGGTCATCGGTGATTTGGATCACGACGAGTACGACTCCATCAACCCCGTTCTCTTGAACGCTTCCGCTCGTGATCAACAAGGGTATGTAGATGCACTCCTTTCCTCTCGTTGCTAGAGGACTCCATAGATTGATCTTGGTGATGCGTAGAAAATTTTAAATTCTTCTACTTTCCCCAACAGTGGTATCAGAGCTAGGTCTATGGGTAGTTTCTATGCACGAGTAGAACACAAAGCAGTTGTGGCCGTCGATATTGTCAATTTATTTGCCGTTACTAGTCTTATCTTGATTCAGCTGCATCGTGGGATGAAGCGGCCCGGACCGACCTTACACGTACGCTTACGTGAGACTGGTTCCACCGACTAACATGCACTAGTTGCATAAGGTGGCTAGCGGGTGTCCTTCTCTCCCACTTTAGTCGGATCGGATTCGATGAAAAGGGTCCTTATGAAGGGTAAATAGAAATTGGCATATCACGTTGTGGTTTCGGCGTAGGTAAGAAATATTCTTGCTAAGAAACCTGTAGCAGCCACGTAAAAATTTGCAACAACAATTAGAGGACGTCTAACTTGTTTTTGCAGCATGTGCCGTGTGATGTGATATGGCCAAAAAGGATGTGATGAATGATATATGTGATGTATGAGATTGATCATGTTCTTGTAATAGGAATCACGACTTGCATGTCGATGAGTATGACAACCGGCAAGAGCCATAGGAGTTGTCTTAATTTATTTATGACCTGTGTGTCAACATATAACGTCATGTAATTACTTTACTTTATTGCTAAACCGTTAGCCATAGTAGTAGAAGTAATAGATGACGAGACAACTTCATGAAGACACGATGATGGAGATCATGATGATGGAGATCATGGTGTCATGCCGGTGACGATGATGATCATGGCGCCCCGAAGATGGAGATCATAAGGAGCAAAATGATATTGGCCATATCATGTCACTATTTGATTGCATGTGATGTTTATCATGTTTTACATCTTATTTGCTTAGAATGACGGTAGCTTAAATAAGATGATCCCTCGCAATAATTTCAAGAAAATGTTTCCCCTAACTGTGCACCGTTGCGAAGGTTCGTTGTTTTGAAGCAGCACGTGATGATCGGGTGTGATAGATTCTAACGTTCGAATACAATGGGTGTAAGCCATATTTACACACACAATATACTTAGATTGACTTGACGAGCCTAGCATGTACAGACATGGCCTCGGGCCAACGGAAGATACGATCAACATGAAGATGTTCACCGATGTTGACTAGTCCGTCTCACGTGATGATCGGACACGACTTAGTTGACTCGGATCATGTTTCACTTAGATGACTGGAGGGATGTCTATCTGAGTGGGAGTTCATTGAATAATTTGATTAGATGAACTTAATTATCATGAACTTATTCTAAAATCTTTACAATGTGTCTTGTAGATCAAATGGCCCACGCTAATGTTGCCCTCAACTTCAACGCGTTCCTAGAGAAAACCAAGCTGAAAGATGATGGCAGCAACTATACGGACTGGGTCCGGAACCTGAGGATCATCCTCATAGCTGCCAAGAAAGATTATGTCCTAGAAGCACCGCTAGGTGATGCACCCATCCCAGAGAACCAAGACGCTATGAACGCTTGGCAGTCACGTGCTGATGATTACTCCCTCGTTCAGTGCGGCATGCTTTACAACTTAGAACCGGGGCTCCAAAAGCGTTTTGAGCAACACGGAGCATATGAGATGTTCGAAGAGCTGAAAATGGTTTTCCAAGCTCATGCCCGGGTCGAGAAATATGAAGTCTCTGACAAGTTCTTCAGTTGTAAGATGGAGGAAAATAGTTCTGTCAGTGAGCACATACTCAAAATGTCTGGGTTGCACAACCGCTTGACTAAGCTGGGAGTTAATCTCCCGGATGACGCGGTCATTGACAGAATCCTTCAGTCGCTTCCACCGAGCTACAAGAGCTTTGTGATGAACTTCAATATGCAGGGGATGGAAAAGACCATTCCTGAGGTATATTCAATGCTGAAATCAGCGGAGGTGGAGATCAAAAAGGAACATCAAGTGTTGATGGTGAATAAAACCACTAAGTTTAAGAAAGGCAAGGGTAAGAAGAACTTCAAGAAGGACGACAAGGGGGTTGTCGCACCCGGTAAGCAAGCTGCCGGGAAGAAACCAAAGAATGGACCCAAGCCCGAGACTGAGTGTTATTATTGCAAGGGAAGTGGTCACTTGAAGCGGAACTGCCCCAAATACTTAGCGGACAAGAAGGCCGGCAACACTAAAGGTATATGTGATATACATGTAATTGATGTGTACCTTACCAGTACTCGTAGTAGCTCCTGGGTATTTGATACCAGTGCGGTTGCTCACATTTCTAACTCAAAGCAGGAGCTGCGGAATAAGTGGAGACTCGCAAAGGACGAGGTGACGATGCGCGTCGGGAATGCTTCCAAGGTCGATGTGATCACCGTCGGCACGCTACCTCTACATTTACCTACGGGATTAGTTTTAAACCTCAACAATTGTTATTTAGTGCCAGCTTTGAGCATGAACATTGTATCAGGATCTCGTTTAATTCGAGATGGCTACTCATTTAAATTCGAGAATAATGGTTGTTCTATTTATATGAGATATGTTTTATGGTCATGCCCCGCTGGTGAATGGTTTATTCTTAATGAATCTCAAGCGTAATGTTACACATATTCATAGTGTGAATACCAAAAGATGTAAGGTTGATAATGATAGTCCCACATACTTGTGGCAGTGCCGCCTTGGTCACTGTCGGTGTCAAAACCGGCGGATCTCGGGTAGGGGGTCCCGAACTGTGCGTCTAGGCCGGATGGTAACAGGAGGCAAGGGACACGAAGTTTTACCCAGGTTTGGGCCCTCTCGATGGAGGTAAAACCCTACATCCTGCTTGATTAATATTGATGATATGGGTAGTACAAGAGTAGATATACCACGAGATCGAGGAGGCTAAACCCTAGAAGCTAGCCTATGGTATGGTTGTTGATGTGTACGTTGTCCTACGGACTAAAACCCTCCGGTTTATATAGGCACCGGAGAGGGTTAGGGTTACATAGAGTCGGTTACAATGGTAGGAGATCTACATATCCGTATCGCCAAGCTTGCCTTCCACGCCAAGGAAAGTCCCTTCCGGACATAGGACGAAGTCTTCAATCTTGTATCTTCATAGTCCAGGAGTCAGCTGAAGGTATAGTCCAGCTATCCGAACACCCCCTAATCCAGGACTCCCTCAGTAGCCCCTGAACCAGGCTTCAATGACGACGAGTCCGGCGCGCAGATTGTTTTCGGCATTGCAAGGCGGGTTCCTCCTCCAAGTACTTCCTAGAAGATTTCGAACACGAAGATAGTGTCCGGCTCTGCAAAATAAGTTTCCATATATCGCCATAGAGAGAATAACATTTACACAAATCTAACCTGCTGACGTATTCCGTAGTGTGACATCACACCACGGCCAAGCTTTTATTCGAACCGTTTTGCTGTCCCATCTCAGCACATTATGCGAGGCGGTTTCCTTGGCACGTCTTGTTAAAGCAGAGATCGTGTCCCCTTATTCCGGGATTCTCATCAATCCGGGCGTGGGTAACCCAACCGCGCCATCGACTATGGCGCCTATCCATTTTTGTGCACTCGAGCTCCAGCGCCCAAGTCCGCACTCCTCACCTCAACCTTCTCCAGCCATGTCCGGAGCGGGAGGCAAGTGGATGGTCTCCTCCGTCACGGAGGGACATATCAAAAAGCTGAGGAAGGTCGGATACCTATCTAACGACATCGCGTACCGGCTCCCCAAAAAGGGGCAGCTCATCCCCACCCCTAGGCCCCATGAGAGGGTGGTGTTCCTCCCCCATTTCCTCCGTGGACTGGGCTTCCCTCTTCACCCATTTGTCCGAGGGCTCATGTTCTACTATGGCCTGGATTTCCATGATCTGGCCCCGAACTTCGTCCTCAACTTCTCGGCGTTTATCGTCATGTGCGAGGCCTTCCTCCGCATCCGCCCCCATTTTAGCCTATGGCTCAAGACTTTCAATGTCAAGCCGAAGGTGGTGCGCGGTAGCCAGGCGGAGTGCGGAGGTGCCATGGTGGGCAAGATGGCCAACGTCCTCTGGCTCGAGGGCTCCTTTGTGGAGAACCTGAAGGGGTGGCAATCGGGGTGGTTTTACATCACCGAGCCACGCGACGCCAAATGGGTCGCACCCCCCGAGTTCCGGTCCGGACCCCCAACGCGGCTCATGTCTTGGAAAGAGACGGGCCTGTCGTGGGGTAAAAAAGGAGAGCTAACCGGACTCCAAACATGCGTCAAAACCCTGGTGGACAAGAAGCTCAAACTTGTCAACGTAGTCCAGGTTATGCTCATCCGCTTGATCCTCCCGTGACAACAACGGGCTTTCAACCTGTGGGAGTTCGACCCGGCGCGGCACCAAACTCTGAGCAGGCTCTTCGACACGACGTACGAAGATGCCTAGAAGGTGCTTTTCAAGGGCGCCGAGGCTCCCACATCCGCTACTGAGGATCGCGGATTCAGTGCGCAGCATCACGCTCTCGCGGTAAGCTATTTTTTCCTTTTACAGGGTATCAGTTTTTCATAGTTTGACTCCATGCGGGATCTAAACTCCCTTACCTTTGACAGGATTGGTAGGTGACCTCCGGAAAGATCAAGTGTCCGGCTCCTTTGCCCGAAGGCCCAGCGGATGCTCGCTTGGCGAAGCTGCTGGTTCCGGCACCCTATGTGGTGCGGGAGAAGAAGGTCATGAAGAAGGCCACGGGGACTCGAAAGAGTGCCCGACGCGTGGAGGTGTCGGATTCATCATCCGACGAATCCAATACGCACTCCTCCTGCGAAGACGAGGAGGAGGAAGAAGAGACCCCTCCCCCTCCAGCGGGGGAAGGGAAGAAAAGGAAGGCCGCCCCAACTGGGGAGGCCGAAGGGTCCAAGAAGGGGAAAACCCTTCCTCCGGACTGCTCCACCGACGGCGACGGTGGCAGAGAGGAGTGGGCGCCTAGGGCCAAGCCCCTGGACAAATCGTAAGTATCCGGAAACCAGAGTAATTCGTAGTATTCGCTTATTGCACAGCTTTCCCTCATGTCGAATATGTTTATGCAGCCCATCCAAAGACCGGCTCGACGCGTCGTCGAGCGGCTCACTAGACTCGTCGGACGCGAACTCGCTTCCGACGGCTTCCTCCCCCCGCCCTACGGACGACACCGAAGTGTTGTCCCAACAGGTTCCAAGCCGGGAGGAGGTGGTCCTAGAGGCGCCGCAAGGCGACCTCCCGGACTCCAGGAGTAAAGGGGATGAAACCCCTCGGGGCTCCAAGTCCGGCTCTAGGCTGGACACTGCTCCGGAACCTTCAAAGGTTCCAGAGTCCGGCGGGGGACCTCCTTCCAGGAGGAGCAAGTCCACCGTGCCAGCGGCCCCCGTCCAACCGGAGGCGCCGGACAATATGTTGGAGGCGCTCCAAGGCGCCTCCATTGACGAGGGGCACCGCGCTATTATGAGTGCAGTGGTCCAGAAGGTTCAGTCCGCCAAAAACGGACTGACTGAAGCTTGTAATAGCCTTTTGACAGGCTTTGAGGTAAGTAAAGAAAGTTAAATAATAGTACCGCGTAGACAGTAGCCCCTGATGCTCTGTTTGGCGTTTGGGAAGAAAAGCCGAATAGAGGATCAAATAGAATTCGCAGGAGTCTAACAAAAATGAGTCAATATGCATGTGCAGGCTACCCTGCTTGCGTCCGCCACACTAACTGCGGAAGTGGACACGCTAAAGCAGAACCTCGAGCGGTCCGAGCAAGAGCTCAGGCATGCCAAGAAGCAGCTCAAGGATAATGAAGGTAAGAAATACCTTGTTTTTAAATATATATAAAAAGGTTCAATTGCAAAGAATGACAAGATTATCGTGGCTATTTTAGGGGCCACGTTTGAAGTGGCAACCCTTAAGCAGGCGCTGGTCGAGGCCGAGAAGAGGGCGGCCTCGGAGCGCACCGAGCGGGAGAAGTATGAGGCCGAGGTTGGCAAGGTGCGGCAAGAGCTCCAGGCTCTCATGGAAAAGCATGAGAGTTTGGAGCTTGACTCAAAGACGCGAGCGTCCGAGCTCGCAGTGGCTATTGAGAATGCCAAGTCTGCCAAGGCCGAATCCCAGAAGACCCTCCAGGAGTTGGATGAGGTGAAGAAGATAGCGGCGGGTAAGGCATTCTTTATGCAAAGCAAACACATAAACGTGAGTTACTTGTTACTTACCCGAATCCGGAGCTCTCCAGGAGCGTTCGCAGATCTTCCCCGGAGTGTATCCAATGCCGCCGCATTTTACAGAGCCGAGGAGGGCAGCTCGACAGAGAAGGTGTTCTGGTCTCAGTATACTGAGGCCGGACACCCCGTGCCCCTGAGCGACCAGCAGAAGCAACTGGTCGAGCTCCACAAGGCGGCCGAACAGGCCATGAAGGGCCTCATTGTTCGGTTGTGGCCTGCAGGGGCTCTGCCTGGGAGCTATTTCGGGCTGGTGCGGCGGTTGGTGGAGGCCTGTCCAAGGCTTGAAGTCATCAAGCGCTCCATCTGCATTGAAGGTGCCCATAGGGCCCTTGCCCGTGCTAAGGTGCACTGGGGCAAGCTGGACGCTGAGAAGCTGGTGAAGGACGGGCCACCGCCGGGGAAAGAGCATCGCAAGCCCAAGAATTACTATAAGGATGTTCTGAAGGGTGCCCGCCTTGTGGCGGATGAATGTTCTAGGGATGTAATTTTTGAGTGAATCTTGCTCGTTTTGTCCTGTGCGCTGAAAACTTGTTTATATGCGCCAAGCAATGCTGTTGGAATTTAAAATATTACCTTCTGTGCGGCTGTTTATCAATTCTGAGAGATGGCAAGTCGTCGGCTTCTGCCCCCGTGCCTCTAGTGCTGGGGTGTTCGGGGATAAACCTAAGCGCTCTTTTTCCCATGTTTGGGTCCTTCGAGGGAGGCGCTCAGCCCAATGAACAAGGCAATCAGACTATAATGCGTGAACACTCTCATTTAGCCATAGAATTCTATAGTTTTAAATTTCGGCGAAGCCCCTGGTATTCGGAAGACCGAGTTCGGGGCGCTATCCACACCTTGGCCGGACAGAGCCGACTCCTCGCCCTAAACGGCATAAGTCTTTAGGGACTCAAAAAACCTCTCGAACAGCGACCAGCTCTCGCTTCATCATGACAGTCAGTTTTAGCTTTCTCCACTGAGGTGCTCGACCTAGCTCAACTGGGGCACAATCCCAGTGGGTCTCCTAGTGCTACCTTAGCCGATATAGCGGAACGTAAGGCACCAAAACATAGGAGCCGGGCAAATCCAACTATTGACCCAAGACATGATTCGGAGCCAATGCATATAATGCTATAAGTTCGGGGTGCCGCACTTGTTAAAGTGTTCGGACTTTTCACAACATATTGAGGGGTACTAAAGCCCCTGGCGTATTTTGGCCGTACCAACGTGTACGGGTGCAACATGTCGTTAAGGAACATATATAAAGAAAAAAGGGAATGCAAAAATAGACGAAAGGTATGCATTGTTTATTAAAAAGGGCTGCGATCAAAGCAGAACTATACAAATAATGGGATAAGTGGAAGGTTGGACGAATTAACATGTCCGTTCCAGGGGCAAGCTGCGGAATAGTATGCGGAGCAGGTATACTGTTCGTGATAGAGACCACCTGAGAGTTCCGTACTGCGGCGTGGCTTGTCTGCTTCCCTGGTTCTTGCATCATTTGTGCGGTAACTGAACTGCCGAACAGGTCTTCCGAAGGATGGATTCCTGAAAGTAAGAGAAAATTAAAAAATTGGCAGCCCCTGGTACAGTTTAAGCCGTATTTTTGGGCGTGCCGTGATGGTGCCCCTCCCCCGGTACCCATGGTATCTCTAGGGCATAGTTTTGTACGCGAATTACTGGCGTCGCCTTTTTGCGAGGGTTGGGGTTAGGGCCGCATTGCTACACCTGCTCGGATCGTGCCAGGCGGTCTTGTTGTAGGTTACTCCGGGCGCGCTTGACGGTGTCCGGTCGTTTAGTGGCCGGACTGGAGAACTGCCTGGAGAGGCTGCTTTGTACTTCCGCTGCAAGGGCCGCCGTGTGCTCCTCTGTTCGGAGGGAGCGTTCGGTGTTTCCATTGACCATAATTACTCCTCGAGGGCCTGACATCTTGAGCTTAAGGTATGCGTAGTGCGGTACCGCATTGAACTTAGCGAATGCGGTTCGCCCGAGCAGTGCGTGATAACCACTGCGAAACGGGACTATGTCGAAGATTAACTCCTCGCTTCGGAAATTATCCGGAGATCCGAAGACCACTTCAAGTGTAACTGAGCCTGTACAGTTGGCCTCTACACCTGGTATTACGCCTTTAAAGGTCGTTTTGGTGGGCTTAATCCTCGAGGGATCTATGCCCATTTTCCGCACTGTATCCTGGTAAAGCAGGTTCAGGCTGCTGCCGCCGTCCATAAGGACTCTAGTGAGATGAAATCGCTGAATTATTGGGTCTAGGACCAATGCGGCGAATCCGCCATGACGGATGCTAGTGGGATGGTCCCTTCGATCGAAAGTGACCGGGAAGGAGGACCATGGGTTGAACTTTGGGGCGATTGGCTCTACCGCGTATACGTCCCTTAACGCGCGCTTCCGCTCCCTTTTGGGGACGTGGGTTGCGTATATCATGTTCACCGTCCGCACTTGTGGGGGAAAACCCTTCTGTCCACTGTTGTTCGGCGGCCGGGGCTCCTTGTCGTCATCGCTATGGAGCCCCTTGTCTTCGTTTTCGGCGTTTAACTTGCCTGCCTGCTTGAACACCCAACAATCCCTGTTGGTGTGATTGGCCGGCTTTTCGGGGGTGCCATGTATCTGGCACGAGCGGTCGAGTATTCGGTCCAAACTGGATGGGCACCTAGGATTCCTTTTGAACCGCTTTTTCCGCTGATTGGATTTAGAGCCTCTGAATCCGGCATTAACTGCCGTATCCTCAGCATTGTCGCCGTTAATGCGGCGCTTCTGCTTGTTGTGACGCGACCTGCCACTATTGTCCCTGGTGTCCGAATTACCAGGGTTCTTGGTCATATTGTTGCTACGAGCAAGCTAGCTATCTCCTCCCGTGCAAAAGCAGGTCATGAGTGTCGTGAGTGCTGCCATAGATTTCGGCTTTTCCTGTCCAAGGTGCCGGGCCAGCCACTCGTCACGGATATTGTGCTTGAAGGCTGCTAGGGCCTCAGCATCTGGACAGTCGACTATTTGATTTTTCTTTGTTAGGAACCGTGTCCAGAATTGCCTGGCCGATTCCTTTGGCTGCTGAATTACGTGACTTAGGTCATCGGCATCTGGGGGTCACACATAAGTGCCCTGGAAATTGTCGAGGAATGCGGCTTCCAGGTCCTCCCAACAACTGATTGATCCTGTTGGCAAGCTGTTAAGCCAATGCCGAGCTGGTCCTTTAAGCTTGAGTGGGAGATATTTGATGGCGTGGAAATCATCCCCGCGGGCCATATGGATATGAAGGAGATAATCCTCGATCCATACCGCAGGATCTGTTGTGCCATCATATGATTCGATGTTTACGGGTTTGAAACCCTCGGGGATTTGATGATCCATTATTTCGTCTATAAAGCAGAGTGGGTGTGCGGCGCCTCTGTACTGGGCTATATCATGACGTAGCTCCAGTGAGCCTTGTCTACTGTGTTCGGCCCTGTTGAATTTGTGGCCGGCGTCACGGTTGCCGTCTCGAGCCGTGGGACGCCCACGCGATCTGTAGATCGATCTTGTTTGCCTTGCTGTCACGACCGGTTTTCCAATAAAAAAATATTTATTGAGAAACCAATCTTTTGAGTCCAGTATGAGAAAATTTCTCCTTACCGGTAGACAGATTCTTGATACAATAATCCAGTAGCATAAAATATATTACAGGGTCGAGCTACGGTTGCTCAACCAAATTATTACAAGCACGCCGATAATTATACATAATGGCGGACATGACCCAGTGGTGTGGAGGCATACTACTGACTCGAGGATAGGGTGGTGGAAAAACACAACGAGGAGTGAGATACATGACTCTAAAACTGGCATCTCATCGAGCGTCGTGGTGAGGCTCGATGAATTTATTTGGTAGCGGAAGCGGATATAATACAGTGACCAAATCCAGAGTCGCACGAGACTGACTGGGATTCCTCTAGGCGTCGGACTCGCTATCGAACTCTTCATCCATGAGATCGCCTTCGTCAGCATCTGGCCAAATCAACAAGCCAGTGAGTACTTTGAAAGTACTCGCAAGACAGTTTGGACGTAAGATATAACAAATGCATGCAGGAATGCGTCACGATTACTTCACCAATGTATTTTCAAAATTAGCATAACGAAGTAAGAAAAAGGGAAACGGTGGTAGTCCGCCTGAAGTCCCAACAAAACATAAATGAAACCGATCGGGTGTCTGAAGCGACGCCTCGAAGGGTGAACAAATAAATATAAGAAAAAGATGCCACAGTCGGGCGTCTTAGAGACACCACATAAAGGGCTTTAAAGAAAATGCCACAGTCGGACGTCTGAGCGACATCGCAGAAAGGGCTTTAAAAGAAATGCCACAGTCGGACGTCTGAGCGACATCACAGAAAGGGCTTTGAAAAGAAATGCCACAGTCGGACGTCTGAGCGACATCACAGAAAGGGCTTTAAAAGAAATGCCACAGTCGGACGTCTGAGCGACATCACAGAAAGGGCTTTTATTCACAAGTAATTAATACTCATAATCAACATTCAATTTATGAAGATAAACGGGTTAGTCCATCCACAGTAATAATCATTTAACCGGACTTAGCACTCATACGATTCACCGGAGTCTCTGTCATCAAAACTGACACTTGTCAGGATAAGATGATACTGAACTTGGACATAGAATAGATGATTAAAGGAATATATGACTCTGCAGAGTTTGTACAAAAATTTCCCACAGCCAACGGATTTCCGTAGTCATGAAGGACTAGTTCCGTTTACGGTATTTCGGAAGAAAACACAGCTAACCAGTACACACCCATCCTACCTCTCGATGCTAGGAATCACCCTAGACATCGTCCAAGAAAAACTTTTGAGACGGGGAGATCACAATCTCGAATAGCATGGGATCAAATTTATATACGCGCGCTCTAAGGGGTGCCCCCCTCTCGGTCCCAACCGGAAACACCCATGCCCCCTGACCGGATGACTGTCTTTAATCCAGGGCCATGGAACCATCATCCCGGCCTCTCCTTTTTGGTGTGTACCAGGAAAGCGGTTTGCAACTTACTAAGCCGTATTCCTTGCGGAAAACATGTGGTAGTACAGGGAAGGAAAAAGGAGGAATTGGATCGATACGGTTTGACACTGTAGTCATATGGTCTGGCATAAGACTGGCATGCTACAACACTGCCATCTTACCCATCCTCATGCCAACACATGGCCATTCATACTCACATCCATCCACGTATGGATCATCGAACTCACTTACCTCATCAATGCATGGAAATAACGTTCATAGGTATGCTCTTCAACATGCCATGAGACTAGCTAAAATGCAAAACATGCCAAGACACTCATCATATCAAAAGTTCAAACATGCTTGCCTGGTTCGGAGTAGTCGGAGCCTAGCTCGGTGAAGTTTGCGGTTCCGTCACCTCCTTCGGTATCTACGGTATAAAGAAAATATATGCGCTATCGTAAATACCACGAGGTGCACAAAAAAATATTTCAAATAATTTTCAAATAAATATGATAAAAAACTAGAAAAAAATCTGAAGAGGACAGAAAAAGAATCAATCAAAAATACTATTCTGTTTAAAAGTTATAAAGGTTTTTGTCCAGGGACTCATCTGTAATGAAACAGAAAGTTTCCAGGGGCTAGCTTATAAAAACAGAAAACGTTCCAGTATTGAATACGCCAGCCCAGAGGGGAAAACGCATTTTGCCCGAAGGCGCTACCAGAAAACGTTTCACAAAGAGATGACAGAGAGGCTGACGGTGGGTTCCCACTCGTCAGGTTTAAACTTTCAAATGGGGGGGACGAAGCTCGTCGGCGTCCGACAGCCGCGGTGGTCGCCGGCGGCGATCCACGGCGAGGCAGGGGGATCGGAGGGTACCTCCGTGATCAGGGCTCCTTCCCGCGTCGGTTGGCGGTGGTGGTGGTCGCCGGCGAGTACCACGTCGACGGCGAGCTTTGCTCCGGCGGACGACGGCTCGGGTGGTCGAGGGACTCGTCGGAGAGAGCTGCGAAGGACAAATTGATGCTGGCGTTAGCTTACTGGGTACTAGAGGGAGTAACTGACGGGATTTGGGCGCCGGAGACGGCCTCACCGGAGCGAATCGTGGTGGAGGCCGAGGCGGATCGGGGCGGCCGGAGTTGGGGGAGGAGACCTCCTCGAGGTCCTCCGGGTGGCTTGGCAGAGCCTTGGTGAGGTGTGGTGATGATGCGTGCACGAGGGTGAGCTCGGGAGCCCTTTATATAGGCGGTCCGAGGCGGTGGCCGTGAACGGCGGTCTCCGGTGACGATTACGGCGGCGCAGGGCTTGGTCGGGGTAATTAGGACGTTGTGCATCATCGTGGAGGTCCACGGTTCCGTTTTGGTGCTAATCGAGCTGGAGTTTGGTGCTTTGGGGGTGAGTTCGATAGAACGGGGCGGCGCGGGCCCGTCGGCGGCAGGGAGCGCGTCCTGTGCTTGCCGGCCACGGTGGCGGTGCCACGGGCGTGCGCTGGCACGCATGAGGCCACGCGGAGAGCAGAGGGGCGACGGGCGGCGCGGAATGGCGTTGAGCCGCCGTTCTTGTCCCCTGTCGGCTGTAACGGGGTTTCGGCCGCCGCAAGACACGCCGGCGCGGGCGGCCAGGGGCGCCACCGACGCCGGGAAGACGCCAAGCGCGCGTGCGGGGGTGCTGGCCAGGGAGAAGAAGCCGCGCGCAACGCGCCAAGCGCACTGTCGACGCGTGAGTGAAGCTGACGGGCGAAAAACAACACTGAAATCTGAATTTACTGAATTTGCAAAGGAACAGTGCAGCTCAGGTGTTCGACAGAATGTTTTTGGCCTCTGGGGATTTTTCCTTGAGCTGATTTTTGGTGGGGTGGCTACTCATTGCTCCAGTAGGCTGCCTGAATTTTGGTGGAATTTTTGGAGAAGTGTAGATATGAATTTCACCAAATTTGGCAAATCTGGTCCAAACTTGCAGAGACTGAATTTTGAAAATTTTGAAAAGGGGAGGAGTGGGTCAAGATGGTTCTGGGTTGTGGATGCTAAGGACAATCCAGAGGAGTTGGTTTTAGGTCAAAACTCAAATGCAATAGGGTACTTGCTTTGAAAACCACTCAGGCTCCAAATAATTTGTAGAAATGGTTTTGAGGGAAAAATAATTAGAATAAAATCCAAAACTTGCTTGGATGAGTTGGGACAGAGAACTTAGGTTGATTACAAGGAGGAGGGGAGGTTTTGGAGGGGTCTTATCACATGGGCAAAAATACAAAGATCATGGGTGGTTTCTAGGATATGAAAATCCAAATTTTCATAGAGTTTCTTTTTAAGAGAAAAAAAATTACAACTCCCAAAATAATTTGAGGGGGAACCAACACAGAAGAAATTTCAAAAGATCAAACACCATAGTTTTGAAGAAAAATAAAAATCCTTGCCAAAGAAAAGGAAGTTTTTAAGATGAAGGATTTCTGGAAAAGAAATTTTTAAATGCCCTCAAAAAGAATTCAACAAAGTTTTTGATGAAAACCAATTAAAATTTTTGGGAGTGTCACACTTGCCTTGTCCTCCAACATGTCTCGTAAGTCCGGCACATATTCCCGTGCCTTGGTACGGGGTGCGGCTTGAGTGGAGGGCCGAGAGGCCTCTTTGTCGCGGCCACGAGGTGGTCGGTCGGCCACATCAAGTGCTTCCTCCTCTAATCGGGGTAGCAACCTGCGCTTTGGGTAGCTCTTGGAGGGGCGTTCGAGTTTATACTCTTCGGTCGCAAGGACTTCAGTCCATCTGTCGACTAGCAAATCTTGATCAGCTCTAAGCTGTTGCTGTTTTTTCTTGAGGCTTCTTGCCGTGGCCATAAGCCTGCGTTGAAAACGTTTTTGCTCGACGGGATCCTCTGGCACGACGAATTCGTCGTCGTCGAGGCTTGCCTCATCTTTGGAGGGAGCCATATAATTATCGTCCTCGACCTCTCTGTCTGCCGCTTTCTCATGAGGGCTGGTTTCTCCATCCTCCTGTGCTAAATCTTGCTGGAGGGGGTTTTCTTTGGCGCTTTTCGGGGTATTATTATCTCCTGTGCTGGAATCACCTTGTTTGTTTTGGTGGGATTTTGAGCGGCGCCGCTGACGCCGGCGCTTAGGATGTTTCTTGGAGGGGTCATCCTCCGCTGTTCCATCGCCATCTCCCTCTTTTGGGGTGTCCACCATGTATATGTCATATGACGAGGTGGCTTTCCAGGGCCTGGTAGGCGCTGGTTCTTCATTATCTCCTTCATCGGCGTCCATACCGTCGATATCTTCGGAGTCGAAGTCGAGCATATCAGTTAAGTCATCGACAGTGGCTACAAAGTGTGTGGTGGGTGGGCTTTGAAGTTCTTCATCGTCCGTACCCCAACCTTGCTGACCGTAGTCCAGCCAGAGCTCTCCTGATAAAGAGAGAGACTTCAGTGACTTCAGGATATCGCCGAAAGGCGAGTGCTGAAAGATGTCCACGGTTGTGAACTCCATGATCGGCGCCCAATCGGATTCGATCGGCAGGGGCGCGGAGGGTTCGGAGTCCGGAAAGGAGTCCGGCTCCTTGGAGTCACGAGCCTCGCAGAGTACGGGGCTGGTGCTTGGCTTAATCGCCGTTGGGGTCACAGCCCCCGAGGTGGCATCCAACCGCCCATCCTCGATCGGCGCAGTCAGCTCCGAATTAAGGGTCGGAGCCGATGCGGG
The DNA here is from genome assembly GCF_003073215.2 of Triticum urartu. Lineage (NCBI taxonomy): Eukaryota > Viridiplantae > Streptophyta > Magnoliopsida > Poales > Poaceae > Triticum > Triticum urartu. Next base: position 12,402,140 of record NC_053024.1, read on the forward strand.
TGCGGCCTCCAGGGCACTGTTCGGCAGCAGAGCTAGATCATGCTCATCGTGACAGCGCGGCGCGCTCGGCAGTGGCTCAAATCTGCCGAAGATCAAGTCCCCGCGGATGTCAGCCGTGTAGTTTAAACTTCCAAATCTGACCTGACGGCCAGGGGCATAGCTTTCGATATGCTCCAGACGGCCAAGCGAATTGGCCCGCAGTGCGAAGTCGCCGAAGACGAAGATCTATCCGGGGGGGGAAGGTCTCACCCTGGAATGCATTGCTATCGATGATCGTCGGAGCCATCGAGCCTGACGATGACGACACAGAGGAACTCTCAATGAAAGCACCAATGTCGGTGTCAAAACCGGCGGATCTCGGGTAGGGGGTCCCGAACTGTGCGTCTAGGCCAGATGGTAACAGGAGGCAAGGGACACGAATTTTTACCTAGGTTCGGGCCCTCTCGATGGAGGTAAAACCATACGTCCTGCTTGATTAATATTGATGATATGGGTAGTACAAGAGTAGATCTACCACGAGATCGAGGAAGCTAAACCCTAGAAGCTAGCCTATGGTATGGTTGTTGATGTGTACGTTGTCCTACGGACTAAAACCCTCCGGTTTATATCGGCACCGGAGAGGGTTAGGGTTACATAGAGTCGGTTACAATGGTAGGAGTTCTACATATCCGTATCGGCAAGATTGCCTTCCACGCCAAGGAAAGTCCCTTCCGGACACGGGACGAAGTCTTCAATCTTGTATCTTCATAGTGTAGGAGTCCGGCTGAAGGTATAGTCCGGCTATCCAAACACCCCTTAATCCAGGACTCCCTCAGTCACATAGGTGTCAAACTCATGAAGAAGCTCAATGCAGCTGGACTTTTGGAGTCTCTTGATTACGAATCATTTGACACATCCGAACCATGCCTCATGGGTAAAATGACCAAGACTCCATTCTCAGGAACAATGGAGCGAGCAACCAACTTATTGGAAATCATACATACTGATGTGTGCGGTCCAATGAGTGTTGAGGCTCGCGGTGGCTATCGTTATGTTCTCACCCTCACTGATGACTTGAGTAGATATGGGTATGTCTACTTAATGAAACACAAGTTTGAGACCTTTGAAAAGTTCAAGGAATTTCAGAGTGAGGTTGAGAATCAACGTGACAGGAAAATCAAGTTCTTGCGATCAAATCGTGGGGGAGAATACTTGAGTCACGAATTTGGCACGCACTTAAGGAAATGTGGAATAGTTTCACAACTAGCGCCGCCTAGAACAACTCAGCGTACTGGTGTGTCCGAACGTCGTAATCGCACTCTATTGGATATGGTGCGATCTATGATGTCTCTTACCGATCTACCACTGTCATTTTGGGGCTATGCTTTAGAGACTGCCGCATTCACTTTAAATAGGGCTCCGTCGAAATCCATTGAGACGACACCATATGAATTATGGTTTGGGAAGAAACCTAAGCTGTCGTTTCTAAAAGTTTGGGGATGCGATGCTTATGTGAAGAAACTTCAACCTGAAAAGCTCGAACCCAAATCGGAAAAATGCGTCTTCATAGGATACCCTAAAGAAACTATTGGGTATACCTTCTACCTTAGATCCGAAGGCAAGATCTTTGTTGCCAAGAATGGATCCTTTCTAGTGAAAGAGTTTCTCTCGAAAGAAGTAAGTGGGAGGAAAGTAGAACTTGATGAAGTATTGCCTCTTGAACCGGAGAGTGGCGCAGCTCAAGAAAATGTTCCTAAGGTGCCTGCACCGACTAGAGAGGAAGTTAATGATGATGATCATGAAACTTCAGATCAAGTTGCTACTGAACTTCGTAGGTCCACAAGGACACGTTCCGCACCAGAGTGGTACGGCAACCCCGTCTTGGAAATCATGTTGTTAGACAACGGTGAACCTTCGAACAATGAGGAAGCGATGGCGGGCCCAGATTCCGACAAATGGCTAGAAGCCATGAAATCCGAGATAGGATCCATGTATGAAAACGAAGTATGGACTTTGACTGACTTGCCCAATGATCGGCGAGCCATAGAAAATAAATAGATCTTTAAAAGGAAGACAGACGCAGATGGTAATGTGACCATCTACAAGGCTCGACTCGTCGCTAAGGGTTATCGACAAGTTCAAGGGGTTAACTACGATGAGACATTCTCACCCATAGCGAAGCTGAAGTCCGTCCGAATCATGTTAGCAATTGCCGCATTCTATGATTATGAGATATGGCAAATTGACGTCAAAACGGCATTCCTTAACGGCTTTCTTAAGGAAGAATTGTATATGATGCAGCCGGAAGGTTTTGTCAATCCTAAGAATGCAAACAAGGTGTGAAAGATCCAACGCTCAATCTATGGGCTGGTGCAAGCATCTCGGAGTTGGAACATTCCATTTGATGAGATGATCAAAGCGTTTGGGTTTACACATACTTATGGAGAAGCCTGTGTTTACAAGAAAGTGAGTGGGTGCTCCATAGCATTTCACATATTATATGTGGATGACATACTGTTGATGGGAAATGATATAGAATTCTTGGAAAGCATAAAGGCCTACTTGAACAAGTATTTTTCAATGAAGGACCTTGGAGAAGCTGCTTATATATTAGGCATCGAAATCTATAGAGATAGATCGAGACGCCTCATTGGTCTTTCACAAAGTACGTACCTTGACAAGATATTGAAGAAGTTTAATATGGATTAGTGCAAGAAGGGGTTCTTGCCTGTATTGCAAGGTATGCAGTTAAGAACGGCTCAATGCCCGACCACGGCAGAAGATAGAGAAAATATGAGTGTCGTCTCCTATGCCTCGGCCATAGGGTCTATTACGTATGCCATGCTGTGTACCAAACCTGATGTAAACCTTGCCATAAGTTTGGTAGGAAGGTACCAAAGTAATCCCGGCATGCAACACTAGACAGCGGTCAAGAATATCCTGAAGTACCTGAAGAGGACTAAGGATATGTTTCTCGTTTATGGAGGTGACGAAGAGCTCATCGTAAAGGGTTACGTCGATGCTAGCTTCGACACGGATCTGGATGACTCTAAGTCACAAACCGGATACGTGTATATTTTGAATGGTGGGGCAGTAAGCTCGTGCAGTTGCAAGCAAAGCGTTGTGGCGGGATCTACATGTGAAGCGGAGTACATGGCAGCCTCGGAGGCAGCACAAGAAGCAATCTGGGTGAAGGAGTTCATTACCGACCTAGGAGTCATTCCCAATGCCAAGGAGCCCAGGTTTCACAGGAAGACCAGGCATATCAAGCGTCGCTTCAACTCCATTCGTGAAAGTGTTCAAAATGGAAACATAGATATTTGTAAAGTACATACGGACCTGAATGTGGCAGATCCGTTGACTAAACCTCTCCCTAGAGCAAAACATGATCAACACCAGAACTCTATGGGTGTTCGATTCATCACAATGTAACTAGATTATTGACTCTAGTGCAAGTGGGAGACTGTTGGAAATATGCCCTAGAGGCAATAATAAAATTATTATTATTATATTTCCTTGTTCATGATAATTGTCTATTGTTCATGCTATAATTGTGTTATCCGGAAATCGTAATACATGTGTGAATACATAGACCACAACACGTCCCTAGTGAGCCTCTAGTTGACTAGCTCGTTGATCAAAAGATAGTCATGGTTTCCTGACTATGGACATTAGATGTCATTGATAAGGGGATCACATCATTAGGAGAGTGATGTGATGGACAAGACCCAATCCTACGCATAGCTGAAAGTTCGTGTAGTTCGTTTGCTAGAGCTTTTACGAATGTCAAGTATCATTTCCTTAGACCATGAGATTGTGCAACTCCCGGATACCGTAGGAGTGCTTTGGGTGTGCCAAACGTCACAACGTAACTGGGTGACTATAAAGGTGCACTACGGGTATCTCCGAAAGTGTCTGTTGGGTTGGCATGAATCGAGACTAGGATTTGTCATTTTGTATGACGGAGAGGTATCTCTGGGCCCACTCGGTAATGCATCATCATAATGAGCTCAATGTGACCAAGTGGTTGATCACGGGATCATGCATTACGGTACGAGTAAAGTGACTTGCCGGTAACGAGATTGAACGAGGTATTGGGATACCGGCGATCGAGTCTCGGGCGAGTAACGTACCGATTGACAAAGGGAATTGTATACAGGATTGATTGAATCCTCGACATCGTGGTTCATCCGATGAGATCATGGTGGAACATGTGGGAGCCAACATGGGTATCCAGATCAAGCTGTTGGTTATTGACCGGAGAGTCATCTCGGTCATGTCTACGTGTCTCCCGAACCCATAGGGTCTATACACTTAAGGTTCGGTGACGCTAGGGTTGAAGAGATATTAGTATGTGGTAACCCGAAAGTTTTTCAGAGTCCCGGATGAGATCCCGGACATCACGAGGAGTTCCAGAATGGTCCGGAGGTGAAGAATTATATATAGGAAGTCCAGTTTCGGCCATCGGGAAAGTTTCGGGGGTCACAGGTATTGTACAGGGACCACCGGAAGGGTCCCGAGGGGTCCACCGGGTGGGGCCAGCTATCCCGGAGGGCCCCAATCATACCAATAGAAATTTTTGGGTTTTTAAATAGGCCGACAAGTTGAATGCCAAAAACAAGGATAAGGGATCGAAAAACGAAGATGACGACGAGGAGTCCCAGCCGACGAACACAGGGGGACAGAAGAAGTGTCCCCTCAGGTCAAAACGGTGAACATGATATACACCACTCACATCCCCAAGAGGGAGGGCAAGCACGCGCTCAGGGACGTCTACGGGATAGAGCCAGTCGCCCTAAAATTTAATCCATGGTCTTCATTCCCGATCACTTTTGACTGCCGGGATCATCCGACCAGTATCCATCACGGCGGCTCAGCTGCACTGGTCCTGGACCAATAATTGAGGGGTTCCACCTGACGCGAGTCCTGATGGACAGTGGCAGTAGCCACAACTTGCTCTATCTGGATACAATGCGCAAAATGGGCATTAACCCATCATGGATCAAGCCCGCAAAGACTACCTTTAAAGGAGTCATACCGGGCATAGAGGCCCGTTGCACGGGCTCAATCACACTAGAGGTTGTCTTAGGATCTCCGGACAACTTCCGAAGTGAGGAGTTAATCTTCGATATCATTCACTTTCACAGCGGCTACCACGCACTGCTCGGACGAACCGCATTTGCTCGATTCAATGCAGTGCCACACTACGCTTATCTTAAGCTCAAGATGCCCGGACCACGCGGCGTCATAACAGTCAATGGAAACACGGAACGCTCCCTCCGTACCAAGAAGCACACCACTGCCTTAGCGGCAGAGGTACGGGGCGGCCTTTTCAGGCAGACCCTTAAGGTTCGAACTCTGGGGTGCTCATAGAGATCTTTCCCCTACCGTCTCGCGCTTCTATGGCTCACAAGAAATCTAGGCTGGAAAGAAGAACACTCAAGGGACACGAGGTTTATACTGGTTCGGGCCACCGATGTGGTGTAATACCCTACTCTAGTGTGTGGTGTGGTGGATTGCCTCAGGGGCTGATGATGAACAATACAGGGGAAGAAAGGCCTCACGAGAGGTGTTCTTGAGCTTGTGCGGTGTGTTCTACTCAGTCTGGATCTCCCTCTCTCTTTCTCTTCTATCTCTCTTTTTCCCTCTCTTTTTCTCTCTCTCTTTTCCTTCTTTTTTTCCTCCTTATGGTGGTTAGTCCTATTTATAGAGGCCCTGGTCCTCTTCCCAAATAATGAGCGGGAAGGGCGCCAACAATTGGCCATTCTGAAGGGGAACATCTAGTACAAGTTATCCTGACCAAAGGTGGTCTTCGGCTGCCAAAAGCACTGGTGATGACGCCATCTTGGGCTCCATGGTGACCTCCGTCCTGCCGCTCTGCTGGTCTTGGTCTCGTTGCACCGGAATGGTAACCTTTGCCCGATGCCTTGGCCTGCGCTTGGTCCCTTTGCACCAAAGGGGAAACATGGACACTGCGCAGGCCAGCGCCCGCCTGGCGCCCGCCTAATCTCGGTTGTCATGGCTTGCATCACGGGCTCCTCGCGAGGCACCCCTGCCTTGATCTCTTCGCCTCCTCGCGAGCCTAAATGTTGAGGTTGCTCCTGAGGAAGCCTCCTGTCATCCGCCCCGCAAGGCTTGGCCCCTTGCGAGGGTCTTGAGCTTGAGCTGATGAAGCTGGGCCGCACTGGGCCCCCACTCGAGCCACGCCGCAAGCCGCAGGCAGGAAAGTCTGGGGACCCCCGTTCCCAGAACGCCGACAGTAGCCGCCGGGCCCAAGGCGTGCCTGGGCTTGGCTTAGTAGAGAAGCGAAGGGGCTAGCACGAAGCGCCGCGGGCCCCAATAGCCTGCGGCCTTGGGTGCCATGTGGCGATTGATTGGACGTGGGCGTCTGCGCTTCCCCACAACGCCTCGGTAACCGCTCGACTTGACAAGTCCCTACATGCAGAGAAATGGGTCATGATTACCTGCGATCGTGGTGGCCAGCGGTTAGCCTTCTCCGGCTATAAGTACAGGGCCGCATGAGCCTCGTTAGCTTATCCCTTCCTGCTACTCCTTTCCTTCTTCTTCCTCGTCCTTGCTTCTCCTTACGCCAATGGAACCAATCCGCCAATTTTCTGCAGAAGAGAAGGGAAAGGCTCCCCGAGAAGGTCCTGACCCTCTTCCGCCGAAGAAACGGCTAGTCCCATGCCGCCGAGATGAGGGTGCTTGGAAGGAGGCATCGAGGCCCTGGTACGAGCGGCCGCCGCCTGGGTTTCCACTGCCCTTGCACGCCCGAATCGAGGGCCCTGGGGAAGAGGGCGTCGAGCAACACCGACGGTGCCGCCGCCGACGCCAGCGAGTCACGGTGGTGCACGTCGTTCCTCCTGGAGTCCACGCCGAAGGCTCCTCCTGTGAGCTCGTGCTTCACGCCGCCATGCCCCCATGCTCTTGGAAACGCCTTCCTCCCTCCTTCGCCTTCGAAATGCCGTCGAGCGGGTCTCTGGAGCTCTGGCTGCATCACGCCGACTGCAGCACCCTTGCGACCGGAGCGGAGGTCGCGGTCGTCGCTCCGGGCAAGGTCTACATGACCCGGGGCTGGGGTTAGATCGCCCGGGTCTGTCGGACGGAGGGTGCCCTCGTAATTCATCTTGAATACGACGGCGCCTCACTGATGTTCTTCAAGGTCTTCGATGCTGAAGGACGCCGGTTGGAGTGCTGCCCCAAGGAAAGCGGTAGGGGCATTAGACTGGCGAGGACCTGGCCTGCCCATCGGCCCTCCAGCAGCTCTTCAGGCGGCAGCGGAGGATCTGGGGAATCTAGCGGCTCCCCCGAGCTTCTCGTGACTCCGGAGATGAGCGACGACAGCTACGAGCCTCCGAGCTCGCGCGTTGCTCGGAGTAGGGCAACTGCATCAGGCCGCCGACGCCACTGATCTGGGTGGGGTTTGTACCAGCGCCGGGCAGTCCACTGTTGATGATGGCGTCCCTTGCGAAGGTGTGGGCAATTAGCATTCCTTAGGATTAGCACCTTTTGTTCCCTGTGAGGAATCGAAGCAACACCCCGCGGGGGTATGTAAGGCACCTGCCATGTCTTTTGCGAACATTAAGGTCTGAACTTATCACAAGCAAATACAACTGCTAAGAATTCTTTTTCTAGTAGTATATTCCTAATATGAATCGATGCGAGATGCTTGTCCTGTCCTGGCTCGCCCCCCCTTTCTATCCTCACGAGGACTTAGCGCTCTACGCTGACAGGTCCCAGTCCCCAGGCAGGCTTCAGCCGTCGCTGTTATGCCAGGTCGCGATGCCGTGGTCAAGGCCAGGAGGTGAGCGGCCCGAGGTCCGGTAAGAGCCCCCGAGTCGCGATGCTCGGGAGGTCCCCTTTAGCGCTCGAGCAGCCCTCGCTGGGCGAGAAAGGAAGGCAACGTCGTCGTGACAGAGCTGCAATAGGCGAGGGTTTGGTGCTGCGTTGGTCCAGCTCCTATAAGGGCGTGAATTATCTTTTGAGTTTGGAGTAGTTCTTCGACGGGGCACCCAGCCCGAGTGGCGGTAGCTGAGGTGCTGCTGGGTTAGGTCCTCGCGAGCTTCTTCCCACTTCCCCACACTTTCCTTAATGCTCTACATCCTCAGGTCCCGGCCCTCGAGCGAGCTCAGCCGCCGCTAGTATGACAGGTCGCGATGCCATGGGTCAAGGCCAGGGGGTGAGGGCTGGAGAGCCAGTAAGAGCCCATGAGTCGCGATGCTCAGGCGCCCCCTTTTAACGTGCAAGCGGTCCATGCCGGAGAGAGGGAGAGATAGCTCGCGGTGTCCCCAACGTTGCTCCTGGAGTAGGTCCTGCATACCAATCATAAGGAGAGACAAGATCTGTCGCTATGATTGCCAGCCAACCATTGGTCGCTCCGAGGGAGTTATTGGGGCACTAAGGGCCTGGTGAGGTGGCGCCTTGCGGGGCTACCATGGCCAGAGCTCGACCACTCAGATTTATCGGCGTTGCAGGGACGGACCCGTGCACAGACGTCGTGCCAGAGCGAGCGGCTCCATGGGTAGGTGTCAATCGAGCAGGCAATTAGGTCAGGTATGTTAAGTACGAAGGAGCAAATCCGTGGCAGGTAGATGCGGGAAAAGCAGACGCCGCTGGGCCAGGTCCGAGCAGCTTGGGGATGATGCAGCCCGAGGGGCGCCCCCAACAAGGTAGGTAAAGAGCGTAAGCAAAACGGATACATGCCGCAGGGACAGACCCACGCGACCTGGGAACGATGCGGCCCTGTGGGCTCTCCCAGCTAAAAATGGAACTTGAAAGATGTCACCTGATGCCGTTGAAGATGAAGTGATGCTGAAGAAGTGGGCGACGTGCGGTGAAGACGTCGACCCTCACGAGCCCCCAGGCCCAGGAGCCTCGGGAGGCTCCGGGGGCACGGGTAGGTCTTGGAGGGCCATCTCCACCTCCGCCAGGACCACACAATGCCTGACCTCCTGAGCCTCCAGAATGCTCCTCAGCAGGCACTGATGAGCGGCGACCGCATTCGGCAGGCCGAAAGGCATGCGAATGTAGCTGTGAGGTGAACCCTCGCAACGCCCCATGCGTGAAGGCCAGAGGTGCTCCTGAGACGCGGCTCGGTTGAGCCCTGGCACGTCGATGCAGACACGCAGCCCACCATCCTCACCTGGATGTGGGGCCACGGAGGGCAAGCGGCGGCTGCCGCGCATGACTCTCGACTCCTGTAGCTCCTGGGTGTTTCTTGCGATGAACTCCTGACGGCTTGGTCTTCCTTTCCTCGTACCTCCCTAAGGGAAACGTGCCTGGAAGCACCCCTCCAAGTGGTGCCCGAGTGCCTCCCTCGTGACCTTGGCAAAGTCGGTGGCTCTCCAAGAAAGAGCCCCCGAGCCCTGCCCGAGGAGGGCGCTGGGCACGCTTTACTATGCGATAGAGGGTGGCGCTCCCTGAACGGGCGCAAATCCTGACGCAACGCCTCCGGAGGCGCCTGCCTCCTTATGGCTTGGGCCAGGCGAAGCCTTCTTCTTCTTATGGGTCGCCTCGGGAAGTCTTCCGCTCCTGTGATCTAGGTCTTCGATTGCCGCGGCTTGGAACGCACGCTCAAGTGAACACACTGCGTCCCTTTCCTCACAGGGTACGGTGATGACTCCACCGCTTCCTAGCATCTTGAGTCATGGTGAGTCACTGCCATGAACTTGGCTAGGGCTGGGTACCCGAGGATGGCGTTGTATGGCAGGCGAATGTGGGTGACGTCGAAGTCGATGAGCTCGGTGCGGTAGTTGTTGCACTGCCCGAAGGTGACTGGCAGGCGAACTTGCCCTATCGGAGCAGTGGAACCATCAGTGACTCCTGAGAAAGGCTTGGTCGGCTGGAGCTGATCATACGGCACTTGGAGATTGTCGAACGTCTCGACAGACAGGACGTTGAGTCCTGCTCCGCCATCAACAAGGGTCCTGGTGACTTGCACATTGCTCATGACTAGGGGGCAAAGCATCGGGAGGACTCTAGCCGTCGCCGCGCACTTGAGCTGATCCGCTGAGCCGAACGTGATGGCGCACGCAGACCACCTGAGAGGGCACGTGGCCTCCTGCTTGGGGAGGACTGCATTCACCTCGCGAGCAAACTGCTTGAAGATGCGCTGTGATGCTGGGGCCTGGGCGCCACCCAAGATGCAAGCGATTGCGCGCGGCTCCTGGAAGCCCCCAGCCCCCTCGTCTTGATGCTGGTCCTCGTTCCTTCTTGGTGGTGGCGGTTGAGGAGGGAGGCCTGCATTGCCATGCGGGCGATCCTCACGAGGCTGATCCCTCCAGCCTCCCTCGCGAGGCTGGTCCTGCCAGCGATCCTCGCGAGGTCGGTCACGCCACCCTTAGCGAGGGCCACGGTCTTCCCATCGTCCTCCACCTCTTCTTCCTCCTAGGCCATAGCCCCTGTCGTTGCGCTCGGGGCGTCGGCCGATACACCCATCTCGCACGGCCCTGAGCTCTTGGGATTCGTTGGTGTTGTGGGTGTTGAGATCATGGTACACGCAGTATCGGCTGCCCTTGGATTACTTAGGCTCATCCCTGCCTCGCTTGGTGTCTGGTTCCGCTGCGAGCACGACAGCTCCCTTGCGCTTCACGTCCTTGGCCTTAGGCTTTTTTTCTTCTAGGTCGGCAGCCGGGAGCTCGAGGAGGGAGAGGCGTCCTTCCTCAGCCCTGGCGCACTTGATCGCCAAGTTGAACAGCTCCACGGATGTGCACAGGTCTTCATGGATTGCCAGCTCCTCCTTCATCTTGATGTCGCGTACGCCATCGGAGAAGGCTGAGATAATGGCTTCCTCAGTCACCCTGGGGATCTTGAGGCGAGCGTTGTTGAAGCGCTGGATGTATCTCTGCAGGGTTTCCCCTGGCTGTTGCTTGATGCGGTGTAGGTCGCTTATGGCCGGGGGCCGGTCGCGAGTGCCCTGGAAGTTGGCGATGAAGCGAGTGGGCATCTCGTCCCAGGAGGAGATCATGCTGGGAGCCAGGTTCAGGAGCCAGGTGCAGGCGCCGTCCTTGAGCGCCATGGGAAACCAGTTCGCCATGACCTTTTCGTCTCCGTTGGCGGCTTCAATGCCCAGCTCGTAGAGCTGTAGGAATTCCGTGGGGTCCGCCGTGCCATCGTAGCGAGGGGGCAGATCAGGCTTGAACTTGCCTGGCCATGTGACACTGCGTAGCTCGGGGGTGAAGGCGCGACAGCCTGCTATGGCCACCGGCTCCCTTTACTGGTGCTGGACCTGCTCCTGGTGATTACCACTCGCTGCCGCTTGGAGCAGCGTGGGGTCTCGGCGTGGAGGCGCAGGGACGCGATCTTGGCGCGCCGGCGCTGGGAGCGCGCGAACACCTTCTTGGGGACGAGGGATCTCTTGGCAGCTCCCTTCTTGCCGCGCAGGCGCCGGACATGGAGGGTCTCGCCCTCGGGCTGCGCGCCTCGGAGCCAGGGCGCCTTCTTGGGGAGAAGGTGGAGGAGGCGCCTCCTGATCCTCGCCACCTGCGTGTAATGGAGGGCGAGGCAGCGAGAAGGACGGCAAAGGAGAGCCCCCTGCGGCGCTGACGAGCTCGGTGATGCAGGAGAGTCAGTCCTTGTAGAGGTCATCGACGGGGCGGTAGTGCAAGAGCTCTCTTGCCAGGAGCAGCGCGGCGTGCGCGTCCGTGGGGGCGCGACGGGCGTGGGACGACGAACCGGCTGGAGTCAGTGATGGGGTTGCGGTGCGGCCCTCCCGTCGCACCGAAGGATGCTGTGACGAGGCCTGCTACTCGGTCCCTGCCGGGCCGGTGGCGGCGTTGGCGGTAGGCGACGGGGAACGACGAGGGCGTCCGCCGACGGGCGCCGTCTGGGCGACGCGGGTGACGAGAGCAGCCCGGCGCTCGGCGCGAGCCCGTCGAGCGTCAGCCATGGACACGACGGAAGACCACACGCGAACAGCGGAAGAAAGATTCCGGCATACCCCTACCTGGCGCGCCAAATGTTGGATTTCAGGTTCCGGCAGGCCCTTAAGGTTCGAACTCTGGGGTGCGCACTGAGATCTTTCCCCTACCGACTCGCTCTTCTATGGATCGCAAGAAATCTAGGATGGAAAGAAGAACACTCAAGGGACACGAGGTTTATACTGGTTCGGGCCACCGATGTGGTGTAATACCCTATTCCAGTGTGTGGTGTGGTGGATCACCTCAGAGGCTGATGATGAACAATACCGGGGAAGAACGGCCTCGCGAGAGGTGTTCTTGAGCTAGTGCAGTGTGTTCTACTCGGTCTGGATCTCCCTCTCTCTTTCTCTTCTCTCTCTCTTTTTCCCTCTCTTTTTCTCTCTCTCTCTCTCTTTTCCTTCTTTTTTTCCTCCTTATGGTGGTTAGTCCTATTTATAGAGGCCCTGGTCCTCTTCCCAAATAATGAGCGGGAAGGACGCCAACAATTGGCCATTTTGAAGGGGAACATCTAGTACAAGTTATCCTGACCAAAGGTGGTCTTCGGCTGCCAAAAGCACTGGTGATGACGCCGTCTTGGGCTCCATGGTGACCTCCGTCCTGCCGCTCTGCTGGTCTTGGTCTCGTTGCAGCAGAATGGTAACCTTTGCCCGATGCCTTGGCCTGCGCTTGGTCCCTTTGCACCGAAGGGGAAACAAGGACACTGCGCAGGCCGGCGCCCGCCTGGCGCCCGCCTAATCTCGATCGTCATGGCTTGCGTCACGGGCTCCTCGCGAGGCACCCCTGCCTTGATCTCTCCGCCTCCTCGCGAGCCTGCCTGATGAGGTTGCTCCTGAGGAAGCCTCCTGTCGTCCGCCCCGCAAGGCTTGGCCCCTTGTGAGGGTCTTGAGCTTGAGCTGATGAAGCTGGGCCGCACTGGGGCCCCACTCAAGCCACTCCGCAAGCCGCAGGCAGGAAAGTCTGGGGACCCCCGTTCCCAGAACGCCGACAGCTCGACTGGCAATTTAGCCTCCGTCCCAGTCCCGACCAAGTGGCGGCAACTGTGCCAGGCGTACATAATTACGCACTAAAAATACCATGGGCACGGGTGGAGGCATAACCAGCTTGTGTTCCGCAATACGGCTCGACCGCTCTGGACACACATAATTTCACTATTTCCTTTTTCCTTTTTTACAGGCCTTTTTTTGCGTCTTGACCATCGATTCTTTTCGAAGGATAAAAATACCAAGGTGACAAGAATAATAGACGCACAGGAGAATCTTTAGGTGGCCTCTTTAACGATCCCTCTACCTATTTTCAGGACCCACACGCAGCTCTCACTTGGTTAAGGAATAGAAAATAGCCTTCTGCTTATCGCACTACTTGTATAAATGCGCTTTAGTGCACTAAGGAAATTATAATAGAAGCAGTTTGTGGCCCAAATTTTTACGGTTCTAGCTTACCACTTGTTCTTCTTTTTTTCTTCCTTTTTTGTCTTTTCTTTTTCTGGTAACTCTATCAGGTAACACCGGTACACTCTCGTGCATTTCAATTCGCCAGGGGCTTCATAGCGCCCCACAGTATGGCAACAAAAGTCCGAACACTTTTACAAGTACAATTTGGCACCCCGAATTTAGCACTATATGCATTGGCTCCGAATCATGTCTTTGGTCAATAGTTGGGTTGCCCGGCTCCTGTGCTTACTACCTTACGTTTCGCTGTATCGGCTAGGGGAGTAAAGGGAGAACTACTATGATTGTGCCCTGGTTTACCCAAGTGAGCACCTCAGTAGAGAAAGCCGAAAACTAATTGTCATGATGCGGTGAGAGCCGGTCAGCTCTTCGGAGGTCTCAAATCCTTCGAGATTTTTTCCGCATTACACGAGGGATTGGTACTTACCCAATCAAGTGTTTATAGCATCCTAGTCCGGATAGTAGGGGCTGCGCCTATATTTCTATCTGTCAAACTCCTATGGCTAAGTGATGGTGCTAAAGCCGCATAGCCCGATTGCCTGGTTCGCCGCGCTAAACACCTCCTTCAAGGAGCAAACAATTGGATCAAGAGTGTTTAGATTACATCCCGAACCCCCCCGTATTTCCTACGTGGGGGCAGAAGCCGATAACTGGCCAACTCTCAGATTTCACATAACATGGCCGCACAGGAGGAGAATTTTTTAACTAGACATTATATTACATAACAATGTCGTTTCATCATACAGGGCAAAGACAACATGATTGTATTCATTCAAAAATAGTGTCTTGCGCACATTGCGTTGCTACAATGCGCGACCCATCCAGGACGTCTGCAAAATACCGCTCAGGCGTGCGGTGCTCCTTGTCCTCTGGCGGCCCCTCAGTCGTCAGCTTGACGGCATCCATCTTTGCCCACCATATCGTGACGCGGGCGAAGGCTGTGCGCGCACCTTTAATGCATGTCGATCGCTTGACAACGTCCAACCGAGCACAGGCGTTCACCAGCCGCTTCACGAGTTCGAAGTAGCTGTAGAGTATAGCTTCGGCTTGCCACAACCGGATTATCAAACCCTTCATGGCCAGTTCGGCCACCCTATGCAGCTCCACCGGCTGTTTTAGCTGACCGGTGAAGGGCTCAGGATGCTCTGGCGTAAGATACTGCGACCAGAACAACTTCTCCACCGAGCTCCCTTCTTCGACTCAGAAGAACTCCGCGGCATCGGACACACTACACGGCAGATCTACAAATGCTCCTGGAGAACTCCGAATCCGGGTTAGTAGGAGATATTTCTTATTCACATGCTTGCTTTGCATACTAAATGACTTACCCGCTGCGATCTTCTTGGCCTACTGTATCTCCCGGAGGGCACCCTGGGCTGCAACCCGGGCCGCTTCCGTGCTTTGGCAAGCCTTTGAGAGTTCGGTCTCTCGAGCCGAAACATCTCCCTCCAAGGCATCATACTTCTTAACAACATCTTGGAGCTCTTGCTGGACCTCGTTCAGCCTGGCCTTAAGATTTTTACGAGCAGCCTGCTCCTTGACAGCTTTTCCCTCAGCTTCGGCCAGGGCCTTTTTCAGGGCCTCGACCTCGGTCGTCGCCCTACACATAGCATGACACTACTGTTAGTATATACCATTTATTCTTTCCGGATACATTGCGTGTCACTGCATACCTTGCTGGTCCTCCAGCTGCTTCCTCGCCTGGCCGAGATCTTCTTCGGCCAGCTCCAGTTTCTGCCTTAGTCCAGAGACTTCGGCAGTGTGAGAGGTCGCGCCCAGCAGCGACGCCTGCTCATTCAAATCAGACACAATTTGGTTAGCTTCCTGTGAAATTTAATTGATCATCTGCGCAGCTTTTCTTTCTGAACAGCGGATAGTGTCTCAGGGGCTACTGTCTATATTGGGATTTTCTCGGTTAAACGCTGCTCCTGTCAGCAGGCCACAGCAGGCTTCGGTCAGTCCGCTGTTAACGGACCGAACCTTCTCAATCACCGTACACGTAATAACATGGTGTTCTTCCACAATGGAAGCGCCTCGCAACGCTTCCAATAGATTATCCAGCGCCTCTGGTTGGACAGAGGTCGCCGGCGGAATGGGCACGCCTCCTTCACTTCAACGAGGCTGCTTGTTGGACTCTGGGGCCGTATGGGTGCCTGGATCCGTGCTCAGAGGTGGGCCAAATTGAGTATGACCCCCATCGTGAGTCTCCATACGGGCCTGTTCCCCCATGTGTCCGGCGGCCGAGGTGTCGCCCTCCGGCGCTGCCTTGACGGCCTCCCGAACCTCTCCCTGTCCTGGGAAGATCCTTTGGGACAACACCTCGTTGTCTTCCTTGGCCTTGGGAGAGTAAGTGGCCGGCAGTGTCTCGCTGGCCATCTCCTTTGAGTCCAACGAGCCTCTTGATGAGGATCGTTGGGAGCTGTCATGGGCCGGACTGCAATGATAAAATTAAACCATGTAAAGTACCATAAGGTGGAAAGGCCGTATAATTGGACATGTACGGGTTCTTAGCACTCACGATGCGGCCAGGGGTTTGTTCCGGGGGCGTCGCTCCCTACTGCTATCGACATCCCTTGCGGAGCTGCCCAGGAGTGGGCCTTTCCCCTTCTTGGGTGCCTCCGCCTCCAGAATTGTGGAGGCCGCCCTCTTCTTCCTCCCGCCATCCGCGGGAGAATCACTTTCCTCCTCCTCCTCATCGTCATCGTCTTCGGCGGCGGAGGAGCGGGTCTTGTCTTTGGACGTCGCGTCTGAAGCGCCCTTGCGGCTTCAGTGTATCAGCCATGATGCTTCTCAACCATTTTTCAGGCAAGAACAAGTGGCATCCCCCGAAAGTTATGTACAACAAGGTGTTCCAGATCCGCATCCAGCTGGGATCAACCATTCTCATGGGCGAGGATGGGCACATGTTCCTTGTCAACATGACTATGGGGTCCCTTGGTGGTGTCATTTCAGTTTTCTACATCCAGCCTCACATTACTGGATCCAAATTCAGGTGCAGGCTATCATTGTAGTGCACTGAACCAAGCTTTTCTCGGGCTATGGACTTTCAAACCAGGAGCACTAATCTGTATGATGGGCTGCCCAAAGATTTCTTCATGTTCCTCATGTCGAAGGTGTTGCTCCATGGCTCCGGTAAGAGTGCCACAGCCATGGTTGGTATGATGCTCATGCCATCGTAGGAAACATGCGCAAGTGATGGCGGGCCCATGTATGTACCACTCGCTGCCTGCGTAGGATGTAGGATTCGATATTTGGGTGCCAACTGATAAAGACTGCTTCTGAATATCGTAGTAGATATTTGTCAGCTTTTGAAGGAGGCATTAGTGTTCTTTTGGCATGTCTTGATACATTGCTAAACTTATTCTTCTAGCAAGCATGTATGTCATTTGTGTCGAAACCTCACTTGAGCTGGTTATGTATTGCTTAATCAGTACTTGAACTTGTATCGAACAATCTTTATGTATGATCTATATTTGTAAGCGAAAATCGCGTGGAGGCTTCTGGGGTCCGAACTGGGTGATCTTGATCCAAGCTTACATGGCCATATCGCATCCTGAAAAACTGCAGGGCTGCAACTCTCTAAAGGTGTTGGATTGTGGGGAAAGTATCGATACTAGTATATTTTTGACTTAAAGTGCGGGCCTTTGGGCTGGTTGCTTAAGCGGATCAAATTGTTTGGATCCATGAAAACATGGTGTTAATTATGTGCCATTAGACGAACCAAATGCAATGGCTATTACTCAGCTGGTATGTGAATGAAAGCAGGGTGAACTTAGCACAAGGTACAACTGAGGCTTTTTATCAGATAGCATATGATTTCTGTTTTTAGACATTGATGATTAACCGAGTCATGCGGCTTCGTAGGCCAGCCAAAGGCCCTTACTTACGATAGCATATGATTTCTATGAATGTAGTATATGCCCTACTCTAAGTAGGGATGCAACGCGGTGTCCCACTTAAGCCCTCTAAACTATGCTAGTAATACAAATACACTAATTGTGACAAAAAGAGGAATGCCTTGGTTCTATTGAATCAACCAAAGGATGTGGGCTGATGCAGGATGCCACTTTGCATCCCTAATTCTAAGAAGCTGGTAAACATTCGATGGTGTTGTGGGGGTCTGGGCCCTTAACCCTTACTTTACATATATACGAGTAATTGTCCAAGCAAAAATTAGACATAGATTTGTTTTTTGTATATTACAACCAGGATTTGATTTGGACAAGTATACCAGAGAGATCTCCCTGCTAGTATTAGCCATAGGATTTTCAACTAGACTTGCACTATGGGTGGAATGTAGGGGATTACCGAGTCATGGTTGTGGTGTAGCAAACGTCCCACGCCAACTATATCTTTGATAACCCGTTGAACCAAGACATCTTGGCATAGATAGTACATGGTAGCTCTGACAAATTCAGTCATTGGGGGCAATAGACGCCGAAGATGTAACGTTGTGTCCATGTTGGCGGGTTGGTTTCTATGCCGTTGCACATCCAAATCTCAATTGACTCATACTTGGGCCCTGGATGAGCCACACTCAGCTCCCCCATGCAGCTCGCCCAAGTAGGGCGTTGCGTACATGAGCCCCGTGCAGCAAGGAGGCGGTGGCGTGACGGTGAATGATTCGTCCTCCTGTCTGAAGCGGAGAAACCCTGGTGCCGATTCTCCATCCGCGAGTTTGTTCTGGTCAATGGGCCGAAACAATGAGCCCTTGAAGAAGGTCGGGTTTCTCAAAATGTCAGCAGTGTGGGGTGGTTTCCTCGCCATCTCACGCCAATGCTGGTCTACCCCGATGGTGAAAACCTCCATCCCAAAGTTCTGGTGGTAACCGCCCCAGACCGGGATCCATATGGCTGAAGAAGAAGCGTGTGACCTTGTAGGTGTTGCTGCGAGGGTCGTAGCTGATGCCAAACACTTGGTGGGTGAGCAGCTTGTAGAAGCGGTCAGTTGCTACACTGTTGGAGCTCGGAGGCAGTGGGAGGACGCGACGTGTGGCTGGGATGAGCATGCGGACCACGGTCTGCGTGGGCACAACACCAGCCCATCGCAGTGCGCGAAGCAATGCGCATCGTCTTCATGAGGTAAGTCCATGGTGTCTGCGAGGGCTGCACCCTCCTCCGACATGTACAAGCCAATGGTGGCGACCTTGTTCGTGCGGTCCTCTCTCGTACTGGTCCACACGAGCAAGCATGACTTCTGGGTATAGAGGTGGGCGCCACGAAACGTCGCGTTGTCGGAGATGGTGTGGCGCCATGCCTTGTAGACGCAGCTGAACCGGAGTAGCGACTTGATGGGCATGCGCGCCATGATATGCAAGAGGTCGGGAGGCATCTGGCATGGCGCCATCTTGCTCCTCTTGGTTGTCTCGTTGTTCATGGCCAAGCCAGATCCTGTCGATGAGATGATGTTTTTACATGATAGGCCTTCAACGTATTATGGAAAGAGCAAAGTCTCATCGTTGTTGGATTAGGTTTCCTCGACGCATCACAAGTGGTGGCCGACTCCTATTCTGCTCCTGTTCCCATATGACGACATTATCTGCAAAATATAAATTATATAATATTCTCATGGCTTTGATTGCAAAAAAAGGAAAATGCTTCCAGCCGGGGCGCCGGCCCAAGATTGGGCCGGTCGCACGCCAGCCTTGCGATCCATATGGATCATGCGTCCAAAATGCCACAAGCGCAACCCCTGCGAATCATTTTTTTTCTTCTTTCATACTTCTTCCTCACGACGTGGGGCAGTTGCAACTGTCCTTGCTGTTGGGTGGTGCACTGTGGTGCTCATCCAGTTCGTGTTGCTGGGCACGTTCAGAGCAGAGGCCGCAGATGGCGACGGGAGGGACACCGTGATGTACTTCTGTTGCCACGGCTGCCTGCACTGTGGCAGCCATGGCCGTCCATGTCCTCGTCTTCCTCCCGCGCGACCGGGTGCTGCGACCGGCGAGGCTGGCAGCTTCAATCAGCATCGTGAGGGAGGCGAGATGCAACTAATGCTCCAGAAAGCTGGCACCGCCATGGCCAGATGTTGGAACTGTGGCTCGTAGTTGCTGCAATCGTCGGACATCCGCGAGCTTTTCCATTGTGGCCACACCAACGCGGGGAGGGATGCTACAATCGTTTGATGCGGGAGCTGCAACCATGCCCCTGTTTTGCTGGAACCGGCGACCGCGGTGAGGTGCACGGTCACCACGGCAAGTTAGATTGGAGGGGCGGGGGGTGCAACCATGAACCTCTTTTGTTGCAACCGTACTATGCCGGAGCTGGAACCAGCGCGTGATTTTTCTTCAACGATTGAACCGGCGAGAAGAAGGGCTCCGCCGTCTATTGTTTTTTCGCTTCAACGATTGAACCGGCGAGAAGAAAAAGGGCTCCACCAGCTGCGTTTTGCTGGCACCGGCAACCGAATTTGCTGGAACCAACCACCACGAGTGCTCGAACTGGTACCTCAAGTGCGATCGGAATGCTGCAACCTGCCGCGATAAAAGCTACAATTGGCGGTGACCTTGTTCGTGCGGTCCTCTCTCGTACAAGTCCACACGAGCAAGCATGACTTCTAGGTACAGAGGTGGGCGCCACGAAACGTCGCGTTGTCGGAGATGGTGTGGCGCCACACCTTGTAGACGCACCTGAACCGGGGTAGCGACTTGATGGGCAGCCGGGCCATGATCTGCAAGAGGTCGGGAGGCATCTGGCACAGCGCCATATTGCTCCTCTTGGTTGTCTCGTTGTTCATGGCCAAGCCAGATCGTGTCGATGAGATGATGTTTTTACATGATAGGCCTTCAACGTATTATGGAAAGAGCAAAGTCTCGTCGCTGTCGGATTAGGTTTCCTCGACGCATCACAAGTGTTAGTCGACTCCTATTCTGCTCCCGGTCCCATATGACTACATTATCTGCAAAATATAAATTATATAATATTCTCATGGCTTTGATTGCAAAAAAGGAAAATGTTTCCAGCCGGGGCGCCGGCCCAAGATTGGGCCGGTCGCACGCCAGCCTTGCGATCCATATGGATCATGCATCCAACATGCCAAAAGCACAACCCCTGCGAATCATTTTTTTCTTCTTTCATACTTCTTCCTGACGACGTGGGGCAGTTGCAACTGTCCTTGCTGTTGGGTGGTGCACTGTGGTGCTCATCCCGTTCGTGTTGCTGGGCACGTTCAGCGTAGAGGCCGCCGACGGCGACAGGGGGACACCGCGATGTACTTCCGTTGCCACGGTTGCCTGCACTGTGGCAGCCATGGCCGTCCATGTCCTCGTCTTCCTCCCGTGTGGCCGGGTGCTGCGACCGGCGAGGCTGGCAGCTTCAATAAGCATGGTGAGGGAGGCGAGATGCAACTAAGGCTCTAGAAAGCTAGCACCGCCATGGCCAGATGTTGGAACTGTGGCTCGTAGTTGCTGCAATCGTCGGACATCCGCAAGCTTTTCCATTGTGGCCACACCAACGCGGGGAGGGATGCTACAATCGTTTGATGCGGGAGTTGCAACCGTGCCCCGGTTTGCTGGAACCGGCGACCGCGATGAGGTGCAGGGTCACCACGACAAGTTAGATTTGAGGGGCGGGGGTGTGCAACCATGAACCTCTTTTGTTGCAACCGTACTATGCCGGAGCTGGAACCAGCGGCTGATGTTTCCTCAACGATTGAACCGGCGAGAAGAAGGGCTCCGCCGTCTACTGATTTTTCGCTTCAACGATTGAACCGGCGAAAAGAAAAAGGGCTCCATCGGCTGCGTTTTGCTGGAACCGACAACCGAATTTGCTAGAACCAACCACCACGATTGCTCTAACCGGTACCTCAAGTGCGATCGGAATGCTGCAAACTGCCGCGATAAAAGCTACAATTGGTGCCGACTTTTGCTACGACTGGCAACAGAGAATGCATCATCCGTCATCTGAAAAAGCTTCAACCAGGGGACGACCAACCAACAATGGTGAGCGGTGGCGATGGAAGCTGGGAGCAGACCGTAAATGAGGATGACCATAGCAAGCCAAAGCTGGAACCGTTGCCCATTGGAGCTGCAACTATGGGCAGTGGAGCTGCATATTTAGGCGTCCCCTAGGCAGTTCTTTGCTTCGAAGTGGACGAGGGGAGCTGCATCCAGCCTACTTCCCAATGCGGCGAGCGGTGGCGATCGCAGGCGAACGACAGCGAGTGGAGGCGCAGTAGTGCTTCGAGGGATCACAATACCGGGAGTTCTAAAGAAGCCTAACGCACCACACTGGCGTGTGTGCCAAGCCCCACGACACAACTCAGGACCATCCACAACCAACGAGTGCAGTAAACACGAACCTTGAGTGGGAGCTCCGCCACGGAAAATCGGAAGCGGTTGAGTGACTTGGTTGCTCCTTCTATTCTTGTCTCTCCTTACATTCAAGTAAGCTTTCCTGCTACCTATTCTTCACTAGGTTATTTCTAGGATATTAGGTGAAGCTTAGCCCCTATTGTGATCTTGGATGTATTTCTACTCTCTATGTTTTGTTCCCTGGTGGTTAGCACAGGTTGGTTGGGAGCCAATACTTGATTTTCCGCATCATCCTTAGTGTTAGCTTTTTCGGGCTCCGGCAACATTGTTCAACCCTTTCTCATGCACCGATGCGAGGATGATCTTGGTTGGTGTCCTCTCTGGTTACCCCCCTGTGTCTCTATAACCTCCAGCTACGGATGCCTGCTTAGAAGCCTCTGTACTAGGTTGTTGCATGGTGTGATGACAGATGGATTCCTCATTGCTTCTTGATGGCATCTGCCGAATCAAGGGGTTATTTTTCCTACTCCATGCAAGCAGCTAATCAAGATTTTTGGCATCGGGGGTCTCCACCCTGTTCCAGGGATCTTTTGGACGCTTGTGTCATGTTGTTGTTATTTGCTGGTGGCAGCCAGCACATCAGCCAGGGCGTATGTGTCTATCGATAACAGTGAGAAAGGTGTGATGTGTCGTGATCTGGGTGAAAAGTTGTGATGCGTTGTGTGCTCCTTTGTATTATTTGGTTATGTGTGTCCCTTGTGCTTACACATGTATCCTTTCCTTTTTATGGGCTCCCACGTGTTTGATGATGTGATAATCCGGTGATGGAGTCAAAAGTACTCCACCTTGTATCAATTAAGCCGGAAACTACGCAAAAAAACGATGTGCTTACTTTTATGTTCCTCAATTTTTCTAGAATAGCATTGATCTGCAATAGTCAAACTTTTATCGCACACTTGTAGGTACTTGAAAGAAAGACAACATTAATATATGGATAAACTAGCAATAATGAAATAGATTAAGAGCATGTCTTATATCTATACCATATAAGTTTGGGAATGGAAACCACAATGAGGAAGCATTTATAGTGTAGTGTGGCTGCCTCGGCACCTTTTGTACTCAGACCTCTGCTATTCTCCTCTCCCACCTCCTGGAAAAAGTTTGGCCTGAGACACACAGACACGGGTTTTCTTTCCCCAAAGGCCAGCCAGGATGCTAGGCGCCGCCGTCGAGGGGAGGAGCAGGGATTCGCCGGACAAGGCTGACGAGAGAGCCAAGAAGGCGCGGCTGCAACTGCCCGAAGGCCACGCAAGGCAAGAGGCGGCCAGAGGAGGAGATGGGGGCGCCATCGTCGGGGCGGCGTACAGCCCGCGAGTGGAGCTCGCCGTGAGGATTAACAAGAAAGTGCTCCACTGTCCCCTCTGCACCCAACCCTTCAAGCCACCCGTCTTCCAGGTTCCTCTCGTTCTTTCTTTCCTTCTTTCTTCCTCCATTGGTGCCGCTGAGAGATCGACTCTTTCGTGTTAATTTACCGGCCGTCTACAATTTGTGTGCCTGCCTGCAGTGCAAAGCGGGGCACCTGGCCTGCGGCTGCTGCGTGGCCCTCCTGCCCTTCGGGCGGTGCAAGGCGTGCGTGGACGACGGCGGCTTCTTCGACCCCTGCCCCGTGCTTGGCATCATGGTGTCCTCGACTAGGATCGAGTGCCCCAATGCCGGCTGCCAGAGGTACGTGACCTACCATGAGGTTGCCGAGCACAAGACCGTGTGCCCGCACGCGCCCTGCCACTGCACGGAGCCGGGCTGCGTCTACGTCGGCGCGCCGCAGGCGCTCGCCGGCCACCTCCACACCGTCCACTCGGTGCCGGTGCGCGCCGTGCAGTACCGCAAGATCAGCCAGCTCCAGCTGCCCGTGTCGACCCCGCGGGTGGTGCTTCTCGGCGACGACAACCATGTTTTCCTCTTGACCGTGGGTGCGCTCGGCGCTGGCATGACCGCCGTGTCCTTGGTGTGCGCTAGGGTGAGGGCGGTGACGCGGCCCCGGTTCACGTGCAAGATGTGGGTCAATCTGGAGCCGTCCCAGGCGGCGGCGGCGAACTGCAGCAAGGAGGACATGTTGCTGGTGGACATGCACATAAGG
Source organism: Triticum urartu (assembly GCF_003073215.2). Classification (NCBI taxonomy): domain Eukaryota; kingdom Viridiplantae; phylum Streptophyta; class Magnoliopsida; order Poales; family Poaceae; genus Triticum; species Triticum urartu. Next base: position 12,425,873 of record NC_053024.1, read on the forward strand.
AGCAGCTTGTCGCCCGGCACGGTGGCCGCCGCGGACGAGCCGACGTTCCTGCCGGTGCCGCGGATGTACCTGGTTCCAGCAGCGACAGGGGACGGGGCTGCGTCCATGGAAGTTCGCCTGCACATCTGCATCGACAAGATCTCCCCTTGGTCCGATGCATTGGCTTGATTAGGTCCACCGCTGCTGTGTTGATGGGAAACAAACGATGTATTCAAGGCAGTTCATGCTTACTTATTTTGGAGTTGCAGCTGAAACTATTTGGGTGATGTTAATTAATAGATGTAGTTCAGCTTTAATGTCATTGTAGGGTACTGTATTTAAATCAGAGGATATTATGCTTGGTGCTCATCTTTTCGTGAAATTCATCTTCTTCCGTTCTTACGTCATTCCAACTTGCAAGCATTTCATTCGCATCTGTTTCAATCTATCTATCTCAAGTCAGGAGTAGAGCACAATCTCATGCCATGAAATGTTATCCATGCTACGAAAGCGATACTTAATTCGGGTTTACTGGAGGATAGTGAGGAAGAAACGAGGCCTTCTGTCAAACAAATCTCCCAAGGAAGATACCTTGCCAATATTGATGCAGCATATAACCCTGCAGTAATTCCTGATTAAGCTTCTCTCAGAGTCTTCCTAAGGAATGAATCAAATCCATATCCTTCCTAACGGGGAAACTTATCTCTGTCCACTGCTTAAACTGCTCATACTAAAGTGTTCTAGACCTCTTTGAGGCCTGCAGTCTGCCAAAAACGAAAAGTAGTAACTTCTACTAAACGTGGCCATAATTCTTTTCTAGATGAATGAGCTTTTCGAGGAAAAAAAATCTATTTTCTAACAAAATAATCTTTCGATATTAAAATGAAAACAAGTCATCGATACTATAAGTGTAAACATCTACATACAACTTGAATGTCGGCTGAGAGTTACCCTACCAAACAATTGGTATTTACTGATGGGCATGACATGCGTTTGGATAACTCCCAAATTTTAGATCTCACTCACTAACATTTGATTTATATTTTGGTTTTATTGATAGTAGAAGACTACGCTGGTTAGTGGAGCGTGAAAAAACTTTCTTTTTTAGTTGCCCCTCTTGATTTTGCGAACGAAGCATGTTGGCATATTTAAAACCAGGGTACGCAGAGCATAACTATAGATGGACCAGCGCAAAAAGCCATGTCAGTAAGGTTTTTAATTTCGGACATGGAAAAATTTCGGACGTCACCGAAATATGCAGAAATTGGGAATTTATTTCGGAGTTTGAGTTTCAAAAATCTATAATTTTTCATCTTTTTAACCTAATTTAAATTTAGTTTGAATTTGACTCAAAATTTCAGGCTTACAATTATTTCGAACCCCACCGAAATATGTGAAATTTCGCTGAAATTTTGAACCCTCGGTACATGAAGAAACTACATTCCTCTTGACAATTAGTACTACAACATCCAGAAGGAGCAAATTACGCGGCGGCATGCATACCTTTGTGTAGGTTTACTTTCAAGTAAATCTACCCTCGTTAAACCATATCTACAAAAACGACTAGTGACATTTTGGGACGGTGCTAGGTGTCCCGAACACGGGCCTCCTCAGCACACGCGCCTCGCATGCAGACAACTTTCACAGTGGCTGTGTGAGGTCATGTTCCTCACAATGCATTCAATGTGCGAGCAAGCTACGGTGCATAGCCTACCGCTGTCGGGGGTGACACGTGTCGAGAAGTCTGCCTCGATCATCAAATGTGACTTCCACACACCGCTCACTCTTTCGGTCAAGGCAATCAATGGCACATGCTCCCGCATGGACTTCATGGAGTTGCTCTTTCATGCGGACGTCAGGCGACATCTATCTTTTTATATTACATAGTGCGATTTGATTTTTTTCAATTTGTCTCACGCAAGCATTTGATTGCTAATATATGCCTATGTTATTCTCATGCATTTTCAGCAATATTATTGATGCATGATGGTATAATTCATCAAGCATGCCATGTTCTATGTATTAGCAATTTATGTTTTTCTTGAATCTTGGTAGGATTTATTTTGGCAGCAAACTGATTTTTAATCCCTAATTAAACCTTTCACTTACTATCTTTGTTACACGTTATGCTTCATTATACTCGCTGAGATGCAATTCCTTTCCTCTGACTTTGGAGTTGTGATGTTTCTGACAACATCACATAAAAGTTTGCAATTTGCTCTATCCAACAGGTTAGGTAAAAGCACCCTTCCCAATAGGTCATTATATACCAGCTGAAATTTGAAGCCATCGACTGAAATTGAAGCACATATATGCATTGTACGTAAGTAGTGTTTTTGGCCACCTCAGGGAATCATTTTATGAATTAGTTAATAGGAAAGAAGAATACTATGGAACATATTTAAAGATGGTATATATATATATATATATATATATATATATATATATATATATATATATATATATATATATATATATATATGCATTGTACGTAAGTAGTGTTTTTGGCCACCTCAGGGAATCATTTTATGAATTAGTTAATAGGAAAGAAGAATACTATGGAACATATTGATGTTAATTGTAATAATTGCCCATTTGAAGAAGGCATGGTCAATTATTATTAGATCTTTTGTATCGCTTATTTATTCCAACCAGAATGTAGGAACATATATTAATAGATATATTTGTTTTCTTCATTTTCCAAGAAGAACTGGCACACGAAGCTGAGATAACTACTTTGATTCTTAAATAATTGTTTCCTATTAGTACAATATTTTTATCCTCCATTGGTCCCAAAACTAAATTATGTATTAGTTTCCATCCATGCAGTAGGGGAAATATTTTGAAAGTAGTTCACATCCAGTTAACATTGATTGCCACAGATAGCGATCCTGTCCAATGTGGGAAAGGTGATATATTCATTATTTGTTTGTGGGACTCGATAATAGAGGTGAGTCCTTTTTCCATTATCTGTTGGAGATGATGTCTGTGGATTTAGTGTTCAATGCAGCGGCCTGTTGTTTTAGGATACGTTGTGCCTCACACCCGAAATACGCTTCAATTAGTTTTACAGTAAAAATATTGCATCACTTTGTATTATTATAATACTACTTCAATCCATGTCACATTATTATTTCAAAATACATAATCACAAACTTCAACATACTTGTTTTTCAGTGAATGTTGTTCCAAATTAGTTCTGGTGGTTTGTTTTATTGATTCTAAGTTTGTGAACTTCTCATTCTTGTATAGGTAAAAGAAAACTTCCACATTGATGAGGATGATTCTTCATATGGAGTGTTACGGATCATGACAAATTGTGGTTGGATGGTTCCGTGGACAGTGGTATCCCAAGCCCAACAGGGTTCAAATTCTTGTGCTCGCATTTATTTTGGATTTATTTTAGAATTTTCCGGCGATGTGCGTTCTGTGAGAGGAGACGTTCCCGTCGACTACGAGGCACCTACCGTGACTTCATAAAACATCTAGATGATATGCTGGCTCAGTCTCTCGGATGTGCGCATAGGGGTAGGGGTGTGCGTGTGTGCGTTCATAGGGCTCAGTGTATGCGCGTATATATGAGCGCTTGCTTCTGTACTATGCTAAAAAAATGTATTTTTCAGTTCGTGTCACTATGCTAGTTTACCTGCAAGGTTGAACCCAGGTAATGCACAACTCTTTCCACTACTAGCTACCGATCTAAACTGGACAAGAGTAAACAAGCAAGCAGGGAGAAATATGACCCATAAAATCATCCAAAAAATTTGAACAAATAAATAATTCATCACATGAACGAAATAATATCTAAAGGAAACTTTAGATTGACACAGCTCATTTGACTATTGTATTGAACAACGAAGTGGAGAGATTACATCTTGGTTACCGCCATGAACCCATATTCAGGGGTTAGACTACTCACCACTCATCTTTGAGTGTGAGGATCGATGTCGGTGAAGATCGAGATGAATTTTCCCCCTCCAACAAAGTAATAGATCAGGGTTGAAATGAAGATCGCCTCAGACCGTGAGATAGTTGACGTGAAAAAATGCACGATAAATTGGGGAAAGGCTTTCAGGGTATATATAGCCACTAGTCACCGGAGCCACCTTCGTGGGAAGCACCATAGGCCCTAGGCGTCCCACCAAGGATCCTCTGGCCTTTGAACGCCTCTGCCCTATTGGCCCCTCCATGCAGAGGGCCCAGGTGCCCTAGTCTTCTTCCGGCACAAAAACACCTTCTATTTTTTTCTGTTTTTTCCGGTGACTTTTTCTGTGGTCATTTGCTGATATCCCAAAAATAGCAGAAAAACAAAATTGGTGCTCGCCACTAAATTAATAGGCCTGTCCCTCAAAAGGATTGAAAATATTGCAAACTTGAAGGATAATAGGCATGAAACATACAAAAACTATAGATATGTTGGAGATGTATCACTGACCAACTTTTATACTCCATTCCTTACGATCTGTATACTGGAAGCACACCTGAAACATAGTTATTCATCTAATCATAATGCCATTAACATCAAAACCCTCATTATTAGAGCCTAGGCATACTTTTAACATTGATTTCTTATAGTAGTAGGTTATCAAAAAGGGTAGTCCTTTGTGCACCCCTTATGGCGGATTTTGGGGCTACCATGCCGGTATGGGGATGCCTATGTCAATTGGATGCCAAGCGAGGAATATGTGTCATCCTTTGTGAACTCCTGCTCCTCTTGGTTTAACTTTCATTTCCCCATTAAATAATCATTGCCTGTGTTTTGTCCTGCCGAGATCTTTTCTCACATATTTTGATTTGGGGATTATGCTAGCGGTTCGTGTTCTGGTCAGGAGGTCCTTCTATTCTTGTCTCTCCTTAGGTTCAAATAAGCTTTCCTGCCACCTATTCTCCACTATGTTATTTCTAGGATATTAGGTGAAGCTTAGCCCCTATTGTAATCTTGGGTGTATTTTCTACTCTCCATGTCCTGTCGCCTGGTGGTTAGCAGAGGTTGGTTGGGAGCCGATACTTGATTTCCCACATCATAATTGGTGTTAGCTTTTTCATGCCCCAGCAACGTTGTTCAAGCCTTTCTCACGCACCGATGCGAGGATGATCTTGGTTGGTGTCCTCTCGGGTTATCCCCCTGTGTCTCTATAAGCTCCAGCTACGGATGCCTGCTTACAAGCCTCTGGACTAGGTTGTTGCATGGTGTGGTGATAGATGGATTCCTCATTGCTTCTTGATGGCATCTGCAAAATCAAGGGGTTATTTTTCCTACTCCATGCAACCAGCTAATCAAGATTTTTGGCGTCGGGGGTCTTGAAAATCCGGTACCCTATTATAGGGATCTTTTGGATGCTTGTGGTCATGTTGTCGTTATGTGCTGGTGGTGGCCAGCACATCTGCCATGGCGTATGTGGCGGTCGACATCAGTGAGAAAGGCGGGATGTGTCGTGACCTGGGTGAAAAGTTGTGATGCGTTGTGTGCTCCTTTGTACTATTTGGTTACGCATGTCCCTTGTGCTTACACATGTATCCTTTTCTTTCTATGGGCTCCCACGTGTTTGATGGTGTTATAATCTGGCGATGGACTCAAGAGCACTCCTCTGTGTATCAATTAAGCAGGAAACCATGCAAAAATAAAAACAATGTGCTTACATTTATGTTCCTCAAATTTTCTAGAACAACATTAATATATATACAAACTAGCAATAATGAAATAGATTAAGAGCACGACTTATATTTATAGCATATAAGTTTGGGAATGGAAGCCACAATGAGGAAGCATTTATAGTGTAGTGTGGTTGCCTAGGCACCTTATGTTCTCAGACCTCTGCTCTTCTCCTCTCCCACCTCCTGGAAAAAGTTTGGACTGAGACACAGACAACGATTTTCTTTCCCCAAAGGCCAGCCAGGATGCAAGGCGCCGCCGTCGAGGGGAGGAGCAGGGCTTCGCCGGACAAGGCCGACAAGAGCTCCAAGAAGGCGCGACAGGACCTGCCCGAAGGCCACGTGAGGCAAGAGGCGGCCAGAGGAGGAGATGGGGGCGCCATCGTCGGGGCGGCGTACAGCCCACGAGTGGAGCTCGCCGTGATGATTGACAAGAAAGTGCTCCACTGCCCCCTCTGCACCCTCCCCTTCAAGCCCCCCGTCGTCCAGGTTCCTCTCATTCTTTCTTTCCTTCTTTCTTCCTCCTTTGGTGAGAGATCAAATCTTTCGTGCTAATTTACGAACCATCTACGATTTGTGTGCCTGCCTGCAGGGCAAAGCGGGGCACCTGGCCTGCGGCGGCTGCGTGGCCCAGCTGCCCTTCGGGCAGTGCACGGTGTGCGTGGACGGCGGCGGCTTCTTTGACCCCTGCCCTGCGCTAGACGCCGTGGTGTCCTCCACCAGGACTGGGTGCCCCAATGCCGGCTGCAAGTTGTACATGACCTACCACGAGGTCGCCGAGCACCAGAAAGCGTGCCCGCAAGCGCCCTGCCACTGCACGGAGCCCGGCTGCGGCTATGTCAGCGCGCCGCAGGCGCTCGCCGGCCACCTCAACACCGTCCACTCGGTGCCGTTTCTCGCCGTGCAGTATGGCAAGGTCAGCCAGCTCCAGCTGCCGGTATCGACCCCGCGGGTTGTCCTCCTGGGCGACGACAACCGCGTGTTCCTCCTGATCATGGGCGTGCTCGGCGCCGCCGCGGCCGCCGTGTCCGTGGTGTGCGCCAGGGCTAGGGCGGCGACGCGGCCCCGGATCACGTGCAAGATGTGGATCAACTGCGGCAAGGAGGACATGGTGTTGGTGGTCATGCACATAAGGAGCAGCTCGTCACCCGGGGCGGTGGCCGCCATAGACGAGCCAACATTCCTGCCGGTGCCGCGGATTTACCTGGTTCCAGCAGCAGCAGGGGACGGGGCGTCCATGGAAGTTCCCCTGCACATCCGCATGGACAAAATCTCCCCTTGGTCCGACGCATTGGCTTGATTTCCGATGTTGACGGGAAACAAACGATGCAGCTGAAACTATTTGGGTGATGTTCATTAGTAGACGCAGTTCATCTTTAATGTCATTGTAGAGTACTGTATTTAAATCGGAGGATATTATAGTTGGTGCTAATCCTGTCGTGAAATGCATCATCTTCCGTTGTTATGTCATTCCAACTTGCAAGCATTTCATTTGCATGTGTTGCAATCTATCTATCTCAAGTCAGGAGTAGAGCTCAATCTCATGCCAAGAAATGTTATCCATGCTACAAAAGCGATGCTTAATGCAGGTTTACTTGAGGATAGTGAAGAAGAAAGGAGGCCTTCTATCAAACAAATCTCCCAAGCAGGATACCTAGCCAATGTTGATGCAGCATACAACTCGCTGACATTTGATTTATTTTTAAGTTTTATTGATAGTAGAAGAGTACGCTAGCTAATGGAGCGTCAAAAAACTTTCTTTTTTAGTAGCCCCTCTTGATTTTGCGCATGAGCATGTCGGCGTATTTAAAACCAGGGTACCCTGAGCGTAACTACAATAGATGGACCTGCCCAAAAAGCCACGTCGGTAAGGTATTTAATTTCGGACATGGAATTTTTTTGGAATATGCAATATTTGGGAAATTTGGAAATTATTTCGGATTTTGAGTTTCAAAAATCAATATTTTTAATGAATTTTAAGGTAATTTAAATTTTAGTTTGAATTTGGCTCAAAATTTCATGGTTGCAAGTATTTCGAACCCCACCAAAATATGTGAAATTTCGCTGAAATGTTAAACCCTCGGTACAATAAGAAACTACACTAGAATCCTCTTCACAATTAGTACTACAACATCCAGAAGGAGCCAATGATGTGACGGCAAGCATACCTTTGTGCAGGTTTACTGCCAAGTAATCTATCCTCCATTAAATCGGATCTAGAAGAACGTCAGCAGTGACATTTTCGGACGGTGCTAGGTGTCCCGAACATGGGCCTCCTCAGCACACATGCCTCACATGCAGATAGGTTTCATAGAGGCCGTGTGAGGTCATGTTCCCGACCACACATTTAATGTGAGTGCAGGCTATGGTGCATAGCCTACCGCTGTCGGGGGTGACAAGTGTCGAGAAGTCCGTCTCGATCATCAAATATGACTTCTCCACACCGCCTATTCTCTCGGTCAAGGCTATCAATGGCACATGCTCCCGCATGGACTTCGTGGAGTTGCTCATTCATGGGGACATCAGGCAACATATGTCTTTTTATATTATAGAGTGCAATTTAAAAAATTTCAATTTGTCTCACCCATGCATTTGATTGCTAATATATGCCTCTGTTTTTCTCACGCCCTTTCAGCAATATTATTGATGCATAATGGTATGATGCATCAAGCATGCCATGTTCTATGTATTAGTGATTTATGTTTTTCTTGAACCTCGGTAGGATTTATTTTGGCAGTAACTTGAATTTTTTATACCCAATTAAGCCTTTCACTTGCTCTCTTTGTTGCAGGTTATACCGCATTATACTCGGTGAGGTGCAATTCCTTTGCTCTGTCTTTGGAGTTGTGATGTTTCTGACAACATTATATAAAAGTTTGCAATTTGCTCCATCCAACAGGTTATGTAAAAGTGCCCTTCCCAATAGGTCATTATATATCAGCTGAAATTTGAAGCCATCGAATAATATGTATTTGCAGAGTCTATGATATATATGTTGGGGAATGCAGTATTTCAAAAAAATCCTACGATCACGCAAGATCTGTCTAGGAGATCCATAGCAATGAGAGGGGGAGAGTATGTCTACATACCCTCTTAGACCGAAAGCGGAAGCGTTATGAAACGCGGTTGATGTAGTAGAACGTCTTCACGATCCAACCGATCAAGTATCGAACGCACGGCACCTCCGCGATCTGCAGACGTTCAGCTCGGTGACGTCCCACGTACTCTTGATCCAGTTAAGGCCCACGGAGAGTTTCGTCAGCACGATGGCGTGATGATGAAGTTACCGACGCAGGGCTTCGCCTAAGCACTAGAACGATATGACCGAGGTGAAATTGTGTGGAGGGGGCACCGCACACGGCTAAACAATCAACTTTTGTGTCTATGGGGTGCCCCCCATGAGGGAGTCATGGACTAAGGGGTCCTAGGGTGTCCAACCTATTGGATATGGGCCGGACTGATGGTCCGTGAAGATACAAAGACCGAAGACTCTACCAGTGTCCGGATGGGACTTCTCCTTGGCGTGAGAGGCAAGCTTGGAGAGCAAATATGAATATTCCTTTCTCTGTAACCGACCTTGTGTAACCCTAGATCCCTCCTATGCTTATATAAATCGGAGGGTTAGGTCCGTAGATCACCCGAATAATCATAGCCAGATTAGACTTTTAGGGTTTAGTCATTACGATCTCGTGGTAGATCAACTCTTGTAATACTCATATTCACCAAGATCAATCAAGCAGGAAGTAGGGTATTACCTCCATAGAGAGGGCCCGAACCTGGGTAAACATTGCATCCCCGTCTCCTGTTACCATCGATCCTAGACGCACAGTTTGGGACCCCCTACCCGAGATCCGCCGGTTTTGACACCGACATTGGTGCTTTCATTGAGAGTTCCACTGTGCCGTCCTCAAAAGGTTTGATGGCTCCTTTAATCATCTACAACAATGCTGTCCTAGGAGAAGTCTTCCTCCCCATACAGATCTTCGTGTTTGGCAGCTTCGCACTGCGGGCCAACTCGCTTGGCCATCTGGAGCAGATCGAAAGCTACGACCCTGGCCACCAGGTCAAATTCGGAAGCTTGAGCTACGCCGCAGATGTCCGTGGGGAATTGATCTTCGACGGATTCGCGACCATGACAGCCGCTCCGATCCATCGTGATGAACATGAATTAAATCTGTCATCGGGCCATACCTAGGAAATTGCACCTGAAACCGCTCTGGCCTTAGATCCGGAGCAGGTTGCCCCATCCGAGGACAGGAAGCTCAACCCCATCACGGAAGCCGCAGACCCCCCGGCATTGGAGCCAAACACAGACTTAACTTCAAGTAATATCTGTGTCACCGGAGCTACAGACTCTTTTCTGGTCATAATTTCCGAACTTTGTGCGTCCGCTCATGTCGAGCATGATCGGTCATCGATCGCCGAATTCAGCGCCGCAGATATCTTCCGGCACTCGCCTCTGGGCAACGTCCTAAACTCGTTAAGAGCACTATCCTTAGTGGGAAGCTCATATCCGAATTGTGTCCGGCTCGAACTGGAGGCTGATGATGGAGAATTTCACTTCCCACCCACCGCCCACTTCATAGCCACTGCCGAAGACTTAACTGACATGCTTGATTATGGTTTCGACGACATCGATGGTATGGACGACGATGCCGGAGAAGAAGAGGCCCATAACCCGTCGTTCACCGGACGCTGGACGACCACTTCCTCGTACGATGTATACATGGTGGATGCACCAAAGGAGAATAGCGGCGATGACAAGGAAGATCCAGCTGAGGATAAACCTTCCAAGATACAATCAAAGTGCCGGCACCAGCGGCGCCGCTCTAAGTCACACCGCAGTAAAGACAGCAACGCCTGCACAGGAAAAGATAACACTCCGCGGAGGTGCCGAAAACAATGAAGACCCCGTTGACGCAGCCACTAAACAGGACGAACGGGAAGATGGGCAGGTTAGCCATAGTATACAGGCCACGCACGAAGACTCGGAGGTCGGTAGTTATCTTCCGCTGTCTGAGGATGAGGCGAGCCTCGGCACTGAGGATTTCATCGTGCCTGGGGAACCTCTTGAATAGGAGCGCTTCAAGCGCCAGCTAATAGCCACTGCAATGAGCCTGAAAAAGAAGCAGCAGCAGCTTCAAGCTGACCAAGATCTGCTCAACAACAAATGGACCGATGTCCTAGCAGCCAAAGAATACGGCCTCAAGCGCCCAGCCAAAAGCTACCATAAGCGCAAATTGCTACCTCAGTTCGACGAAGAGGCGCCGAAACACATACCACCATCGCGCAATGCGGCTGACCGACCACCACCTGGTCGGGATAAAACAGCAACTCAAGCCAAACACCAGCCCGCCCCGCCTCATCGCAAAGGCAGAGGTAAATCAGCTCACGGCCATACATATGACCTTCGACATGACCTGAACAATAAAGCAGGACATACCAGATCGATCTACGGATCGCGAGAACGTGCCCCGACACGCGACGACAGCCATCTATTTAGACGTGACAAACCTAGTCATGCGTGGGCCGAAAGCCGTAGACGGACTCCATCAGAGCTATGTCGCGATTCGGCCCGATATAGAGGCGCCGCACACCCTCATTGCTTCACCGACGAAGTCATGGAACATGAATTGCCAGAAGGGTTCAAACCCGTGAATATAGAATGATATGATGGAACCACAGACCCCGCGGTATGGATTGAATACTTCATTCTCCACATTCATATGGCCCACGACGATGACCTTCATGCCATGAAATACCTCCCCTAAAACTCAAAGGACCAGCCTGGCACTGGTTGAACAGCCTGCCCGAAAATTCCAATGGCAGCTGGGAGGACTTGGAAGAAGCATTCGTTGATAAGTTCCAGGGTACATATGTTCGACCTCCGGACGCGGACGACTTAAGTCATATAATCCAACAGCCCGGAGAGTCCGCCAGGAAATTCTAGACTAGATTCTTAACTAAAAAAACTAGATCGTCGACTGTCAAGATGCCGAAGCCCTAGCGGCCTTTAAACACAGCATCCACGACGAATGACTCGCCCGCCACCTCGGCCAAGAGAAGCCAAAGTCCATGGCGGCCCTAACTGCACTCATGACCCGCTTTTGCGCGAGCGATGATAGTTGGCTGGCCCGTAGCAAAAACAACGCAAGTGACGCCAGTACCCCTGAAGCTAAAAATAGCAACGACAAGTCTCGACGCAACATATACAAGCGTCAAAACAACAATGACAACACCGAGGATATGACAGTCAATGCTGATTCAGTGGCTCTAAGTCTGGTCAGTGGAAGAAGCCGTTCAAAAAGAACAATTCGGGCCCATCTAGCTTGGACCGCATACTTGATCGTCCATGCCAGATTCATGGCACCCCAGACAAACAACCCAATCATACCAATAGAAATTGTTGGGTTTTTAAACAGGCCAACAAGTTGAATGCCGAAAACAAGGATAAGGGATCGCAAAACGAAGATGACGACGAGGAGTCCCGGCCAACGAACACAGGGGGACAAAAGAAGTGTCCCCCTCAGGTCAAAACGGTGAACATGATATACGCCACTCACATCCCCAAGAGGGAGCGCAAGCACACGCTCAGGGACGTCTACGCAATAGAGCCAGTCGCCCTAAAATTTAATCCATGGTCTTCATTCCCGATCACTTTTGATCGTCGGGATCATCCGACCAGTATCCATCACGGCGGCTCAGCTGCACTGGTCCTCGACCCAATAATTGATGGGTTCCACCTGACGCGAGTCCGGATGGACGATGGCAGCAGCCTCAACTTTCTCTATTAGGATACAATGCGCAAAATGGGCATTAACCCATCGCGGATCAAGCCCGCAAAGACTACCTTTAAAGGAGTCATACTGGGCGTAGAGGCCCGTTGCACGGGATCAATCACACTAGAGGTTGTCTTAGGATCTCCAGACAACTTCCGAAGTGAGGAGTTAATCTTCGATATCGTTCACTTTCGCAGCGGCTACCACGCACTGCTCGGACGAACCGCATTTGCTCGATTCAATGCAGTGCCACACTACGCTTATCTTAAGCTCAAGATGCCCGGACCACGCGGCGTCATAACATTCAATGGAAACACGGAACGCTCCCTCCGTACCGAGGAGCACACCGCTGCCTTAGCGGCAGAGGTACGGGGCGGCCTTTTCAGGCAGAAACTCAATTCGGCGGGCGATCCCCCGGACACTGTCAAGAGAGTCCGAACTATTCCGCAGAGGGACAACTTGGCTCGTCAGGAGCTCGACTGGCAATTTAGCCTCCATCCCAGTCCCGACCAAGTGGCGGAAACTATGCCACGCGTACATAATTACGCACTAAAAATACCATGGGCACGGGTGGAGGCATAACCAGCTTGTGTTCCACAATACGGCTCGACCGCTCCGGACACACATAATTTCACTGTTTCCTTTTTCTTTTTTACAGGCCTTTTTCGAAGGATAAAAATACCAAGGCGAAAAGAAGAATAGACGTACATGGGAATCTTTAGGTGGCCTCTTTAACGATCCCTCTACCTATTTTCAGGACCCACACGCAGCTCTCCCTTGGTTAAGGCATAGAAAATAGCCTTCTGCTTATCGCACTACTTGTATAAATGCGCTTCAGTGCACTAAGGAAATTATAATAGAAGCAGTTTGTGGCCCAAATTTTTACGGTTCTAGCTTACCACTTGTTCTTCTTTTTCTTCCTTTTTGTCTTTTCTTTTTCTGGTAACTCTATCAGGTAACACCCGTACACTCTCGTGCGTTTCAATTCGCCAGGGGCTTCATAGCGCCCCATAGTATGGCAACAAAAGTCCGAACACTTTTACAAGTACAATTCGGCACCCCGAATTTAGCACTATATGCATTGGCTCCGAATCATGTCTTTGGTCAATAGTTGGGTTACCCGGCTCATGTGCTTACTATCTTACGTTTCGCTGTATCGGCTAGGGTAGTAAAGGGAGAACTACTATGATTGTGCCCTGGTTTACCCAAGTGAGCACCTCAGTAGAGAAAGCCGAAAACTGATTGTCATGATGCGGTGAGAGCCGGTCAGCTCTTCGGAGGGCTCAAATCCTTAGAGATTTTTTCCGCATTACGCGAGGGATTGGTACTTACCCAATCAAGTGTGTGTAGCATCCTAGTCCGGATAGTAGGGGTTGCGCCTATATTTCTATCTGTCAAACTCCTATCACATCATTCTCCTAATGATGTAAACTCCCGCTCTTGGTTATTGACCGGATAGTCGTCTCGGTCATGTCTGCGTGTCTCCCGAACGCGTAGGGTCTACACACTTAAGGTTCGGTGACGCTAGGGTTGTTGAGATATTAGTATACGGTAACCCGAAAGTTGTTCGGAGTCCCAGATGAGATCCCGGACGTCACGAGGAGTTCCGGAATGGTCCGGAGGTGAAGATTTATATATAGGAAGTCAAGTTTCGGCCATCGGGAAAGTTTCGGGGGTAATCGGTATTGTACCGGGACCACCGGAAGGGTCCCGGGGGTCCACCGGGTGGGGCCACCTATCCCAGAGGGCCCCATGGGCTGAAGTGGGAGGGGAACCAGCCCCTAGTGGGCTGGTGCTCCCCCCCATGGGCCTCCCCCTGCGCCTAGGGTTGGAAACCCTAGGGGTGGGGGGCGCCCCACTTGCCTTGGGGGGCAAGCCACCCCTTGGCCGCCGCCCCCCTTGGAGATGGCATCTCCTAGGGCCGGCGCCCCCCCCCCTAGGGGTCCTATAAATAGTGGGGGGAGGGAGGGCAGCCGCACCCCTAGCACATGGCCTCTCCCTCTCCCTCCTGTGACACTCCTCCATCTCCCTGTGCTTGGCGAAGCCCTGCCGAGATCGCCGTAGTTTCCACCACCACGCCGTTGTGATGATGGATCTGCATCAACCTCTCATTCCCCCTTGCTGGATCACGTTGGAGGAGACGTCTTCCCAACCGTACGTGTGTTAAACGCGAAGGTGATGTCCGTTCAGCGCTAGGTCATCGGTGATTTGGATCACGTCGAGTACGACTCCATCAACCCCGTTCTCTTGAACGCTTCCGCACGCGATCTACAAGGGTATGTAGATGCACTCCTCTCTCCCTAGTTGCTAGATGACTCCATAGATTGATCTTGGTGATGCGTAGAAAATTTTAAAATTCTGCTACGTTCCCCAATAGTGGCATCATGAGCTAGGTCTATGCGTAGTTTCTATGCACGAGTAGAACACAAAGTAGTTGTGGGCGTGGATATTGTCAATTTGCTTGCCGTTACTAGTCTTATCTTGATTCGGTGGCATCGTGGGATGAAGCGGCCCGGACCGACCTTACACGTACGCTTACGTGAGACTGGTTCCACCGATTGACATGCACTAGTTGCATAAGGTGGCTGGCGGGTGTCTGTCTCTCCCACTTTAGTCGGATCGGATTCGATGAAAAGGGTCCTTATGAAGGGTAAATAGAAATTGGCATATCATGTTGTGGCTTTGGCGTAGGTAAGAAAAGTTCTTGCTAGAAACCTATAGCAGCCACGTAAAAACTTGCAACAACAATTAGAGGACGTCTAACTTGTTTTTGCAGCATGTGCCCTGTCATGTGATATGGCCAAAAGGATGTGATGAATGATATATGTGATGTATGAGATTGATCATGTTCTTGTAATAGGAATCACGACTTGCATGTCGATGAGTATGAAAACCGGCAGGAGCCATAGGAGTTGTCTTTATTTATTTATGACCAGCGTGTCAACATAAACGTCATGTAATTACTTTACTTTATTGCTAAAGCGTTAGCCATAGTAGTAGAAGTAATAGATGACGAGACAACTTCAACAAGACACGATGATGGAGATCATGGTGTCATGCCGGTGACAACGATGATCATGGAGCCCCGAAGATGGAGATCAAAAGGAGCAAATGATATTTGCCATATCATGTCACTATTTCATTGCATGTGATGTTTATCATGTTTTACATCTTATTTGCTTAGAACGACGGTAGCTTAAATAAGATGATCCCTCGTAATAATTTCAAGAAAGTGTTCCCCCTAACTGTGCACCATTGCGAAGGATCGTTGTTTCGAAGCACCACGTGATGATCGGGTGTGATAGATTCTAACATTCGAATACAACGGGTGTAAGCCAGATTTACACACGCAATACACTTAGGTTGACTTGACGAGCCTAGCATGTACAGACATGGCCTCGGAACACGGAAGACCGAAAGGTCGAGCATGAGTCGTATAGAAGATACGATCAACATGAAGATGTTCACCGATGTTGGCTAGTCCGTCTCACATGATGATCGGACATGGCCTAGTTAACTCAGATCATGTTTCACTTAGATAACTAGAGGGATGTCTATCTGAGTGGGAGTTCATTGAGTAATTTGATTAGATGAACTTAATTATCATGAACTTAGTCTAAAATCTTTACAATATGTCTTGTAGATCAAATGGCCCATGTTGTCCTCAACTTCAACGCGTTCCTAGAGAAAACCAAGCTGAAAAATGATGGCAGCAACTATACGGACTGGGTCCGGAACCTGCGGATCATCCTCATAGCTGCCAAGAAAGATTATGTCCTAGAAGCACCGCTAGGTGACGCACCTATCCCAGAGAACCAAGACGTTATGAACGCTTGGCAGTCACGTGCTGATGATTACTCCCTCGTTCAGTGCGGCATGCTTTACAGCTTAGAACCGGGGCTCCAAAAGCGTTTTGAGAGACACGGAGCATATGAGATGTTCGAAGAGCTGAAAATGGTTTTCCAAACTCATGCCCGGGTCAAGAGATATGAAGTCTTCGACAAGTTCTTCAGCTGTAAGATGGAGGAAAATAGTTCTGTCAGTGAGCACATACTCAAAATGTCTGGGTTGCATAACCGCTTGACTCAGCTGGGATTTAATCTCCCGGATGACGCGGTCATTGACAGAATCCTTTAGTCGCTTCCACCGAGCTACAAGAGCTTTGTGATGAACTTCAATATGCAGGGGATGGAAAAGACCATTCCTAAGGTATGTTCAATGCTAAAATCAGTAGAGGTGGAAATCAAAAAGGAACATCAAGTGTTGATGGTGAATAAAACCACTAAGTTCAAGAAAGGCAAGGGTAAGAAGAACTTCAATAAGGACGGCAAGGGAGTTGCCGCGCCCGGTAAGCAAGCTGCCGGGAAGAAGCCAAAGAATGGACCCAAGCCCGAGACTGAGTGTTTTTATTGCAAGGGAAGTGGTCACTGGAAGCGAAACTGCCCCAAATACTTAGCGGACAAGAAGGCCGGCAACACTAAAGGTATATGTGATATACATGTAATTGATGTGTACCTTACCAGCACTCGTAGTAGCTCCTGGGTATTTGATACCGGTGCGGTTGCTCACATTTGTAACTCAAAGCAGGAGCTGCGGAATAAGCGGAGACTGGCGAAGGACGAGGTGACGATGCGTGTCGGGAATGGTTCCAAGGTCGATGTGATCGCCATCTGCATGCTACCTCTACATTTACCTACGGGATTAGTTTTAAACCTCAATAATTATTATTTAGTGCCAGCTTTGAGCATGAACATTGTATCAGGATCTCGTTTAATTCGAGATGGCTACTCATTTAAATCCGAGAATAATGGTTGTTCTATTTATATGAGAGATATGTTTTATGGTCATGCTCCGTTGGTGAATGGTTTATTCTTAATGAATCTCGAGCGTAATGTTATACATATTCATAGTGTGAATACCAAAAGATTTAGAGTTGATAATGATAGTCCCACATACTTGTGGCACTGCCGCCTTGGTCACATAGGTGTCAAACGCATGAAGAAGCTTCATACAGATGGACTTTTGGAGTCTCTTGATTACGAATCATTTGACACGTGCGAACCATGTCTCATGGGTAAAATGACCAAGACTCCGTTCTCAGGAACGATGGAGCGAGCAACCAACTTATTGGAAATTATACATACTAATGTGTGCGGTCCAATGAGTGTTGAGGCTCGCGGTGGCTATCGTTATGTTCTCACTCTCACTGATGATTTGAGTAGATATGGGTATGTCTACATGGGCCTCCCCCACTCTTCCAGGTAAAAAACAAAACAAAATAAGTTAACAGTTGCATCTGGTGATTTTAAAGTATTGAAATGGGAATGATAGGTGAGCTTAATTCCATGCAGGATAGGCTTATCTGCTCCCTTTTTACAACTTTATTGCTATTTTGTTAACTCAAAACCATATCATTGTTATTCTAGCGTGTAGTTGGCCACCACAATCTACATACTTACAATTCCTGTGCTATTCATCATTATGGTTTTAATTCAGCTAAACTCATTAGCATACATACTGATTTGTTGTTTCTGTTCCTCAGTGCACTGTGGGGCATACCATATGCTCATCTTGCCATGACAAGCTCCCAGAGAAGTGCCACTTCTGCTCCCTTCCCACAGTCTACAACCGTTGCCACATGGTAGAACATCTCGTTGAATCCATCAAAGTTGCTTGCTCCAATTGCAATCACGGCTGCACTGCAAGGATATCCTACTACCAGAAAGAAGACCATGAGAAAGGTTGTCCACATGCACCATGTTTCTGCCCCGAAACCGGATGCAGCTTCAGCGGACCTACCACAATTCTCCTGGAGCATTTTTCAGGCAAGCACAAGTGGCACTCCCCGAAAGTTACCTACAACAAGGCGTTCCGTATCCGCATCCATGTGGGATCAACCGTTCTGGTGGGCGAGGATGGGAACCTCTTCCTGGTCAACATGACAATGGAGTCCCGCGGTGGTGTCATCTCAGTTTGCTCCGTCAAGCCTCACATTACTGGATCCAGCTTCAGGTGCAAGCTAACATTGTCGTGCGCTGAACCGATCTTTTCTCAGTCTATGGAGTTCTTAATGAGGAGCACTAATCTGTATGATGGGTTTCCCAATGATTGCTTCTAGTTCCTTGTGCCGAAGGTGTTGCTCCGAGGAGCTGGTACAAGCGCCACAGCCATGGTGGGTGTGACCGTCACGCAACAATAGGCCTCATGAGCAAGTGATAGGGTGCCTTTGTATGATTGGGTTTGACAAGTGAGTACTTCCGAACCTCTCAGTTTTTTTTTAAGGAATCTCTTAGCTTCTGGTGGAGGCACTAGTGTTCATTTGGTCTGGATCAGATATTTCATCCGATTGTGGAGCACTGTTTGTAAAGTTTTGCTTCAAATCGATGACGGAAGCAAAACCTCACTGAAGCAAGCCATGTTTTGTTTGCTTAGTACTTCAACTTGTGTCAAACCATCTTTACGTAGTATGATCTATGCATGGATTTGGCCGCCAGAAACCCGACTAGGACTTCCTGCGTGCAAACTGGGGGTGCTCTTGATCCAAAGTTGTAAACCTATAAACCATGCAATACTGCAACTTAGAAGATAAGATAGCCAAATCCACCTCCCAGAAGTGAAGCAGAGCATGAGCTATGCCGCGGGCGACGACTAAATCTCGGAAGATGATGGACTGGACAAAGGACGTGATCGTCGGCAAAGTTTCATTTTTCGTAGATTTTAATTTATTGCGTGAGCCGTAGGAGCTTGGTTGCTTGAACTGGTGCGTTTACATGCATGTCATATGATTTCTGTATGTACACCTTGATGATTGACTGAACTTGGTAAGCCAGCCAAATGCCAAAGCCGACAAGCAGACCGAAGGTGGAATCAACCCGCTCTGTGACAGTGCTATATTGCACTTTCAACATCCATGTTGAACACAGAGTTGTGTGGCCTTAATAATCCTTATATGAACGAAAAATAGGAATACATTTTTCTTCCACATTACAACCGGGATCTGATTTGGATGGGTATACTAAAGATATCTCCCACACATGCAGTACATATTAAGCCAGCCGGCTTTTCAACTAGACTGGAACTCGGGATGGAATGTAGGGCATCACCGAGTCATGGGGGTGATATATCAAGCGATCTAGTCCAACTATATCCTTGAGAACTTGTAGGATAAACATATCTTTGCATAGATGGTACATGGCGATGTCGAGCCCTTCAGCCGGCTGGGGACAATAGTTGTTGAAGATGTAACGCAGCGTCCATTGTGGCGGGTTGGTGTCCACATCGTTGCACGTCCAAATCTCAATCGGCTCACAGTTGGGCCCAGGATGAGCCACGCTCAACTCCCCATGCAGCTCGGACAAGTAGGACATCTCGTATACGAGCCCTTCGCAACAAGGAGGCGGCGGCGTGACGCTGAACGATTCGTCCTCTAGCCTGAAGCGGAGAAACCCTGATGGGGATTCTCCACCCACAGGTTCGATATGGTCGATGGTCCAAAACAATGAGCCCCTCGAGAAGGCCGAGGTTCCTGTAATGTCAACGGCGTAGGGTGGCTTCTCCACCGTCTCACGCCAATGCTCATCTACCCCGATGGTGTAAACCTCCATACCAAAGTTGTGGTGGTATTGCCCGTCGGGTCGGGTTCTTTAGGGCGCAAGAAGAAGCGGGCAACCTTGTAGGTGTCGCTGTGAAGGGCCAAACAATTGGTGCAAAACGCTGTACAAGCCCTCGGTCGGTGCTAGTGATACACCGTTGGGGCTCCAAGGCAGTGGAAGTAGGCACCGTGTGGCAGGGTTGAGCACGCGGACCACGGCGTTCATCGGCATCAGCACCAGCCCGTTGCAGTGCGAGAAGTAATACGTATGGTCTTCAGGCAAGTCTATGGTGTCTGTGAGGGCAGCGCTCTCCTCCGACACGTACAAGCCGATGGTGGTGACCTTGTTCATCCGGTCCTCCTTCGTGCTGGTCGAGATGAGCAAGCGTGGAGGCTGAGCACGGAGGTGGGCGCGGTGGAAAGCTGCATCGTCGGAGATGGTGTCGCGCCATGCCTTGCAGACGCACCTGAACCGGAGCAGCGACTTGACGGGCAGCCAGGCCATGATCTCCAGCACGAGCTCGGAGGGCATGTGCGGCGCGGCTGTGTCGCCGTTCATGCCGACGAGATAGATGGATCTGTCGCAACTTGCCTGGCCAGATACGTGCCTCGATCGTATGAGCAACTGATTTTCCTTGCGATTTGTGTCAGGCCTTCAACGTATTATAGATTGATGAGATAGAGCAAATAAAAGTCAATCGGAGTCGGATTCAGTATCTTCATCAACATATAACGAGTCGTTGGCGATCGTTTTACGCTGGGTTCTCGTTGAGCTGGAAACGACCTTGTCGGCCTCCTACACGAGTCTGTACGACTATTACTAGAACATAAACTAAACCATGATTTTCAATAAAAATAAAAAATGAACATGAACTAACCCTATCTGACTCGAACAGGGACTACACGTATGCTACACTAGAACAGGGACACGGACAATTTTAGCCCTTCACACATAAACTCGCCATTACCGCCCGGAAGGAAGAAGGCCTGGAGCGTGTCGTGTGCTCCAGGACGGTCTCCAAAAGCTGCCACCGCATGGAGCGTGCCATTGACTCCATCGTGATCGTGGTGCCGTGCTCCTACGCCATGCACGGCTGCACCGCCATGATTGCCTACCACGAGAAGTCGCACACCGGAGGCGCTGCTGGACCACTTCGCCACAGAGAGCACAGAGTGGCCGGCCATGGCGTTCAAATACTTTGAGCCGTTCAACACGGCAGCCAGGAACGCCAAGAGGGCGATGACAAGGGGTCCCTGGATTGCCTGCTATACGGGGTCTCATTGGCCCGCATCCAGATTCCAGGCACACGCGCAGGAGTACTACGTGATGCTCAGTGAGCTGCTCCTGGTCCTGGTTCAGGGCCAGTCCCAGGTCACGACGCTGGACATTATCCGACGCTCGTCGCTGTTCAGTGTGGCTGCCGAAATGTTTCATAGTTTTCTTATTTATTTCTTTAGGGCATCTCCACCCTCAACCGTCCGGACTGCGCTCTCCGGACATGATTAGCCATCCAACACGGGCATACCGGTTAGCCGAGTAGTCTTAACGTAGTTCTCCTGGCAAGGAGGGGGGGGGGGGGTGTTATAGGAGTCCAGACAGCAGCCAAGTAGGACTCCAAAGGCCTGGTCCAGCCAGAACCCCTCCCAAACCCCGCGCCTCCATCCTCCCATTTTCTCCATTTCAGTGTCTCTCTTGCCTTTGCCGCTGCTCGACCACCCCGGCCCCCATGTCACACTCCTGCCGGAACTTAACGTGTCCATCACCTCTGAAAACTGATTGAGTACTTTCCTTGATTGCATACAGAGTACAGGAGGGATTACATATGGGAGGGCAGCGCCCAACCGAACGCAGTACGTGCACGGGGATCGTGCGTAGATCATGGGCTGAGCGCAGTCAGCGGTCTAACACCCCCCCCCCCCCCCCCCGCAGTGTCAGCGGCGGGCTCGACGACGTTGAGACTGGCTCGAATGTCGAGGAAGGAAGTAGTTGGCAGTCCCTTGGTGAAGATGTCGGCAAATTGCACGCTGGTGGGGACATGCAGAACACGGACATCTCCTAGAGCGACCTTCTCCCTAACAAAGTGGATGTCTATCTCTATGTGTTTAGTACGTTGATGCTGTACAGGATTACATGACATGTACACAGCGGAGATATTATCACAATAAACGACGGTAGCTTGATGGAGAGGCCGGTGGAGCTCGCTGAGAAGTTGACGAAGCCAGACGGTTTCGGCGACGGCGTGGGCGACAGAGCGATATTCAGCTTTAGCGGATGACCTGGAAACAGTGAGCTGTCTCTTCGAAGACCATGAAATCAAGTTATCACCCAGATACACACAATAACCATAAGTGGATTGACGAGTATCCGGACATCCAGCCCAGTCGGCATCGGAATACGTTGTGAGAGTGGTGGGAGAGGAAGGTGTGATGGAAAGACCATGATCAAAAGTTCCTTTGAGGTAACGCAAAATGCGTTTAACATGATTGTAGTGAGGAATACGCGGGTCATGCATGTATAAACACGCTTGTTGGACTGCGTAGGTGAGCTCAGGACGAGTTAGAGTCATGTACTGAAGGGCGCCGGTGAGGCTGCGGTAGAGGGTGGGATCAGAGAAGGGCTCGCCGTCACAAGAAAGTTTAGAGCCCGTTTCAGCTGGAGTGCGAGAGGGATGGCAGTCGGACATGCCGGCCTTGGAGAGGAGATCGATTGCATATTGACGCTGAGAAAGAAAAAGGCCGGAGGATGAACGAGAGACCGCAATGCCGAGAAAGTGATGAAGAGGCCCAAGGTCGGTCATGCTGAACTCGTGACCAAGGGAATGGATGATGGTGGAAAGAAAAGAGTCAGAAGAAGCGGTGAGCACGATGTCATCTACATATAAGAGGAGATATGCAATGTGGGTGTCTGTTTTGAGAATAAAGAGGGAAGAGTCAGAACGAGATGGTTGAAAACCGATGCTGTGAAGAAAGGTGGCAAAACGCTGAAACCAAGCCCGGGGCGCCTGTTTAAGACCATAGAGCGATTTTTGAAGGTGGCACACATGGTCAGGGAAGGATGGGTTAGTGAATCCGAGAGGCTGACGGCAGAAAACGGTTTCGTTGAGAGTGTCGTGCAAGAAAGCGTTCTTCACATCCAATTGGTGAATGGGCCAAGAAGAGGAAATGGCAAGACTAAGAACCACACGAATTGTGCTGGGCTTAACGACAGGTGAGAAAGTTTAGTCGAAGTCAATGCCGGCTTGCTGAGAGTCACCGCGGCAAACCCAACGAGCTTTGTAGCGAGAAAGAGACCCGTCGAAGTTGAATTTGTGCCGAAAAACCCACTTACCGGAAACAACATTAGCACCGGCTGGGCGTGGAACAAGAGACCATGTGTTGTTCTGCAGAAGCGCGTACTCATCCTTCATTGCGTGGAACCAGTGTGGGTCAAGAAGAGCGGCTTTGTAAGAGTGTGGTATGGGGGAGAGAGAAGTGGGTGACGCGGTGAGGTTTAGGCGTTTAGCAGGTTGGCGGAATCCTGATTTGGCGCGAGTACGCATGGTGTGATCATTAGTGGTAATAGGTACTGGGACGGCAGCGGGTGGTAATGGATGGTGTGGCCGGGACGTAGAAGAAGGAGGAGAAGGCGGGACGTGTGGATGTTGTGGTGACGAGGAATCAGAGTGCGCAGGAGAGGCTGCATGGGTGGGGGACAAAGTTGCATGCATGGGTGTAGTGGCGGGCCCGGGTGAATCTGTGGAGGGAGAGGTGGCAGGAGAATCTGGGGAGGAGGGGGTGGATTGGCTAGTGGATGCCATGGGAAAACAATCATTGGAGGGAGGCGGGGTGGATCCCGGAGAGGATGGCCTGCTGGGCGCGGAAGTAGTGGAGGGGGCACGGGGATCGATAGAGATAGTGGGGGTGGTAGGGACGGTGATGTGACCACGTGAATAGGACCATGCAGGCCATGCATGGAGGCCGAATTGGGGTTGGAGAATGTAGTGATGGGAGCAGAAAAATCTGGCGGGGTGTGGGACGCAAAGGGAAAGATGGTTTCGTCGAATGTGACATGGCGAGAAATATAAACGCGACCAGTTTGTATGTCAAGACAACGACATCCTTTGTGCGAATCAGAGTAACCGAGGAATACGCAGGGCAAGGAACGAGGGGAGAGCTTGTGGGCGGCTGTGGAGCTAATGTTTGGAAAACAGAGGCAGCCAAAAATGCGTAGGCTGTTGTAGGAGGGTGGGGCTAGAAATAAGGATTCGTACGGGGAAAACTTTGGGCTGGTGGTGGTGGGGCGAATGTTATGAAGATATGTGGCGTGACGAAGCGCTTCAGCCCAAAAATTAGGCGGGATGGAGGCCTGGATGAGAAGAGTGCGCAGGATGTCGTTAATGGTACGAAGGGATCGCTCCGCTTTTCCGTTTTGAGATGAAGTGTATAGACAAGAACAGCGAAGGAGAATGCCATGTTGTAAGAAGAATTCTCTGTTGCGAGTGTTATCAAATTCTTTACCATTGTCACATTGCAAAAAGCGAATGGGAAGGGAGAAGTGTGTATAAACATAGCACTGAAAATTTACAAAGAGAGGGTGAACATCACATTTAGAGCGAATGGGAAAGGTCCAAATATAGTGAGAATGATCATCCACGATTACAAGATAGTACTTAAAACCAGACACACTAGGGATAGGCGAGGTCCATAAGTCACAATGCAACAACTCAAAAGGGAAAGTGCTAGTAGTAGTAGATGTACTAAAGGGCAAGCGAACATGTTTGCCCAACTGACACGCGTGACAGAGAGATGCGTCATGAGAGCCTCGATCATGCGGGAGTTGGAACTCTAGAAGAAGCTTTGTAGTGGTGGTGGCGTTGGGATGACCGAAACGGCGATGCCATAGAGTGACGGAAGCATGCATGGCTTGAGGTGAAGGAGTGGATGCGCCGTTGATGGTGTAGAGATCGCCAGAGCTATTGAACCGAGCTATCACCGCCTTGCTGTGGAGATCCTTCACAGACAACCCAAAGGGATCAAACTCGACAGAAACTTGGTTATCTATGGTAAAACGACGGACAGAAATCAGGTTTTTATTAAAGCAGGAGCGACCAAAACCTCACGAAGGAGAAGTGGTGAGCGAGAAGATGAAAGAGAGGTGGTGCCGACACATGAAACTGGTACAGTAGAGCCATCACCAATGGTGATAGAGGGAAAGAGAATGGAGGGATGGATGGATGACAGCGTACTAGATGATGCAGACATATGCGAAGATGCACCGGAATCGAAAATCCACTCCGTACCTGTGTCCTGGGTGGTAAGTGAGTTCAGGGCGGCGATGAGAGCAGCTTGATCCCAGGTTGGTGGTGCTGAAGTTGTAGCAGCAGGCGCCAGCTGGTGGGGAGATGCAGACGGCGACGCCAATGGACCAGCAAGATCCCATCCTGTTGTAGGAGCGCCGTAGAGGTACGGAGGTGGTGCTGATGGAGGCGCCGAAGATTGGTACAGAGGGGCATAGGCCGTGTACGCATGCGGCGGCGGCCAGGAGCCAAGAAGGCCGGGAGCCCCGATGGAGGGACGGATGCCGGGCGCCCAGGCTCCACTGTATGCAGGGGGAGCACCGTAGGGGGAAGGCGCGGTCCAAGGCATCGGCCATGCCTGAACGAGCCCCGTCCAGGGATCAGCAGTAGGGCGCCATGTTCAAGAACCCGGGGGCGCCGCGGGCGCTGGTGGCGTGGGCGCCAATGGAGGTGCAAGCGGTGGAGGCGTGGATGACGACGAGGAAGCCAACGAGTGCTGCTTGGGCGGTCGATAAACCGGGTTTTTGCCCTTGTAATTTGGACTTGGACGCCATCCGGGAGGCGGCTGCGGGGTGGGCGGCGCCAAGGATGATGTTGGTGGTGACGGAGCAGGATTGGCGGCGGTGTGGAAGAGACACGGAGCTCCGATCTTGCGCGCCTGGGTTTGCTCCTCGAGCTGCAGCATCGACCTCGCCTCGGACAGAGACGGCAGGGGGCGAAGCAGAGGAATCAGCGACGCCTGCTGCGCGAACCGCTCGTCCAGCCCGCCCATGAGAGCGTGAAGAAGAGAACGATCGGCAACGGTTTCCCCGAGTTCCCGGAGTTCGTCGCCAATCGCCTTGATCTGTTGACAGAAGACACCAACAGGACGATCGCCCTGGGTGATGGTGCGGAGCTCGACGTTGAGGGCCGAGATGCGGGCGTCGCGGTTGTCTTGAAAGAGACGCCGGAGCTCGGTCCAGATGTCACGCGCGGTGGCGCCGTCCTTGACGACGAGGTTGAACAGCTCAGTGGAGATGCGCGTGTAAAGCCACTGAATTATGGCGAGATCATCTTTGAGCCAACGAGGATTGTGCGGCTCGGGAGGGGAGGCGTCCGAGATGTGGTGAAGCAGCGAGCAGCGGCCAAGGTGGATCTCGAACAAGTGACGCCAGTGGTAGTAGTTCCTGCTATGGAGATCAAGAACAATAGGGATGAAGGGGTTCACATCGGTGATTGTGTCGCTGAAGGAGAGAGAGGGGATAGTGAGGGTAGTAGTGGAGGAGGTCGCCGGAATAGTGTGGCTGCCGGCGGCCGGTTGGGAGGAATTGCCGGTGCCGGGGTTGGTCATGGCGCTTGGTCATGGCGCTGGAGTTTAGGAGAGGATCGTGGGAGAGTTATCTGATGCCATGAAAACAGATTGAGTACTTTCCTTGATTGCATACAGAGTACAGGAGGGATTACATATGGGAGGGCAGCGCCTAACCGAACGTAGTACGTGCACGGGGATCGTGCGTAGATCGTGGGCTGAGCGCAGTCAGCGGTCTAACAACCTCCAACGGTACAACCGGGCTCCACGCCGCTTCTCCTCCGCCGCCGTTCCACACCTCTCCTTTGACCGCCACGCAAGTAAGGTTGTCAGAATCGTGATTTTGAATCGGATTGTAGCTCTGATGGTAGGATTGCAAATCATAAAATTTTCACTATCAGGATCGTAAAAACGTAGATTCTATGAATTAAAATCGTAGAATTATAGAAGTTAGTTTGGATGATAAAGTTGTAGAATCGTATAACAGAATTCGCCGCCGCTGCCGCTCGTCTTCTCCTCCACCGGCCGCCGCTTATTTCCTCTGCAGCTGGCATCTCGGTGAGCCTCACTCCCCCCTCCCCCTCTCCCTCCTCCTGCTCTCCAGCCGTGCAGGCGCTCGTTTCGCTTCCTCGGTCGACTCCAGGCTCCAGCATCTTATTTCTCTACTTCGTTGGTTCTGTCGCCCGGCGAGCGACATCGTTTGATTCGATCGATCGTCCGTGGGTTCGATTGCTTTTCTTGCATTTGCCCCTTCATTGCCGGATTTTGGACCTGTTGATTCAACCATTCACTAGTACAGTAGTTAAATTGCTTCCGTCCACGATTTCGATCTGCTCATTCACTACTTGCTTACCATGCAGTCCATGTGTTTGCGAATTTGCCTCCTTGCTCTGCTCTGAGAGAGACCACCCTATCCGCGTACTGATGTATGTACATGCGTTAGAAATAGTTAATGATGCATAAAGAATCTTGTACGATGCTTCAGATGCATTCATCCTCTGATTTCGGGTTGTTCATTTGCTAATTGGCTAGTATTCATCTTGTACGAATTTGCCTCCCTGATTTGAGGCCACCTTATCTGTGTACTCATTAGAGGCTCTTGTAACATGCTTCTCCTAAGTTAAAAGAGAGGAAAGGAGTAAGAAAATGGTGAATCCAATAATCCTTAGTGCATGTAGAGAAATAACTAAATGCGTGCTGAATGTAAGTATGTAACTACGACGATGCTTCATCTATGTCGTCGTTCTGCCGTTCAGATACATCCATCATCTGATTGTGGTAGGAATCCCCAAATTCGTCTGGAAAATTCGTACCTTAATTTCAGCAAATAAATACTGACCCTCCCCTTTACATTGCACATCCATGGATGCGCCCTCGATGTTGTTTTTGCTCGCCTGCAAATTGTGCAAGAACGTATATGTTTTAACAACTGGGTTCTTTCATCTCTAGTACTGGAGGCCCTAGCTCCCATTGAGGTGAAGAGTAACAGCATCAAGAAGGATGGAAAGGAAGGAGAAGCTCTGCAAGAGGGAGAGGGCATCATCAAGAAGCAGGTCACCATGGCGATGGAGGTCTTTGACTGCCCCATCTGCTCCACCCCCCTTAGGCCTCCCGTTTTCCAGATAAATGTGCTTCATATCTGATCCTACCCGTGTCGGCACCCTCCTCTGCTCCAGCGCGGCGGATGGCCGAATTCGGGCGGCGGGGATGGCTGGCGGCGGACTGGAATGGGTAGGGGAGGGGCCAGAGCTAGCCGAAATTGGTCGGCGACGGTGGCGGCCGAAAGAGGACGGGCGGCAAATAGGTAGATTTAGTGGAGGGCGGAGGAGGCGATGAAAGTGGCGGCGGGGCGGTGGAGTGCCGGGATCTGTCAGCGACGCGGCGGTGGCATCACACGGTGGGCCGGGCTGGGTGGCGGCGGGGCGCGTGCGGCGGTTGGGAAACAAAATGAAGGGCGGTTGGCGCGCGGACAAGTTTTTACATCTTGTGAAGATGGAGATGCAAATTGTATTTTACACCTCCTGAAGGTGAAGATGTATTTTTTTTTTTACATCTACATCATTTGTTGGTGTTATGTTTTTTGGCCTCAAAGATGCAAAAGTTGGAGATGCTCTATGCAGTTGGATGTCTATCGAGTATCAACTAGGGGAGCCCTAAATAGCAAACTGTCAATTTTAGCATCGCTAGGTTTACTTTACAAAAAGTAAATTAGGTGATCAATAAGAACCACATACTATTCGTGGGTTATTCAAAAAATGCATAAGAGTCGCATACTTCAAATCAAGTAAATCCTTACCTCTAAAACGTCTAAAATGCATAAGATGCGTAACAAGGTTTTAAATCGAGTAAGCACATGCTGCTACTCTCGGTTTGAAACCTTGTTTAGTTGGTTATTCAGAAGTAAATCCTAGCGCGCTCTAAGACGTCTTATATCTTTTTACAGAGTGATTTTTTGACAATAAATAATACAGTAGCTTCTTCGTCTGTTCCTTTCGTCCCGCGATTTAGTTTATTGGAAACGGAAAACCAAAAGGCCTCTCCGGCCAGCTTCCGGAATTATGTCTAGCTGCAGCGCACCGACGATCTTACTCGGGACGAGGCTAGCGTGCATGCATGGTCACGTGAATGACTAATGGAAGTCGAAACAGACGGACACAACGCGGGAGGAGTACGGTGACTGCATGCATGATTCGCTGGGCTGTCAAACGCTTAAAATTCTTGTTTTGTCCAAACAGCTTCCCCCTCGATACCGTGCACTGAGTTATGACTAATGGAAGTCGAAACAAACGGACTCTTCAGCTTCCATAATTACTATCCCTGGCCACTAATAAGAACCCACCATAGATATACTGGGGAAGGATATCGCCTTCTTTGCCAAGTGGAGTACCGATGGAAGGCGCTTTGGTGGCGACGGAGGGGTCAGGCGACTCCAGCAAGAAGAAAGGAGATGATGATCAGAACGAGGGAAAAAGTTGCACCTCCGGCAAGATGCGGAATGTCACCGTGGGGATAGAGATGTTTGACTGCAGCATCTGCTCCAAACCACTGAGTCCTCCAATTTTCCAGGTACGTATTTTTAAGTTCACTAGTACTTCGGCTGTTAGTTGTCCGTTTCGCTGATTCACCATTAAATCTAAATCAACATATTAATTAAAAAATTTGTATACATTTCAGTGCTCCAAGGGGAATTCCATCTGCTCGCCTTGCCGCGACAAGCTGCTGGAAAGTGGTCGAACTGCCACCCAGCGCTGCCACGTCATGGATCGGGTCGTCGACAACATATTGGTTCCCTGCAAGTACCACCCCAGATGTGACAGGAAGGTCCCCTATTACTGGAAGGTTGACCACGAGAGGGTGTGCCCGCTCGGGTCTTCCATCTGCCCGATATCTGGTTGCAGCAGAGTTTTACCAACCGGGGTCCTCCTGTACCATCTCACCACCTATGCGCCCATGTTGCCAACAAAAACTATCGAGTTAAAAGAGCACAAATTGCCAACAATAGTATTCGAATTGTCCCAGCCGTTCGAAATCCCAATCAAGCCCGGCTACAGAGTTCTCAAAAGCAACGATAACCTCTTCTTCCTGCTCAACGTGAAGTCGCTGAAGTCCTACGGCCATGCCATCTCCCTCATCTGCATGGGGCGAGAAGCTCCGGGACCCAATATTGGAATCGCCATGTCTTTCTCCTTCGTCGTAGGACATAAGCAGTGGTCAACGTGGACAATCGGACCCAATGGGGTACCTAAAGAATGCTTGTGCGTTGTGACCCCCCGCTCCTGCTGGAGGAACTGTTATCAACATCAGGATATGCGTGGCATACCTTAAAAACGATCCAGAAGAGGCAGGAGAAGGAGAACGAGAAAGTGATGACCACAAGGACGAGGAGGATTGATGCGTCGTCTCAATGTCCACTGGAAGGATGTGAAGTTTCGGTTTGCGGGATACGTTGGGATCAGTATCAAGTTAATCTCCTGCATTTTAGAATGGCGCTTCTATTCAATTTAGTAATTTATTATGCTCTACTATTGTTCTCGATCCCTATCGGAACTACCCAGTAGTACTTGGAACGCGTCAATCGGTTTCTTGACCTACTCCTTTTGAAGAATGTTTCTGTTCTAGTCCTCGTATGTCTGTCTTTGTCAACGAATAAGGAGCATGCATGATGTTCGGGACGTGTGTGATCAAATTTGAACTACAAGATGATCAGCGCATTTGCTATATTACTTACATGTTATTATAATCAGATAGCGTCCTTGAAGAGAGGAGAGGGGGTACATCCTCCCCCTTGCGTCCCTCTTGTGTCGCCTCCCCCGCGGGCGGCTCGTGAGGGCTCAGCCGCCGCCGCTACCTAGTATCCTGCAGCGCCCTTCTCCCTCTCCGCCGCTGCCAGTGGTCGACGCCGGGCAAAGCCCGTGCGTGCGACGGCGGCGGCGGAGGGTCTCTCCTCCCTCTTCCGGATCCGCGACGGCGCGGGCATCCCGTTCCGCTGGGTGCGGCCCTCCCGACGGTGTGGCGGATCCCGCAGGCGGCGGGCTCGCGGCGGTGCACGGGTGCCCAGATCCATGGGTGTGGGACTCCCGGCAGCGTGCGGGCTCCCGGCAGCGGCGGGATCAGGCGACGGCAGGCTTGGGCGATGGCGTCGGCCGTGTGGTGCCGTATCTCGTCGCTCGTGGCGAATCTCGCCACTCTGGCCATCGTGGAGGAACCTGGACCTGGGGCAGCAGCCCCGTTAGGCATGGCGACGGCGCCCTCGGCCGGCTACGTTCGCGCGCGCACGCGGGTGGTGGGGGGGGTGGATGTATGGCATCTTGTGGTGGCAGCGGTGAATCTCCTCCACGCTGCAGGCTCTCTCACTAGTAGAAAAAGGGCCATTTGTCCCGGTTCTCGAATCGGTACTAAAGAGTCGTTACTAAAGGTCCCCCTTTAGTCCCGGATCTTATACGAACCGGGACTAAATGCCCTCCACGTGGCCGCTGCCTGGAGCACCACCTTTAGTCCTGGAACACCAACAGACACTAAAGGAAATTTTTTGAATTTTTTTTGAATTTTTTCTGATTTTTAAATTTTTGATTTTTTTTTACAATTTAATCTCTAATCACCCCTGATCACTGCTCAATTTAACCTCTAATCTCTAATCATCTCTCATCATTCCAAATCATCTAACTTTCCGGCCGGTCATCCATCCTCACTACTCCAGCCTGAGCACGCTTACTTTCCGGGTTCTATTTTCTCTCGTTTCCAAGTCTGCACTTATTGTTTTTCTGACAATAGTAAGATGTCAATCATATTAACCCTCAGGAGTTTAGCTTGAGCATGAAGTCATACGTTTCACTGTTTGAGTTTGAAACTATTATTCTAAAAAACAATAATTATTTAGTAACACTAATATTTATTAAATAAGTAGTTTGACCATAGTTTGACCATTGTTTGACCAGATTTGACCAAAATTCAAAAAAACAGAAATAATTATTTAGTAACACTAATATTCTTGAATAATTATTTAGTAACACTAATACTTCTTGAATAAGTAGTTTGACCATAGTTTGACTAGATTTGACCAAAATTCAAAAAAAAACTGAAATAATTATTTAGTAACACTAATATTCTTGAATAATTATTTAATAACCGTAATACTTCTTGAATAAGTAGTTTGACCATAGTTTGACCAGATTTAACGAAAATTAAAAAAAAATGAAATTTGAGCATATCATACGTGCTGCACATTTTGATATATTATACGTTTTTTCTGACATCGTATGCAAAAGTTATTGCCGTTGTACATTTTCCTTACACTTTTTGCAAAAAATGTCCAAATTTATGTTTTTTAATTTTACTACATCTCGAAGGAGTTTAATTTTTGAAGTTTTTATCATTTTCTTTTGCTTTTCAAAAAACTGAAAAGGCGATCCAGGGGGTAGAGTTTGGAAATGGGACCTTTAGTCCCGGTTTGAGACATGAACAGGGACTAAAGGGCATTGCACCCTTTAGTCCCGGTTCGTGTCTCAAACCGGGATTAAAGGTCTAATCTTTAGTCCCGGTTTGAGATACGAAACGGGACTAAAGGGCATCGCACCTTTAGTCCCGGTTCGTGTCTCAAACCGTGAGTAAAGTGCTCATTTGAACCGGGACTAATGCCTTTAGCCGCACGAACCGGGACCAATGCTCACATTAGTCCCGGTTCGTGACTGAACCGGGACTAATGGGCTTATCTGGCCCGAACGAAAGCCCTGTTTTCTACTAGTGTGTCTCCCGCTGCACTTGGTGGCTTACGATCGCGGTCGTCAGCCTCAGTGCGTTCGCGGGTGCTGGTAGAGGTGCCAGTGGATCGGAGAAAACTCTGGATGACTCATTCATCCCGACGGTGGCGACGACCAGGGTCGCCTTTCTCCTCCTTGTAGGCGTCGTCGAGGTCCCTGCCCTCCACCCCGACCCCATGCCCGGGTGAAAACCAAAAATCCTTAGATTGGGTGGCGGCGGCACTGCGTGTGTCGTACCCTTCTTGGAGGTGCCGCCTAGGGCGTTTGGGTGCTCGGTTAGAGGAATTGCAGGCGGAGGGGATGGGACCAGTGGTAACAAGTGGTTCTCGCGATAGAGGAGTGGCGTGGCATCTGGCACATCGACAACGGCGGGTCTCAGCGGCATGGAGCAGCGGGGTCTCGCCGGTGGGCATGTGATGATGGATGAGCGCAGGATGGTGGCGTTGTCTGGCGTCGTGGTGGCGTCGACGGCAAAACCGGGCAAGGTAGATGCAGGAGTACAGCACTAAAGATGGATTGGTGACAGGTGGCTGCGGCGGCCTCATACCCGGCAGGCGTCTTGGTTGAGGAGTGCCCCATACCCGGTAGGAGTCCTAGTTGGGACCTCAGGTCTTAGATGTTAGGTTTGGCTGTGAGGTCTGTTTGGTATTATGCCCAGACTATCAGCATCCCTTCATCAACTGGATAGGAGGAGCGACAGATGTTGCGTGGACGGTGGCTTTAGTCTTACTGTTGTATGACTTTGTAAGGTCTTGTGTAAACAATTAATAAAGTGGCTGCATGCATCGTCCAGATGCAGAGGCTGGGGGTCCTCCTCCTTTTCTAAAAAAAGTTAGCGTCCATGCATGTTTCATCATTGATTCGGGTGTGAAGTTAGGGAATAAACAAGGCAAGAGACTACCCCTTCCCGCTCCCACGACCCGCGTCGTACACAAGGCGGCCGGGGCGCAGCCCCCGTCTCCTGCCCCCTAGTACTCCCCTTCCCTCCTTCCTCCCGCCATCGCCGGTGTGCTGTGCCGGCCCTTGGCTGATGAAGGAAATATGCCCTAGAGGCAATAATAAAGTTATTATTTATTTCCTTATATCATGATAAATGTTTATTATTCATGCTAGAATTGTATTAACCGGAAACATAATACATGTGTGAATACATAGACAAACAGAGTGTCACTAGTATGCCTCTACTTGACTAGCTCGTTAATCAAAGATGGTTATGTTTCCTAACCATGGAAAAGAGTTGTTATTTGATTAACGGGATCACATCATTAGGTGAATGATCTGATTGACATGATCCATTCCATTAGCTTAGCACCCGATCGTTTAGTATGTTGCTATTGCTTTCTTCATGACTTATACATGTTCCTATGACTGAGATTATGCAACTCCCGTTTATCGGAGGAACACTTTGTGTGCTACCAAACGTCACAACGTAACTGGGTGATTATAAAGGTGCTCTACAGGTGTCTCCAAAGGTACATGTTGGGTTGGCGTATTTCGAGATTAGGATTTGTCACTCCGATTGTCGGAGAGGTATCTCTGGGCCCTCTCGGTAATGCACATCACATAAGCCTTGCAAGCATTGCAACTAATGAGTTAGTTGTGAGATGATGTATTACGGAACGAGTAAAGAGACTTGCCGGTAACGAGATTGAACTAGATATTGAGATACCGACGATCGAATCTTGGGCAAGTAACATACCGATGACAAAGGGAACAACGTATGTTGTTATTCGGTCTGACCGATAAAGATCTTTGTAGAATATGTAGGAGCCAATATGGGCATCCAGGTCCCGCTATTGGTTATTGACCGGAGACGTGTCTCGGTAATGTCTACATTGTTCTCGAACCCGTAGGGTCCGCACGCTTAAGGTTTCGATGACAGTTATATTATGAGTTTATGAGTTTTGATGTACCGAAGGAGTTCGGAGTCCCGGATGAGATCGGGGACATGACGAGGAGTCTCGAAATGGTCGAGACGTAAAAATCGATATATTGGACGACTATATTCGGACATCGGATAGGTTCCGAGTGATTCGAGTATTTTTCGGAGTACCGGAGAGTTACGGGAATTCGCCGGGAGAAGTATTGGGCCTTATTGGGCCATACGGGAAAGAGAGAGGGGCTGCCTAGGGCAGGCCGTGCGCCCCTTCCTTGTTTCCTACTCCTACTACATGGAAGGACTCCTAGTTGGACTAGGAAAGGGGAATCCTACTCCCGGTGGGAGTAGGACTCCCCTAGGCGCGCCATAGAGAGGGCCGTCCCTCCCCTCCTCCACTCCTTTATATACGGGGGCAGGGGGCACCCCATAGACACACAAGTTGATCCACGTGATAATATTCTTAGCCATGTGCGGCGCCCCCTGCCACCATAGTCCTCGATAATATTGTAGCGGTGCTTAGGCGAAGCCCTGCGACAGTAGTACATCGATCGTCACCACACCGTCGTGCTGACGGAACTCTTCCCCGACACTTTGCTGGATCGGAGTCCGGGGATCGTCATCGAGCTGAACGTGTGCTAGAACTCGGAGGTGCCGTAGTTTCGGTGCTTGATCGGTCGGGCCGTGGAGACGTACGACTACATCAACCAAACGCTTCCGTTGTCGATCTACAAGGGTACGTAGATCACACTCTCCCCTCTCGTTGCTATGCATCACCATGATCTTGCGTGTGCGTAGGAAAATTTTGAAATTACTACGTTCCCCGATAGTGGTATCAGAGCCTAGGTTTTATGTGTTGATGTTATATGCACGAGTAGAACACAAGTGAGTTGTGGGCGATATAAGTCATACTGCTTACCAGCATGTCATACTTTGGTTCGGCGGTATTATTGGACGAAGCGGCCTGGACCGACATTACGCGTACGCTTACGCGAGACCGGTTCTCCCAACGTGCTTTGCACATAGGTGGCTTGCGGGTGACAGTTTCTCCAACTTTAGTTGAATCGAGTGTGGCTACGCCCGGTCCTTGCGAAGGTTAAAACAGCACCAACTTGACAAACTATCGTTGTGGTTTTGATGCGTAGGTAAGATTGTTTCTTGCTTAAGCCCGTAGCAGCCACGTAAAACTTGCAACAACCAAGTAGAGGACGTCTAACTTGTTTTTGCAGGGCAAGTTGTGATGTGATATGGTCAAGACATGATGCTAAATTTTATTGTATGAGATGATCATGTTTTGTAACCGAGTTATCGGCAACTGGCAGGAGCCATATGGTTGTCGCTTTATGGTATGCAATGCAATCGCCCTGTAATGCTTTACTTTATCACTAAGCGGTAGCGATAGTCGTGAAAGCATAAGATTGGCGAGACGACAACGATGCTACTATGGAGATCAAGGTGTTGCGCCGGTGACGATGGTGATCATGACGGGGCTTCGGAGATGGAGATCACAAGCACAAGATGATGATGGCCATATCATATCACTTATATTGATTGCATGTGATGTTTATCTTTTATGCATCTTATCTTGCTTTGATTGACGGTAGCATTATAAGATGATCTCTTACTAATTATCAAGAAGTGTTCTCCCTGAGTATGCACCGTTGCGAAAGTTCTTCGTGCTGAGACACCACGTGATGATCGGGTGTGATAGGCTACAACGGGTGCAAAACAGTTGCACACGCGGAATACTCAAGTTATACTTGACGAGCCAAGCATATACAGATATGGCCTCGGAACACGGAGACCGAAAGGTCGAGCGTGAATCATATAGTAGATATGATCAACATAGTGATGTTCACCAATGAAACTACTCCATCTCACGTGATGATCAGACATGGTTTAGTTGATTTGGATCACGTAATCACTTAGAGGATTAGAGGGATGTCTATCTAAGTGGGAGTTCTTAAGTAATATGCTTAATTGAACTTAAATTTATCATGAACTTAGTCCTGGTAGTACTTTGCAAATCATGTTGTAGATCAATAGCTCGCGTTGTTGCTTCCCTGTGTTTATTTTGATATGTTCCTAGAGAAAATTGTGTTGAAAGATGTTAGTAGCAATGATACGGATTGGATCCGTGATCTGAGGTTTATCCTCATTGCTGCACAGAAGAATTATGTCCTTGATGCACCGCTAGGTGACGGGCCTATTGCAGGAGCAGATGTAGACGTTATGAACGTTTGGCTAGCTCAATATGATGACTACTTGATAGTTTAGTGCACCATGCTTAACAGCTTAGAATCGGGACTTCAAAGACGTTTTGAACGTCATGGACCATATGAGATGTTCCAGGAGTTGAAGTTAATATTTCAAGCAAATACCCGAGTTGAGAGATATGAAGTCTCCAACAAGTTCTATAGCTAAAAGATGGAGGAGAATAGCTCAACTAGTGAGCATGTGCTCAGATTGTCTGAGTACTACAATCGCTTGAATCAAGTGGGAGTTAATCTTCCAGATAAGATAGTGATTGACAGAATTCTCTAATCACCATCACCAAGTTAGTAGAACTTTGTGATGAACTATGATATGCAAGGGATAACAGAAATGATTCCCAAGCTCTTCGTAATGCGGAAATTGACGAAGGTAGAAATCGAAAAAAACATCAAGTGTTGATGGTAGACAAGACCACTAGTTTCAAGAAAAGGGCAGAGGGAAGAAGGGGAACTTCAAGAAGAACAGCAAGCAAGTTGCTGCTCAAGTGAAGAAGCCCAAGTCTGATCCTAAGCCTGAGACTAAGTGTTTCTACTGCAAAGGGACTGGTCACTGGAAGCGGAACTACCCCAAGTGATTGGCAGATAAGAAGGATGGCAAAGTGAACATAAGTATATTTGATATACATGTTATTGATGTGTACTTTACTAGTGTTTATAGCAACACCTCAGTATTTGATACTAGTTTAGTTGCTAAGATTAGTAACTCGAAACGGGAGTTGCAGAATAAACAGAGACTAGTTAAGGGTGAAGTGACGATATGTGTTGGAAGTGGTTCCAAGATTGATATGATCATCATCGCACACTCCCTATACTTTCGGGATTAGTGTTGAACCTGAATAAGTGTTATTTGGTGTTTGCGTTGAGCATGAATATGATTTGATCATGTTTATTGTAATACGGTTATTCATTTAAGTAAGGGAATAAATTGTTGTTCTGTTTACATGAATAAAACCTTATATGGTTACACACCCAATGAAAATAGTTCGTTGGATCTCGATTGTAGTGATACACATAATCATAATATTGAAACCAAAAGATGCAAAGTTAATAATGATAGTGCAACTTATTTGTAGCACTACCGTTTAGGTCATATTGGTGTAAAGCGCATGAAGAAACTCCATGCTGATGGGATTTTGGAATCACTTGATTATGAATCACTTGATGCTTGTGAACCATGCCTTTTGGGCAAGATGACTAAAACGCCATTCTCCGGAACAATGAAGCAAGCAAAAGATTTGTTGGAGATCATACATACTGATGTATGTGGTCCGATGAATATTAAGGCTTGCAGCAGGTATCATTATTTTCTGACCTTCACAGATGATTTGAGCAGATATGGGGATATCTACTTGATGAAACATAAGTCTGAAACATTTGAACAGTTCAAAGAATTTCAGAGTGAAGTGGAAAATCATCGTGACAAGAAAATAAAAGTTTCTACGATATGATCGCAGAGGTAAAATATCTGAGTTACGAGTTTGGTCTTCAATTAAAACAATGTGGAATAGTTTCACAAACTCATGCCACATGGAACACCACAGCATAATGGTGTGTCCAAACGTCATAATCGTGCTTTATTGGATATAGTGCAATCTATGATGTCTCTTACCGATCTACCACTATCGTTTTGGGGTTATGCTTTAGAGACAGCTGCATTCACGTTAAATAGGGCACCATCTAAATCCGTTGAGACGACACCGTGTGAACTATGGTTTGGCAAGGAACCTAAGCTGTCGTTTCTTAAAGTTTGGGGTTGCGATGCTTATATGAAAAAGTTTCATCCTGATAAGCTCAAACTCAAATCGGAGAAGTGCATCTTCATAGGATATCCAAAGGAAACTATTGGATACACCTTCTATCACAGATCCGAAGGTAAGACTTTTGTTGCTAAATTTGGAAACTTTCTGGAGAAGGAGTTTCTCTCGAAAGAAGTGAGTGGGAGAAAAGTAGAACTTGACGAGGTAACTGTACCTGCTCCCTTATTGGAAAGTAGTACATCACAGAAAACTGTTTCTGTGACACCTACACCAGTTAGTGAGGAAGCTAATGATGATGATCATGAAACTTCAGAACAAGATACTACTGAACCTCGTAGATCAACCAGAGTAAGATCCGCGCCAGAGTGGTACGGTAATCTTTTTCTGGAAGTCATGCTACTAGATCATGATGAACCTACGAACTATGAGGAAGCAATGATGAGCCCAGATTCCGCGAAATGGTTTGAGGCCATGAAATCTGAGATATGATCCATGTATGAGAACAAAGTATGGACTTTGATGGATTTGCCCGATGATCGGCAAGCCATAGAAAATAAATGGATCTTCAAGGGGAAGACGGACGCTGATAGTAGTGTTACTATCTACAAAGCTAGAATTGTCGCAAAAGGTTTTCGACAAGTTCAAGGTGTTGACTACGATGAGAGTATCTCACTCGTATCTATGCTTAAGTCTGTCCGAATCATGTTAGCAATTGCCGCGTTTTATGAAATCTGGCAAATGGATAAACAAAACTGCATTCCTTAATGGATTTACTAAAGAAGAGTTGTATATGATGCAACTAGAAGGTTTTGTCGATCCTAAAGGTGTTAACTAAATATGCAAGCTCCAGCGATCCATCTATGGACTGGTGCAAGAGTCTCGGAGTTGGAATATACGCTTTGATAAGTTGATCAAAGCATATAGTTTTATACAGACTTGCGGTGAAGCCTGTATTTACAAGAAAGTGAGTGGGAGCACTACAGCATTTCTGATAAGTATATGTGAATGACATATTGTTGATCGGAAATAATGTAGAATTATTCTGCAAAGCATAAAGGAGTGTTTTGAAAGGAGTTTTTCAAAGAAAGACTCTGGTGAAGCTGCTTACATATTGAGTATCAAGATCTATAGAGATAGATCAAGACGCTTGATAAGTTTTTTCAATGAGTACATACCTTGACAAGATTTTGAAGTAGTTCAAAATGGAGCAGTCAAAGAAAGAGTTCTTGCCTGTATTACAAGGTGTGAAGTTGAGTAAGACTCAAAGCCCGACCACGGCAGAAGATAGAAAGAGAATGAAAGTCATTCCCTATGCCTCAGTCATAGGTTCTATAAAGTATGCCATGCTGTATACCAGATCTATTGTATGCCCTACCACTGAGTTTGGCAAGGGAGTACGATAGTGATCTAGGAGTAGATCACTGGACAGCGGTCAAAATTATCCTTAGTGGAATAAGGATATGTTTATCGATTATGGAAGTGAAAAAAAAGGTTCGTCGTAAAGGGTTACGCCGATGCAAGTTTTGACACTAATCTAGATGACTCTAAGTCTCGGTCTAGATGCATATTGAAAGTGGGAGCAATTAGTTAGAGTAGCTCCATGCAGAGCATTGTTGACATAGAAATTTGCAAAAATACATGTGGATCTGAATGTGGCAGACCCGTTGACTAAGATTCTCTCACAAGCAAAACATGATCACACCTTAGTACTCCTTGGGTGTTAATCACATAGCGATGTGAACTAGATTACTGAATCTAGTAAACCCTTTGGGTGTTGGTCAGATGGCGATGTGAACTATGGGTGTTAATCACATGATGATGTGAACTATCGATGTTAATCACATGGTGATGTGATCTAGATTATTGACTCTAGTGCAAGTGGGAGACTGAAGGAAATATGCCCTAGTGGCAATAATAAAGTTATTATTTATTTCCTTATTTCATGATAAATGTTTATTATTCATGATAGAATTGTATTAACCGGAAACATTATACATGTGTGAATACATAGACAAACAGAGTGTCACTAGTATGCCTCTACTTGACTAGCTCGTTAATCAAAGATGGTTATGTTTCCTAACCATAGACAAAGAGTTGTTATTTGATTAACAAGGTCACATCATTAGTTGAATGATCTGATTGACATGACCCATTCCATTAGCTTAGCACCCGATCGTTTAGTATGTTGCTATTGCTTTCTTCATGACTTATACATGTTCCTATGACTATGAGATTATGCAACTCCCGTTTGCCGGAGGAACACTTTGGGTGCTACCAGACGTCACAACGAAACTGGGTGATTATAAAGGAGCATTACAGGTGTCTCCAAAGGTAGATGTTGGGTTGGCGTATTTCGAGATTAGGTTTTGTCACTCCGATTGTCGGAGAGGTATCTCTGGGGCCCTCTCGGTAATGCACATCACATAAGCCTTGCAAGCATTATAACTAAGATGTTAGTTGTGAGATGATGTATTACGGAACGAGTAAAGAAGACTTGCCGGTAACGAGATTGAACTAGGTATTGGATACCGACGATCGAATCTCGGGCAAGTAACATACTGATGACAAAGGGAACAACGTATGTTGTTATGCGGTCTGATCGATAAAGATCTTCGTAGAATATGTAGGAGCTAATATGGGCATCCAGGTCCCGCTATTGGTTATTGACCGGAGACGTGTCTCGGTCATGTCTACATTGTTCTCGAACCCGTAGGGTCCGCACGCTTAACGTTACGATGAAAGTTATTATGAGTTTATGCATTTTGATGTACCGAAGGTTGTTCAGAGTACCGGATGTGATCACGGACATGACGAGGAGTCTTGAAATGGTCGAGACGTAAAGATTGATATATTGGAAGCCTATGTTTGGACATCGGAAGTGTTCCGGGTGAAATCGGGATTTTACCGGAGTACCGGGAGGTTACCGGAACCCCCCGAGAGCCATGTGGGCCTTAATGGGCTTTAGTGGAAAGGAGAAAGGGGCAGCCCAAGGTGGCTGCACACCTCCCCCCTCCCCTAGTCCTATTAGGACTAGGAGAAGGTGGCCGGCCCCCCTCTCTCTCTTTCCTCCTCGGGGAATCCTAGTTGGAATAGGATTGGGGGGGAATCCTACTCCGAGAGGGAGTAGGACTCTCCTGCGCCCTCCTCCTTGGCCGGCCAGCCCTCCCCCTTGGATCCTTTATATACGGGGGCAGGGGGCACCTCTAGACACACAATTTGATCCACGTGATCTATTCCTTAGCCGTGTGCGGTGCCCCTGCCACCATATTCCTCGATAATACTGTAGCGGAGTTTAGGCGAAGCCCTGCTGCTGTAGTACATCAAGATCGTCACCACGCCGTCGTGCTGACGGAACTCTTCCCCGACACTTTGCTGGATCGGAGTCCGGGGATCGTCATCGAGCTGAACGTGTGCTCGAACTCGGAGGTGCCGTAGTTTCGGTGCTTGATCGGTTGGATCGTGAAGACGTACGACTACTTCCTCTACGTCGGTTTAGCGCTTCCGCAGTCGGTCTGCGTTGGGTACGTAGACAACACTCTCCCCTCTCGTTGCTATGCATCACCATGATCTTGCGTGTGCGTAGGAAATTTTTTGGAATTACTACGTTCCCCAACATTTGCTCCTTTATATACGGGGGCAGGGGGGCACCCTAGAGACACAACAATTGATCAATTTGATCTTTTAGCTGTGTGCGGTGCCCCCCTCCACCATAGTCCACCTCGATAATACTGTAGCGGTGCTTAGGCGAAGCCCTGCGTCGGTAGAACATCAACATCGCCACCACGCCGTCGTGCTGACGAAACTCTCCCTCAACACTCGGCTGGATCGGAGTTCGAGGGACGTCATCGGGCTGAACGTGTGCTGAACTCGGAGGTGCCGTACGCTTCCGCTTTCGGTCTACGAGAGTACGTGGACAACACTCTCCCCTCTCGTTGCTATGCATCACCATGATCTTGCGTGTGCGTAGGAATTTTTTTGAAATTACTACGTTCCCCAACAACAACATCGTCAGGGGGGTCTCCCCCTCCTTGAATTCGTGTGCCCGCGCGTTTGACTTGGAAACCACGGTCATGGGCTCTGAGGTGCCGACACCATCTCACGGCGCCGACCGGGAAGAGCAGGGGGCAAAGGTGACGGACGCCACTGGATGCCCGACCATCTCACAAGGGAGGGCGCTGACCATGACGACCCGATGCAGTCGGACACGGAGCTGGGGCTGCCTTATCCGGACCATCAGTGAGGGCACGGAGCTCGAGATTCCCCCCTATCCATCCACGACCAGGCAAGGGTGACACAGAGGGTCAGCTCCTCGCTCAAATCCGCCACGAGGGTGTCCTTATCCACGGATCAAGTTTGGACGAGAAGCCGTTGCGGAATCCGTCCATGGTTGCGATGGACAAAGCCAAGGGGAGGGGAGCGTAAGCGGAGCAAATGAGACTGGCTAGGGTTTGGTCTAGGGAGGGGGTTTTGTGGAGTCGGGATAGGCCAACATGGGTTGATCTGATGTTTTGGACCCGTTCATAAAAAAAGCTACTTGCTCCGATCCAAACTAATTAACACTCATTTAGTACAATTTCAATTTTCCTTTGCATCAATTTAATAATAATCTATCTATTGGGCGTGGATTATAAAT
Organism: Triticum urartu; assembly: GCF_003073215.2. Lineage (NCBI taxonomy): Eukaryota > Viridiplantae > Streptophyta > Magnoliopsida > Poales > Poaceae > Triticum > Triticum urartu. Next base: position 12,469,234 of record NC_053024.1, read on the forward strand.
TTTGTGCACCTCGAGATACTAGAGTTTATAAGAATATATAAGAATAAAAAAATCCAAAAATATGCAAGGAGATACTAGAGTTAATCATGTACCGAGGCAGAGCTACCACTATGGCATTGGGGTCAGCTGACCCCAATGGATTTGTTAAATCGTGTAGTAAATTGATGCTAATCAAAGTGTACTTACAGGTAAACTCTATAATGTATGAAGATGACCCCATTGAGGCGTTGACAAATTTAGCTAGCTTTGCTCCTTACCAACAAGTTTTTTGTGGAAACAACTGTTCATTTGTTCTCTGCATGGAAAACCAAGACTGAGGAGGGGGGGGGGGGGGTATTTTATTTCTAGTTGCGAAAAATAGGTGGATTTGTTGCATACCGCCCCTCTCTCTCTCTGCCATTCCACACCCCCTACTTCTCCCCCGCAGTCGTTCCACACCTCTCCTTCGACCGTCGTGCAGGCCCCGGTTAAAGGCGTCTCTCTCTCTCTCTCTCAAACACACAAGCATCTGTATCATATAATACATGAGAACAGGGGTAAGAATCCATCCACCTCAAGGTGTTACATGTAAATTGCACACCTTGTCCACTTCACCTGTATGTAAGGCTAGTCTCTACTGTCCCTCACATTCTTTTTCTATCCACCACAACATCCTAACAAAGAAGTTATCTATAGCTCCCTTCAGTAGCCCTGCTTTGTTTCCAGGCTCGGCCCACATTCACAATCATTTGCACTACACAGCTCAAGGATGGTTTTTTTTTTTGACCCAGCAATGGTGTAGCACCCACGAAAATGATAGTCTTCCGGTACATCCACAGCTCCCACATACGTAACATAATGATAGCTTGGTTGTCCTTCCGCATGTCTCCCTCTTCATCCTTCCTTCTCAACCATGGCCCTGACACCAGTGCATACTTTTATATAGCTCATTGCCTATATCTCATACTTTAATCACAAAGAAAAATATATTAGATTAAACTGTAGTGTTCCATAGTTTTCTTCTTTATTTATTTAGGTCATCTCCAAAGCGGACCCTCAAACCGTCCATGACCGTCTGGATGGTGCTGTACGGACATGATTATCCATCCTATGCAGACATGTACCAGTCAGCCGAGCACTGCAAACGTACTTTTCCTGGAAAACCTGTATGAACAGCAGCCATGTAGGACTCTAACTCCCCTGGCCCAGCCAAAACCCCTTCCAGACCCTGCACCTCCACCCTCCCATTTTCTCCCCTTCAGTGTTTCTCCCTTGCCTTCGCCGCCGCTCGACCACCCCGGCCGCCATGCCACACCCCTGCCGGAACTCGACGTGTCCGTCACCTCCAACGGTACAACCAGCCTCCACGCCGCTTCTGCCCCGCTGCCATCCCACACCCCCTCTTCTCCCCCGCAGCCGTTCGACACCTCTCCTTCAACCGTCGCTCAGGTATCATCCGCTCCTACGATGCTCACCATGCCCGGGAACTGTTGGTGAATTGCCCGAGCTAAATTCACCATCGAGCAACTCACAAGCAACTGAAGAAAGATCTGATTGATGAGCATCTGTAGGCGGTTAAGAGGGACAACAATGTTGGAGTGTAATATTTGAACTTTTTTAAATTAGAACCGCTAGTGCATTTGAACATGTGAGCTATATATATATATATATATGCTGCTAATTGAACGTGCGGAGTTAAAAAAATGGGATCGAATGTATGCGGGTAGCCTTGGATGACCGGCTTCCGTATCCGTGTCCGCGGATTGGTCCGCGGATGGATGTGGGAGAGAATTTATGAGTCAACGTTGGATATGTCCTTATTAAGAATGTGTGCCGTAGCTTTCGAGTGTGCCCATATGTACGGTCATTTATTAAGGGGCTCAGCCGGGGCGGATGCTTTATCCCCACATAGGGTTTCACATAGGGTTAAGGACTTCCACTGACTAAGTTTCCTTGACTGGTCACACAATATTTTGTAACTAGGGCCTACCCTATTTTTACACTTCATTGTAATTATCTCCACCTTAGAAACAAAAAATATATCGAATCATCACCACTTTTCTTAGCTTCTTGTCTGCTGGCGAAGAGATCTGACACACTGGGCCTCCCCCACTGTTCCAGGTAAAAAACAAAACAAAATAAGGTATTGAAATGGGAATGATAGCTGAGCTTAATTCCATGCAGGATATATGCTTATTTGCACCCTTTTTACAACTTTATTATTATTTTGTTAACTCAAAACCATATCATGGTTATTCTAGCATGTATTCTGTTAACTCAAAACCATATAATGGCTATTCATCATTATGGTTTTAATTCAGCTAAACTCATTAGCATATATATACTGATTTGTTGTTTCTGTTCCTCAGTGCACTGTGGGGCATACCATATGCTCATCTTGCCATGACAAGCTCCCGAGAAGTGCCACTTCTGCTCCCTTCCCACAGTCTACAACCGCTGCCACATGGTAGAACATCTCATTGAATCCATCAAAGTTGCTTGCTCCAATTGCAATCACGGATGCACTGCAAGGATATCCTACTACCAGATAGAAGACCATGAGAAAGGTTGTCCACATGCACCATGTTTCTGCCCTGAAACCGGCTGCAGCTTCAGCGGACCTACCGTGATTCTCCTGGACCATTTTTCAGGCAAGAACAAGTGGCACTCCCCAAAAGTTACCTACAACAAGGCGTTCCGTATCCGCATCCATGTGGGATCAACCGTTCTGGTGGGCGAGGATGGGAACCTCTTCCTGGTCAACATGACAATGGAGTCCCGCGGTGGTGTCATCTCAGTTTGCTCCGTCCAGCCTCACATTACTGGATCCAGCTTCAGGTGCAAGCTAACATTGTCGTGCGCTGAACCGAGCTTTTCTCAGTCTATGGAGTTCTTAATGAGGAGCACAAATATGTATGATGGGTTTCCCAAAGATTGCTTCCAGTTCATTGTGCCGAAGGTGTTGCTCCGAGGAGCTGGTACAAGCGCCACAACCATGGTGGGTGTGACCGTCACACCACAATAGGCGCAATGAGCAAGTGATGGGTGCCTTTGTATGATTGGGTTTGACAAGCGAGTACTTCCAAGTCTCTAAGTTTCTTTTAAAGGAATGTCTCAGCTTTTGTTGGAGGCACTAGTGTTCATTTGGTCTGGATTAGATATTTCATCCGATTATGGAGCACTGTTTGTAAAGTTTTGCTTCAAATCGGTGACAGAAGCAAAACCTCACTGAAGCAAGCCATGTTTTGCAAGCTTAGTACTTGAACTTGTGTCAAACCATCTTTATGTACTCCCTCCGTTCCTAAATATAAGTCTTTGTAGAGATTTCACTATAAACCACATATGGATATATGTAGATGCATTTTAGAGTGTAGATTCATTCATTTTACTTCGTATGTAGTCCACAGTGGAATCTCTATGAAGACTTATATTTAGGAATGGAGGGAGCATGGTCTATGCATGGATTTGGTAGCAAAAAGCCCGGCTAGGGATTCCTGGGTGCAAACAGGGTGCTCTTGATCCAAAATTGTAAACCTATAAACCATGCAATGCTGTAACTCAGCAGATAAGATGGCCAAATCCACCACCCAGAAGTGAAGCAGAGCATGAGCAGTGCCGAGAGTGACGGCTAAGCCTTGGAAGATGACGCGATCGTCGGCAAAGTTTCTTTTTCGCTAGATTTTAATTTAATGCGTGAGCGGTAGGAGCTTGGTTGCTGGAACTGGTGCGTTTACTAGTACTACGATAGATGTCATATGATTTCTGTATGTAAATGTTGATGATTGACTGAACTTCGTAAGCCAGCCAAATGCCAAAGCCGATAAGCAGATCGAAGGTGGAATGTACTGCTCTGTTGACAGTGCTATAATGCACTTTCAACATCTATGTTGAACACAGAGTTGTATGGCCTTAATGCTCATATGAGGGAAAAAATAGGAATACATTTTTTTTGTACATTATAATCGGGATCTGATTTGGACAGGCATACTGAAGATATGTCCCTGCCAGTACATATTCAGCCAATTGGCTTTTCAACTAGATTGGAACTAGGGATGGAATGTAGGGCATCACCCAGTCATGGGGGTGATATATCAAGCGATCTAGTCCAGTTATATCCTTGAGAACTTGTAGGATAAACATATATTTGCATAGATCGTACATGGCAATTTCGAGCCTTTCAGCCGGCTGGGGACAATAGTTGCTGAAGATGTAACGTGGAGTCCATTGTTGTGGGTTGGTTTCCACGTCGTTGCACGTCCAAATCTCAATCGACTCACAGTTGGGACCGAGATGAGCCACGCTCAGGTCCCCACGCAGCTCAGCCAAGTAGGACATCTCATATATGAGTCCTTGGCAGCAAGGAGGCGGCTGGGTGACAGTAAACTATTCGTCCTCCAGCCTAAAGCGGAGAAACCCACAAGTTCGTCGTGGTCGATGGTCCAAAAAAAGGAGCCCCTGGAGAAGGCCGAGGCTCCTGTAATGTCAACGGGGTAGGGTGGCCGCACCACCGTCTCACGCCAATGCTCGTCCACCCCGATGGTAAAAACCTCCATCCCAAAGTTGCGGTGGTAACCGCCCGTCGGGAGGGGTTCTCTTGGGCGGAAGAAGAAGCGGGCAACCTTGTAGGTATCGCTACGAAGGTCGTATCCAATGCCAAACAATTGGTGGAACACACCGTAGAAGCCCTCGGACCGTGCTAGTGATACACCGTTGGGGCTCCAAGGCAGTGAGAGGAGGCGCCGTGTGGCAGGGTTGAGCACGCAGACCATGGTCTTCGTCGGCATCAGCACCAGCCCATTGCAGTGCGAGAAGTAATACGTCCTGTCTTCAAGCGGCAACTCTATTGTGTCCGCGAGGGCGGCGCTCTCCTCCGACATGTATAAGCCGATGGTGGTGACCTTGTTCGTGCGGTCCTCTTCCGTACTGGTCGAGATGAGCAAACGTGGCATCTGAACATGGAGGTGGTTGCGGCGGAACGCCGCATCGTGGGAGATGGTGTCGCGCCACGCCTTGCAGACGCACCTAAACCGCAGCAGCGACTTGACGGGCAGCCAGGCCATGATCTCCAGCGCGAGCTCGAAAGGAACGTGTGGCGCTACCTTGCTCCTCTTGGTTGCCGGCGCGGGTGTCTCGCCGTCCATTGCCGACCAGATAGATGGATCTGTCGCAACTTGCCTAGCCAGATCCGTGACTCGATCGTATGAGCAGCTGTTTTGATGATTCTACTAGATGCCAGGCCTTCACGTATTCTCGATGAGATTATATAGAGCAAAAAAAAAAGCTGTCGGAGTCGGATTCGATATCCTTCAATTTAACATAGAACGAGTCGTGGGCGATCGTTGGACGCTGGGTTCTCTTTGAGTCGGAGTCGGACACAGCACAAACCTTGTCGGCCTCCTACACGAGTCAGACTCAAACACTACGATCGACTACACATGCACCAACCTTATCTGACTCCAACAGGGACTCCAACAGGGCGAGGCACGAGAAGTTATGCCAGCACGCGCCGTGCTTCTGCCCGAACAAGTGTTGCGGCTTCACTGGCACAACGGAGGCGCTGCTGGACCACTTCGCCACCGAGCATGAGTGGCCGGTCAACGCCTTCAAATATTTCGAGCCATTCGACTTGCCCGTGAACGCTGGCGTGCAGGTCCTCCATGGCAGCTACGAAAACGAAGAGGACGAGGACAATGACAGCGATCTCTTCCTGCTCCATGTGGGGTCTCTGGACTGCATGCTATACAGGGTCTCATTGGTCCGCGTCCAGGCACATGCGCAGGAGTACGTAATCGGATGCTCCGTGAGCTGCTCCTGGTTTAGGGGCCAGTCCCAGGTCGCGACGCTGGACATTGTCCGACGCTCGACGTTGTTCAGCGGGCTGCCGAAATTTTGTGTTTGTACTGTCCCTCAGGTTTGCCATCAAGTTGGTGAGCGTGTCGTGCTTAGCATCATCATCGGTATCGATGAAGACCCAGGTGATGCCGAATTTGACAGCGAGAAGGACGAGGATGAGGAGGATGAAAGCGAAAGGATGGCCTGGACATGGGATGCACCTGCCTCAAGGTGACAACCAAGTGGACGCGGCCTGTGACAGCAAGGATGATGAGCTCGAATGCTCGATGGTTGCAATGTGTGTTTTTTTGCGGGAAGGTCACAGTGATGATCGGGCAAGGGGTACTTTGGTTGTTTTGGTGCTTGGCGTCAGTTGATTAGTCGAAGGATGTGAGACTTCATACATACCGGAAAGGCAAAAGGTCGACGAAGAAGTGGTGAACCTTCGTCGTTTCCATGTTTAATTTCAAACTTTTAGTAATCTAGTTTAAACTTGTGGGTCATTTATGTGAATTGTTGAACTTTGCCGATCTTTTGGAGATCCTTTGGTGATTTTTGGTGACCGGAATATGCATTTCTATATCCAATTGTAGACCCGTTTGATGATCTATGTACTTTTATTCATAGTGCATGCTTTAGTAAGTATTTAGGGTACTAGATATGAGATACATGGATGTGGACGACGTGATTTGAGGAGTGTCCGATCAGTGCCAGAGGACACGCCCGGGCGTGTTCATGGGCATTTGAGGTGTCCGATTTGGTAACCACGCCTGTAGATGCTCTAAGAGCGTTCACAGCCGAACTCCTGAAATGCCTCCTTTGGGCAGATGGCTCGATAAGTGACCGGTCTAAAATCTTGAGCCAGCCACACCCCTCGTACTGATCCTATGCTAATCGGCACACCTCATATCTAGCTCATATCTAGGTGGATATGCGAGGCCCGGACACGTCCGATCGCGTCTGTTACGTCAGATCCGGCACACTCTGGTCCATCCTGACCCCATAAATATTCGTCCTCATCGGCATCCCAAACCAAATTCTAGCCACTCAACTGCGCCCCAAAACTCCGTTTCGGCGATCTCTGGCCTTTTTCAGCATGATGGGCAGTGAATCCCACTCCCAGATCTCCCAACCTGTCAACTAGGACATCGTCCCATCGGGGCCGAGGAGAGGATGACCATCCGCATGGCTCTTGACCACCTCCGGTTGCTGTGTGTCTGACCGCGGTCGGGGTCAATCCAGTAGGAATCCATTGCATTGGCAGGATTCCATTGCATTGGCGCAAATGGCGCTCGGATCCGTCGGGGCTGGTGGTTCAAGGCGCGTGCCCTCTGCCTCGCCGGAGGCGGTGAGGTCCGTCTGGCGCCTCAACAACGATGTGGAGATGCAACCTCTTCAGCGGTGGCAGGCTCTGGGTCGGAGGTAAATGTCAGCACGCATCACGGGCCGTCCGGTTATATGAAGTGGCGTGTCTATCGTGCGAGGAAGCCATCCATGCCCGCATCCTCGAGATGCGACCAAGGAGGAGGACGCGTACCCTTGCCCGAAAGCAAAACGGGGTGGTCCATGCAATGGTTGGACTGCTCCTCAAAGAGAGGGTCACATGGTTGCTTTTGTTTAGACATATGTATGTGGTGTGTAGCTGGGAGGAAAGAAGGGGCCACGTGGTTTCATTTAATTGGACATGCAGATGTCCGGACTCCCACAGAGCCCTGGCAAGTGTGCTTCAAATACACTGAAAAATTGCAGTACGGAATAGGCTACAGACATTTAGAACATTTCGTTGGATGACAAAAGCGGTCCGAACACTAACGGGTCCAACATATACGTCCATTTAAGGGTCCGTTTTAGAGATACCCTAACAAAAGCATATTCATAGCTCGCGTATTATGACCATGTTTTGAGTGGAACTATTTATTTCATCAACCAATATTACATCAAACAACAAATTGAGTAAGAGTGTCACTAAGTTATCCAATGGTATATAAGTGAATCTCTACTCCCTCCGTATCCGAAAGAAATGGCTACAAAAAATATATGAAGTCAAAGGTGCAAAGTTTGACCAAGTTTATAGCAAAAATATCAAGATCTATGATGCCAAATCAACATCTCTTAATATTATATTCTTTTTTTGCGGAAAAACTTTCAATCTATTCATTTTCAATCATGGCACTACAACGAACACCAGAAAGCTGTTCTGAAAGTCAGAAAGCTTGAGGAGCTCTGCATTTGACCCTTGCGGCATCGGAACGTAGAGATGTGAGGAAACACTATAGGTGGACAATGCGGCACGAAGGAGGAATGCATTTTTTATTGATGTAATGTCTCCCTCGGGTCTGGTCGAACATACCGACATGCCGCACCATTTTTTTCAAGTTGAGAGATGATGGATAACTAACATTTGTGTTAATATTTTCATTAGTTTGTGCTATTTATTAGGAAAAAAAAGTTATCCTTTATTCATTAATTTCCCATAATAATTTTTTCATGAATGACAAGAAATGACCCAGTTCAAAATGCGCTTCTGGTCTGATCCATAATGTGCAAAGGTTTAATGGGTTCATATGGATTTACTTAGAATCAACTCACAATGTGGAAGTTCCATCAATGATTAAAGACGGTTGAACTCACTGACCATATTACATATGCTTATTCTTTTTTCCCGTTGCAACACACGAGCATATTTGCTAGTGCACATAAAAAAACACTACCAATAGGCAAAAAAAAAAAACACTACCAATAGGCAAGCAACACACGTGCAACGGAGTATTAGGAAACCTAACTAGCCACGATGTATATTAGGCAACGTACAAACTGAGTTGAACTGCTAGGTCGCGGTCGATGTCCCTCCCCTCTTGCCTGCCCTGCCTCGTCTCGTCTTGTGATGAGGCGAGGCGAGGCGAGGGAGGAGAGGAGGAGAGTGTGGGCCTGGTGCGGCCGCCATGGCCGGACCGGACCGGAGGCGAGGTCTCCCGCCGGAGGGAGAGAGGGTGGGTGGGTTGGGCTGGGCTGGGGGTTCCGTCCGTGAGCGTGGATGTGATGTGGTCAAACTCAAGTCTTTTTGCGTGATCGATGGTGATGGATTTTCCTGTGATTGGTCGCTGGATCGGTGTAATTATTAAGTCGATTAACCCCTTCCCCTTCCAATTCCAATGTGACTCTGCTTTGTGATTGGTTCACGGCTACGTCCACGGATCCATCTAATTAAGTCCATCCACAAATTCAGTGAGTCTAGCGATTGGTTGTTTCACATGTCCCACAGATCGATCCTCCTCTTAAGTCGATCCTAGCCTCCGTCCACATCCGACGGAAGAGGCGCCTCTCTTCTCTTCTCATTTTTTAAAAATTTATTTACAACCGAGACTAACTTAATTGGTCTGAGTTATTTTTTTATGAATACTCTTGGACGCGCCTAGTATCTCATGCCATGTGTTCACCGCCCAATATCTTCGGCCGTGAGATGTGGAGAGGATTCCTCTCTCATTCGGTAGTGGGCTTGCAAGGACTATCTCTCTGAAGAAATAAAGTTTTTTGTTGGGGTTCTTAGTGAGTGGATTCCTGCTCCCTGATTGGTCATGTCAATCGACGCCTCCAAAGGATCAATCCCCATCTCGAGTTGAACCTAACCGTATGCCCCCGTCTGACGAAAGAGACAGCGGGCTTGTTCCCTTTGGGCCTTAATTAGCAGGGTCACATATCTTTTCATTTTCGTGGTCAACTGGCCGCGGGGATGGCGTCAACGTCCAAAAAGTACTCGTGCGACTTGATTCATGCCAAAACGAAGCATGACGGTGACACATGTGATAATATACACTTGGTATTTCCTAGGAAAAAATATTAATTTGACTAAAATAGAACGGGCAGTCATTTTTAAATGTCCATTCATAACTTTTAGGCAGAAGCTATCGGGCGGGTGAGAAAATTTTGGGTGGGGGATATCGCCCGGGCAACATATTGAGCAAGAAACTTTTGGGCATGATAAATTACGCGGGAAACACATGGAGCGAGGAAATCGGAAGGGCCGACACATCGAGCGGGAAAGACATGGCTCGAGAAATTGGGCAGGAAATTTTGGTCGGTAGACATCATAAACAATGAAGCTTAACAACGAGAAGGCAACAAATCATAATGAGGATGAAAATGGTACGGATGAAGACTCTGAGTATGACCTCGTGTGACCTCTCAGCTAGGGTTTCCTTGTCTCTCTTCTTTTTTATGTAGGCTAATTTACATTCAAGATTTGCGTCCATAGTTTTGAATACTTAGCGAAAAATATGTGTTGGGTAGTGGCAACTAAGTGCCAAATTTACTTTCCCCACTTCTGGTCCATATCCATGGCGGGATAATAATTTGACTATATTCATATTGAATATAGTACATACATTTGATATACTCCGTGCCAATTAAGCGGGCCATGTTCATATTCTGTATGTTTTTACTGGTTGTGATCGTTGAAATGTCCCGGTGATGTATCTAGCGTGGTCGGAGCCGTGTCTCCGCCGTATCTCGTGGGATCTTGTCGGCGTTTGTCTTCGGTGATCTGATCCTCGTTCGTCTACATCTACATGTCTGCGGGTTGGATCCTTTTCGATCTAGCTAGCTAGGCTTCTCTTCATCTACATGTCTACATCTACACAGAGTTCCGTGGCCTTAACCCTTATATAGGAGGAAAAATTAGAAATACATTGTTTTTGTATGTTACAACTGGAATTTGATTTGGACGGGCATGCTGAAGATATCTCTCCCACACATGCAGTACATATTAAGCCAGCTGGCTTTTCAACTAGACTGGAACTAGGGATGGAATGTAGGGAATCACCGAGTCATGGGGGTGGTATATCAAGCGATCCAGTCCAACTATATCCTTGAGAACTTCTAGGATAAACATATCTTTGCATAGATGGTACATGGCGATGTCGAGCCCTTCAGCCGGCTGGGGACAATAGTTGTTGAAGATGTAACGCACCGTCCATTGTGGTGGGTTGGTGTCCACATCGTTGTACGTCCAAATCTCAATCGACTCACAGTTGGGCCCAGGATGAGCCACGCTCAACTCCCCATGCAGCTCAGACAAGTAGGACATCTCGTATACGAGTCCTTCGCAACAAGGAGGCGGCGGTGTGACGCTGAACGATTCGTCCTCTAGCCTGAAGCGAAGAAACCCTGATGGGGATTCTCCACCCATAGGTTCGATATGGTCGATGGTCCAAAACAATGAGCCCCTCGAGAAGGCCGAGGTTCCTGTAATGTCAACGGCGTAGGGTGGCTTCTCCACCGTCTCACGCCAATGCTCATCTATCCCGATGGTGTAAACCTCCATACCAAAGTTGTGGTGGTATCACCCGTCGGGTCGGGTTCTTTAGGGCGGAAGAAGAAGCGGGCAACCTTGTAGGTGTCGCTATGAAGGTCGTATCCGATGCCAAACAATTGGTGCAAAACTCTGTACAAGCCCTCGGTCGGTGCTAGTGATACACCGTTGGGGCTCCAAGGCAGTGGAAGTAGGCGCCGTGTGGCAGGGTTGAGCACGCGGACCACGGCGTTCGTCGGCATCAGCACCAGCCCGTTGCAGTGCGAGAAGTAATACGTATGGTCTTCAGGCAAGTCTATGGTGTCTGCGAGGGCAGCGCTCTCCTCCGACACGTACAAGCCGATGGTGGTGACCTTGTTCATTCGGTCTTCCTCCGTGCTGGTCGAGATGAGCAAGCGTGGAGGCTGAGCACGGAGGTGGGCGCGGTGGAAAGCTGCATTGTCGGAGATTGTGTCGCGCCACGCCTTGCAGACGCACCTGAACCGCAGTAGCGACTTCACAGGCAGCCAGGCCATGATCTCCAGCGCGAGCTCGGAGGGCATGTGCGGCGCGCGTGTGTCGCCGTTCATGCCGGCCAGATAGATGGATCTGTCGCAACTTGCCTGGTCAGTACGTGCCTCGATCGTATGAGCAACTGATTTGATGATTTGTGTCAGGCCTTCAACGTATTAGAGATTGATGAGATATAGAACAAATAAAAGTCAGTCGGAGTCGGATTCAGTATCCTCATCAACATATAACGAGTCGTGGGCGACCGTTCTACGCTGGGTTCTCCTTGAGCTGGAAACGGCCTTGTCGGCCTCCTACACGAGTCAGACTCAAACATCATACGACTATTACTAAAACATACACTAAACCATGATTTTCATCAAAATAGAAAAGGACGCGTCTAGCGGGCGGCTGGGTGCCCGCTAGCGCTCCTGGGCGGCCAGCTGCTTTTTTGTCAAATAATGCGTGTAATCATTCGTGTGACTAGAAAGGACACTGTTAATTAATCATCTCTTATGTGGTCTCTTCTCACATGATGGATGCCTCTGCATGCCACTGCATTAATGTTCATCATGTTCGTCCCTTGTGCATTATTTTTTGGTTTTCAAAATTATAAAAGACATATCCTCTAAACCACGTATCGAAATTCAGATCCGTTTTCATTTTTGAAACCCTCGCGACGCGCTCTTTAAAAGTAGATTCCGCATGGGGATGTTTCGACGAACTAGTCTTCCTGCCAACTAAATATCAATATGTGTGCAATTAGATTACATTGTCGCGCCAACTGAGCATATATGTGTGTATCTAGTCCTGCCAACTAAATATTAATGTGTGTGTAACTAGACTACATTTTTTTTGACAGAAAGACTGTAAGAAATTGCTTTCATTGAGAGTTGAACTCAAGACCTCCCGCTTACTAAACGGGTGCTCTAACCAACTGAGCTATGAAAGCTTGTTATGTAACTAGACTACATTGCCGCGTCAATTGCGCATATGTGTGCAACTAGTGTTCTGCCCACTAAACAACAATGTGTGTGCAACTAGACTATATTACAAGCGAACTAAGCATATGTGTAACTAGTCTTCCTGCCAACTAAATATCAATGTTTGTGCAACTAGACTACATTACAAGATAACTAAACATTAATATATGTGCAACTAGACTACATTAAAAACCAACTAAACATCAATGTAGATACGGATGAGCACTGTTGCTTATTCGCTCCTAAATCATAGATCGTTGCTTGATATCAACTATCTACCTAGAACTTGTGTGCTGCTACGCTATTCTACTCGTATCTCACGAGAAGCAAGCAACCAATTAACAAGATCTGGGCTATAAAACTAGAAGTATGACATGTGATTAACCAATAAAATGTACTCCATCCGGTTCTTTTTTGTCTGCGTTCTGGAAAAATCCGTTTTTCCCGCAATGCTCTGCGATTAGTTTTTTCTGGCTTCTATTTCCAGTTATGCCCCTGCTTTCCAGTCGATCACATGCATGTGTGCTGCAGTTACTCGCATCTCTCTCTCCAACGTCCTTCGCGTCTTCTCGAGGCAGCCGCCTACCTCTTCCACTCCTTCCCATCCATCCCAGCAGACTACTCCACATCCCCTCGTCTCCTCTTCTCTCCTCTTTCACTTCTTCCTCCACACCAGCCTACTCCACGTCCCCTCCATGGATGAAATCCACCCATCATGGCTGTGGGAGGACAGCCAACCTGTAGAGGATAGTGAGCCCATGGATGACAGCTTGCTTGTGGAGGATAGCTTGCTTGCGGAGGATAGCTTGCTTGTGGAGGATAGCTTGCTTGCGGAGGACAGTGAGCTCCCGTATGGCGGCGTGCTCCCGCTCGCAGAGGGCCGCGCGGTCGTGGACGGCGGCGTGTTCCCAGCAGGCATTGGGCTCGCGGACGGTGGCGTGCTCCCACTAGCAGAGGGCGGTGCGCACGCGGACGACAGCGTGTTCCCAGAAGGCGGCGCGCGTGCGGACGGCGGCGTGCTCGCGCGGGAGGACGGCGACGCACTCGTGCAAGGTAGCGTGCTCCCGTTGGCGGACGGCGACGCACTCGTGCATGGTGGCCTGCTCGCGCTGGCGGAAAGCGACGCACTCGTGGGACGGCGGCATGCACGGCGGCGTGCTCCCGCGGGCGGACGGTGGCGTGCTCCCGCAGGCGGACAGCGGCGTGCTCCCGCGGGGCGGATGGCGGCATGCACAGCGGCGTGCTCCCGCGGGCGGATGGCGACGCACTCGAGCGAGGTGGCCTGCTCCCGCTGGCGGCTGCAACGCACTCGTGGACGGCGGCGTGCAAGGCGGCGTGCTCCCGCTGGCGGATGGCGACGGATTCGTGCAAGGCGGCACGCTCGCGGACTACAGCTTGCAGCCAAAAGATGGTGGCATCCAGGCGCTTGAAGAAGTGCTGCAAGCACTGGCCGACAAGGTGAGCACCCTGATCGACAACGTGCACCAGCTCACCAAACTGGTGCGCGCGCTCGCCGACGCGGTCATCAAGGTGGACGGTGGCATTGGACGCAGCAGCACATACTGTGCACCGTGTGCTCAAGGGCGCCGTGGTGACATCGGCAACGGAAACGACGGACAGAAGTGTGGTGACCGCGAACCGGTTAATTAGTGGCAGCAAGATAGTCGGTGGCGACCCATTGCCACCGCTGGAGCAATTCTCTGTGCCTCCCGGTGCAGAAGAGGTTAGGCAAGATCTAATGAGCATTTACTTTCAAGATATTCTCACTAATGATGAACTGAAGAAAATTTTAAAATGATCCAACATTGATCATGAACTTCACCATTAGTTGTTCCAGCAGTGGTTTTCACTTTTGTTGAACTTGGGCGAAGAATATATGATGATGCACTTATGGTTCCAGTGGTAGCTAGCTTTCTCTTTTGTTTAGAGTGCACTATGAATCTGCTGAAAATACGGTGGTAATTTGTATTCGAATTGAAACTTCGATCATGTGATGTTAATTTGCCCATTCTGTTTGTTTTTACTTTGTTCAAATTGGTGAGATGTGTGCTGTTAATGAGAATTTTTTTTGCTCAAACTAAAGGTTCATTCTCATTACAACAAAAGATGGATTACATCATCCCATTACATCAACAAGACAACATAGCACTAATCTTACATCAAAAGATGGACTACATGGTCGCATACATAGCACTACTCAAGTAAGAATGCCCTCGCTTGGTCCACGATGGATCGATCACAAGGCAACGTCACCGGTAAGATACGAAGATCTTGAAGGACTTGCTTTCTCATGTGCGGCACCTTATAGTGCTGGCCTCCTTTGTCCTTTAGAACCTCACGCATGCAAGATTGTAGAGTGGGAAATATCCGGTTGCACCTCTCGGCGGGGTACTGCTCAAATGCTTGGCACACCTTCATAATTATATCATCAATTGAACCTGGAAATAGCTTCTGGAACAATGACTGTAAGGCAGCAAAGAAACCAAGATCAAGTATGTTAAGATCCGGCGAGTTCGGTGGCTGACACACCAAACGAATGTCCCACCCATCCGCCTGGGCCGCGGCAAGGAACACCGGATCATCAACATTCACGTGAGTCCTAGCATTATCTTGCTGGATGAAAATAGGACGCCCACGTTCAGAAGGAGGCCACTTCGCCTTGATGGCGGGGATAACCTTGTTCACCAAGAAGTCTCTACTCACATCCCTTGTCACCTTGGGGATGACCTTTGTCATGATTGTCCCGGCTAGACGGTTAGGACTATCCCTTTTAGCCGCCTCCTCAAAAGTGAGCGGCCATATTCCAATTTTACCATCAAATGTCACATTATCATTCACATCAAAGCGAGGGCGTGCTACAGCTGCTAGAAACATAACCCTCTCTATATAATTCTTGTTCTGCATAAACCGTTCCGGTTCTTCCTCATCATCTGCTAGGTATAGCTTGAGAGACTTCTTGGTGCGATAGAACCACTTCTCATCTATATGAATGACATTGTACTCCCTCCGGTCCTTTTTAGTTCGCATATAAGATTTGACTGAAGTCAAGCCTCGTAAAGTTTGATCAACTTTGTAGAAAAAAGTGCTAACATTCACAATCTAAAATCAATACTACTCGATGTGTCATGACTTAAAGTTTCATATTATATAACTTTAGCATGGCAGATGTTGATATTTTTTCATATAAATACGGTCAAACTTTGTGAAGTTTGACTTTAGAGAATTCTAATATGCGGAGTAAAAAGGACCGGAGGGAGTACATTCCTTTAAAAGACGGTTGTTCCGGTAGGCTCTCTTCCTGAAATTGCGAGAGGCACCACTCAACCCTATGTCTCTTGTTCAAGTCGGTGAGAGTTCCCTTGATGGCATTGCTGTGGCGTCTAATCTGCTTCTCTTTCAGCCTCCTCCAAACTGTGGTTTTGGACACGTTTAACTCGTTTGCGAGGTCTTTGATGGTTGTTCTCTTCCTCTTGTCAACTGCCTTTATAGTCTCCGAGTCGATAGATATCCTTTTACGACCACAATTTTTGGGCTTCTTGTTCAACACTCCAAGCATCCCTCCATATAACTTTCCCTTGTTCCATAAGTCCTGGACAGTTCTCTGCGGCATACCGGTCAAACGAGACACTTCCTTGGTCACTCCATGCTTCATAATTCGTAGACTTGTCCTCTCCAACAACATGCCATAGACGGTGAGCTTAGCTTTGTCACTCCACTTACGTGGCTGCGGCGGCTGCGGATTATTCCCACCTACAAAAAGGAAGACATGATCAATTTCATGTGACTGAATCTGCTACCATGTCACACAAAATGAGCAAAATATGCTGCCATGTCACGAAAAATGAGTACTCATATAGAAGTGAAATTATGAGCTCACCATCATGGTCATTGCCCTCATGCCCGTCACCTTCCGCACCTCCGTTACCCTCATCACCGGCGCCATGGTCTTCATGACTAGAAGTGCCTACTTGATCAATAATGAAATTTGCATAACCGAATTAAACTTAACAACAAGAAATCTAATTAACACACTTTATGAACTTTATAACAAAATGAGAAATTGCCACAAATTTTAATGGACTATAATTGCATGAGAACCAAACAACCAAATAGAATTGTCCGCTAGTTTTCATTAACAAACTGAACTTCCTACTAACAAATTTTCACTAATGATTTTCATTAACTCTAATTGAATCAAACAACCAAATAGAATTGTCCGCTGGTGCTGGGCAAGTTTCTCACCATGCATGGGGTCACCTGCGTGAGCTTCGCCATCCTCTGCGCCATGCCCCTCGTCTCCAGCATCGCCATGTCCATCATCGCCATCGCCACCACCGGCGACGTGTCTGTCTTCAACGTCCTCTGGCGCGACGAGGTTCAAGTCAGGAAGCTGGCGCCCTCGACCGCGACCACGCCCGGCCATGCCAAGCCTCCCGCGACCGCGGCCCGATGGCGCGCCTCTGCCATGCCCTCGTTCAGTGACGACTTGATGCTCCGGCTGCCACTGGATCGTGCCGGCGTGAGCTCGCCCGCGGCCAGCGAGGCCTAGTCGTCCACGGACAGGGGCTACATCTCCTCCGCCGCCGACTTGCACGCTTCCTCCGCCGGTGACTTGCAGGCCTCTTCCGCGGTTAGCGTTGCGGAGCCCACGGCCGGTCACGCCTAGACGAGAGCGGCCATGGTTGTGGCTGTTGCTTCTTCCGCTGGAGGTGTCCTCGCCGTGCACGCGGTCGGTGCGGCTCAGACGAGCGCCGGCACTGTCATCTTCAGCTTCCGCGTCGTGCACCTGATCTGTGCGGCTCGGACCAGTGCCGGGACTTCTGCCTTGCACCTCCACGTCCGCGAGCTGGCTGCTATTGCCGTTGCCACCGCTTCCGCCTGCGTCCTCCGTGCCGTGCGAAGCGTCGTTGCCGCCGCTTCCGCGTCCGCCATTGTTTTGCTCGGCGGCTTCATTTTCTGTCGTTGGTTTGGGAGTTGAAAAGCGATCAAACAGAGCACAAAAAAACTGGAGTAAAATCAAACAAGAGCAATCAGTTCATACCGTCATTGCTCTCCTCGAATACGTAAACGTAGTTCATGTCCTCGGCATGACCATCATATTGATCCTCCACCTCGTCCCAGTTGATGGCCGAATTGAGGTCGAAACCAGCCATTGCATTCATGTGGCAAGAGAGAGAGAGAGGAGCAATGAGAGCGAGGGAAGAATTTTTTGCCGTTCTGTTCATGGCTGGGGCTGAGATTTATAGACAGACATTAGTAGAAAACAGGGCTATGGTCCAGGCCGGCTCAGCCCATTAGTCCCGGTTCAGTGTAGAACCGGGACCACATTGGTCCCGGTTCGTGAGCCCAGGGGGCCGGCCGGGCCACGTGGGCCATTGGTCCCGGTTCGTTTGGACCTTTTGGTCCCGGTTGGTGGGAGAACCGGGACCAATGGGCCTCGCTCCTGGCCCACCACCATTGGTCCCGGTTGGTGGCTTGAACCGGGACCAAAGGCTCCCCTTTAGTCCCGGTTCATGCCACCAACCGGGACCAATGAGGTGCCTATATATACCCCCTCGCGCAAGAGCAGAGCACAGTGCTCTGTTTTTTCTGGCCGAGGGGGAGAGGGCTTTGTGGTGCTCTAGCTCACCTCCTATGCACAAGAGGTGTTCGATGGAATGCCCGAGCCACACTACTTAAGCTTTCTCCTCTCGAAGCTCGACCTCCAAGCTCCATTTTCCTCGAGATTTGTGTAGATTT
Source organism: Triticum urartu (assembly GCF_003073215.2). NCBI lineage: Eukaryota > Viridiplantae > Streptophyta > Magnoliopsida > Poales > Poaceae > Triticum > Triticum urartu. Next base: position 12,487,564 of record NC_053024.1, read on the forward strand.
AGCGGTCCGTCACGCCCCGTCCCCGTCTTCACCGCCGTCGATCACCTGTGCCAATCTCATCACCGACACCACCGTGGTGAGCCTCTTGTTCTTATCTTCTTTCTGAAAGGAAAAATATTCTTACTTGTATGTTTAGATAGATACTTGTATCATTTTCTTACATTTATTATTGCATCTTATATAGTGTGATGGTTTTGGTATCCGCCCCCGTCGGCCCTCGTCCTGTCTATGATTCGGATTTGGTATGTATATTATCTTTATAACTATTGGTTCATTTATTGTTTATGAAAATTATGCCGACCAACGTGACATAGATTTTAATTATCTAGGATGTATGTGAATCGGAAATGCCAACCGACCCTATTGTCGAGAGGTTAAATTTAGTTGAAGAAGAAAACAATTTGTTGAAGGAAAAAATAAAAAAATTGAGGAGGAGAAGATGATATTGGAGTTGCATGTTGCGGATGTCGTCGATGATCACAAGATCAAGATGGATGCAATGCGCTTGAAGATTAGAAAGATGAGAAAATATGCCATTCATACCGAGGCTTGGTATCATTATGCCGTTGGATCAATTGTTACCTTGGTTGCGATTATGATGGCATTTGTTTTCGCATTGAAATGTTTTACATAGTTTCAATGTATGGTTTAATTAATTAGATGCTCTGGAGAGCTATATGTTGTTAGATGAGAACTATGTATGCACTTTGGTTTTAATGTGATGATGAACTTCTATTAATTTGAACACTTAATTATATATAATGCACGCAGATGAACCGGCAATGGATGTACGGTGACAGACACACCCACGAGTACATTAAGGGCGTGCATGAGTTTCTCGATGCGGCTGAGGCAAACAAGCAGAATGGTTTTATGTGTTGTCCATGCACTGAATGTGGGAATACGAGGTCTTACTCTAACCGGAAAATCCTTCACTCCCACCTGCTTTACAAGGGTTTCATGCCACACTATAATGTTTGGACGAGGCATGGAGAAATAGTGGTTATGATGGAAGACGGCGAAGAAGAAGAGTACGATGACAACTATGTGCCCCCTGGATACGGTGATGCTGCAACGGGGGGAGCTGGTGAAGATCAAGAGGAACCAGACGATGTGCCTAATGATGCTGCCACGGGTGAAGCTGCTGAAGATGAAGAGGAACCAGACGATGTGCCCGATGATGATGATCTCTGCCGGGTCATTGTCGATGCAAGGACGCAATGCATTAGTCAAAAGGAGAAGCTGAAGTTCGATCGCATGTTAGAGGATCACAAAAAGGGTTATACCCCAATTGCGAAGATGGCAACACAAAGCTCGGTACCGTACCGGAATTGCTGCAGTGGAAGGCAGAGAATGCTGTGGCTGACAAAGGATTTGAGAAGCTACTGAAAATATTGAAGAAGAAGCTTCCAAAGGATAACGAATTGCCCGACAGTACATACGCAGCAAAGAAGGTCGTATGCCCTCTAGGATTGGAGGTGGAGAAGATACATGCATGCCCTAATGACTGCATCCTCTACCGCGGTGCATACAAGGATCTGAACGCATGCCCGGTATGCGGTGCGTTGCGGTATAAGATCAGACGAGATGACCCTGGTGATGTTGACGGCGAGCCCCTCAGGAAGAGGGTTCCTGCGAAGGTGATGTGGTATGCTCTTATAATACCACGGTTGAAACGTCTGTTCAGAAACGAAGAGCATGCCAAGTTGATGCGATGGCACAGTGAGAACCGAAAGAAAGATGGGAAGTTGAGAGCACCCGCTGACGGGTCGCAGTGGAGAAAAATCGAGAGAAAGTACTGGGATGAGTTTGCAAAGGACCCAAGGAATGTATGGTTTGCTTTAAGCGCGGATGGCATTAATCCTTTTGGGGAGCAGAGCAGCAATCACAGCACCTGGCCCGTGACTCTATGTATGTATAACCTTCCTCCTTGGATGTGCATGAAGCGGAAGTTCATTATGATGCCAGTTCTCATCCAAGGCCCTAAGCAACCCGGCAACGAAATTGATGTGTACCTAAGGCCATAGTTGAAGAACTTTTACAGCTGTGGAATGGAAACGGTGTATGTACGTGGGATGAGCACAGACAGGAGGAATTTAACCTTAAGGCGTTGCTGTTCGTGACCATCTCTCAGTAACCTTTCAGGACAGACAAAACAAAGGATACCACGCATGCACGCACTGTTTAGATGACACTGAAAGTATATACCTGGACAAATGCAGGAAGAATGTGTACCTGGGCCATCGTCGATTTCTTCCGACCAACCATCAATGTCGAAAGAAAGGCAAGCATTTCAAAGGCGAGGCAGATCACCGGAAGAAGCCCGCCATGCGCACCGGTGATCACGTGCTTGCTATGGTCAATGATTTACACTACGTAATCTTTGGAAAGGGTCCCGGTGGACTAGCTGTTCCGAATGACGCTGAGGGACACGCACCCATGTGGAAGAAGAAATCTATATTTTGGGACCTACCCTACTGGAAAGACCTAGAGGTCTGCTCCTCAATCGACGTGATGCACGTGACAAAGAACCTTTGCGTGAACCTGCTAGGCTTCTTGGGCGTGTATGGGAAGACAAAAGATACACCTGAGGCACGAGAGGACCTGCAACGTTTGCACGAAAAAGACGGCATGCCTCCGAAGCAGTATAAAGGTCCTGCCAGCTACGCTCTTACGAAAGAAGAGAAAGAAATCTTCTTTGAATGCCTGCTCAGTATGAAGGTCACGACTGGCTTCTCGTCGAATATAAAGGGAATAATAAATATGCCAGAGAAAAAGTTTCAGAACCTAAAGTCTCATGACTGCCATGTGATTATGACGTAACTGATTTCGGTTGCATTGAGGGGGCTTCTACCGGAAAACGTCCGATTAGCCATTGTGAAGCTATGTGCATTCCTCAATGCAATCTCTCAGAAGGTGATCGATCCGGAAATCGTACCAAGGCTACGGAGTGATGTGGCGCAATGTCTTGTCAGTTTCGAGCTGGTGTTCCCACCATCCTTCTTCAATATCATGACGCATGTCCTAGTTCATCTAGTCGACGAGATTGTCATCCTGGGGCCCGTATTTCTACACAATATGTTCCCCTTTGAGAGGTTCATGGGAGTCCTAAAAAAATATGTCCGTAACCGTGCTAGGCCAGAAGGAAGCATCTCCATGGGCCATCAAACAGAGGATGTTATCGGGTTTTGTGTTGACTTCATTCCTGGCCTTAACAAGATAGGTCTCCCTAAATCGCGGTATGAGGGGAGACTGACTGGAAAAGGCACTCTTGGAAGAGACTCAATAATATGCAGGGACGGATATTCTTGGTCTCAAGCACACTACACAGTTCTACAGAACTCTACCTTGGTGACCCCGTATGTCGATGAACACAAGAACAGTCTGCGCTCCAAACACCCGGAGCAGTGCGACGACTGGATTACATGTGAACACATCAGGACTTTCAGCAGTTGGTTGGAAACACGTCTCAGAGGTGACAATACTGTTTGTGATGAGTTGTACTTGTTGTCCAGGGGACCATCTTTGACTGTATTGACTTACAAAGGATACGAGATAAATGGGAATACATTTTACAGGATCGCCCAAGATCAAAAGAGCACCAACCAAAACAGCGGTGTCCGCTTTGATGCAGCAACCGAGAGCGGAAAGGACACATATTATGGTTACATAGTGGACATATGGGAACTTGACTACGGACCTGATTTTAAGGTCCCTTTGTTTAAGTGCAAATGGGTCAATCTGTTAGGCGGCGGGGTACAGGTAGACCCAAAGTACGGAATGACAACAGTGGATCTGAAAAATCTTGGGTACACTGACGAACCGTTCGTCCTAGCCAATGATGTTGCACAGATTATCTATGTGAAGGACATGTCTACCAAACCGAGAAAAAGAAAAGATAAGGAAGCGAATACATCATACGATGAGCCAAAGCGCCACATAGTTCTTTCAGGAAAAAGGGACATCCTGGAAGTGGACGGCAAGACAGACATGTCTGAAGATTATGAAAAGTTTCATGAAATTCCTCCCTTCAATGTCAAGGCTGACCCAAGCATCCTGATAAACAATGAAGATTATCCATGGTTACGGCGCAATAAGCAAATGACACAAGCGAAGAAAAAGTGAAGACTTTCTCCCACAACTATTATGATGATACCATGCCAAATTTGTAACAGACGAACATGCTACCATTGTCCGTTTTGTACATGCACATGCTATGTGGGTGAAATTATGATACCATCCCAGCTTTCAACTTTTTCAGAGTTCATTTGAAATGCTTTCATGTCTTATGGTTTGAAACTTTGATACTTCGAAAGTGATTGTCCATTTTGTACACGAAGTGCATCAAATTTTTGTCGTAACCCTCTCTACTTTTTGGAACATGCTATGTGGGTGAAATGATGATACCATGCCAACTTTCAACCTTTTCAGAGTTCATTTTGAAATGCTTTCCAATTTCAGA